>NC_133121.1:69366433-69680864 GCF_033568475.1 Henckelia pumila
ACTGAGAATAAACGATAAGAACTAGTTCAAGAACAACATACGAAACTCATTCGACTCTAACAACATACAAAAATTGAAGTATAACTGATCAGAGAAATACTTACGTTAGAACGAAGCTCTCGATGTCATGATCTCTAATCTGCCTTCAGATTAAATTTCTAACGGACGGATTGAGCAGAAACCGGAATCTGAAAGCTTGAAGTCATGTTTGGAAGCATAACAAAGTAGGATGGAGTGGAGGAGGAAGTGAAGAAGATAGAATGACTAAGTCAAGTCTAATTATCTTTTAAAGTCCAAATTTGCATTTTAGTTCCTGAAAATTCCGAAAATTGCAAAATAGACCCTGATCAATAACAAATCGATCCTCGAATTCTATAATCTCCGATTATCTCAAATAAACTCAATTAAGATAAATTTGGGGCGTTACAATTCTCCCCCTCTTAGAAAATATTTCGTCCTCAAAATCAATATGAATCAACACATAAGGTAGAATTAAGAACTTAAGATAGAAAGAAGAACTCACGTCATTCGAATAACTCTGGAAACCGCTGTCTCATATCAGACTCTGTCTCCCAAGTCGCCTCTTCGACTCCATGACGGCTCCACTGAACTTTCACCAAAGGAATCGACTTGGTTCTGAGCTGCTTCTCCTTTTGGTCAAGGGTCTGAATTGGTCACTCAAAGTAGCTCAGAGTCTCGTCAAGCTCGGCCTCGTCAGACTGAAGAATATGAGAAGGATCTGGATGATATTTCCGCAACATAGAGACGTGAAAAATGTCATGAATACTAGATAAAGATGGAGGAAGTGCAAGTTTGTAGGCAAGATCGCCTAACTTCTCGAGAATCTCATACGGTCCGACGAATCTCGAAGATAACTTCCCTCTCTTCCCAAATCTAACAGTGCCTCTGAAATAAGAAATCTTCAAGAATACTAGGTATCCCTGATCGAACCTCAGAGGTCTACGTTTGATATTCGCATCCTTTTCCTGTCTATCGTAGCATATCCTTTAAGGTCTGGATAGTCTGCTCTGACTGTCCGTTGGTCTGAGGATGATATGCTGTACTCAGATGCAATCGAGTACCAAGTGCCTCTTGAATATTGTGCCAAAAGTGTGAAGTGAATCTAGGGTCTCGTTCTGAAACTATCGATTTCGGCACACCATGCAATCTCACAACGTTGCTAACATACAACTCAGTCATCTGATCGTGACGATACGTCATCCTATACGGAATAAAGCAAGCAAACTTTGTCAATCTGTCGATCACTACCCAAATAGCATCGCATCCTCGAACAGATCGCGGTAGCTTCGTGACGAAATCCATTGAAATGTGATCCCACTTCCATTCAGGAACAGATAAACTATGCAACAGACCACCTGGTCACTTCCTCTCTACTTTCACCTGCTGACAGTTCAAACATAGGGATACAAATCTCGTAACATCGCTCTTAATCTTCTTCCACCAAAATTTATTTCTCAAATCGTTGTACATCTTCCGACCTCCAGGATGAACACTGAACCGAATGCAATGTGCCTCTTGAAGAATACGCTGTCTCAACTCAGAAACATCGGGCACAACAATACGATTATTCACAAACAAAACATCACCTCTGACCTGGAATTAAGACTGATGTCCAGCTCTGGCTTTCTCTATCGAAATCTGGATACTTAGATTGGATTTCTGTGCCTCTCTGATCTTCATAAACAACTCTGGTTTGGCTTGAATGGCAAAAATTCTGATAGACCTCCTATTTGTTTCAAACTCTAAACCAGAAGTGCAAAAATCATCGATCAACTGAGAAACACCGATAGTAGAAAGAGATAAAGAACAAAGCTTTCGACTCAAGGCATCTGCAGCTGCATTCGAATTCCCTGGGTAGTATTTGATTTCACAATAAAAATCCTTCAACAATTCTAACCATCTACTCTGTCTCATATTCAGTTCTGACTTCAAAAACAAATACATAAGGCTCTTATGATCAGAAAAGATCTCGAAAGACTCACCATAAAGATAGTGATGCTAGATCTTTAAAGCAAATACGATCGCGGCGAGTTCAAGATCATGAACCGTATATCGTGTTTCGTGCGGCTTCAGCTGCCTCGATGCATTCGCTATCACGTTTTTATGCTGCATATGGACACATCCCAAGCCTCGGTTAAAAGCATCACAATAAACGGTAAAACCTCCAGTACCTGATGGAATAGATAAAATCGGAGCACTGGTCAGTCACTTCTTTAGATCAATAAAACTGGCCTCATACTCTTCAGTCCAAACAAAAGGCGCATTCTTCTGAGTCAGCTGGGTAATCGGCTTTGCAAGAGATGATAATCCTTTGATAAATCTGCGATAGTAACCCGCTAAACCCATAAAGCTTCGGATCTCAGGCACTGATATCGGTCTAGGCCAATTTATAACCTCTTCGATCTTGCTGGGATCAACAGAAATCCCATCTCCAGAAATAATGTGACTGAAAAAGACAACTCGATCCAACCAGAACTCAAACTTAGACAGCTTGGCAAAAAACTGTTCAGCCCGCAAAATCTGCAAGACGATCCTCAAATGCTCTGCATGGTCAGTACGGTTCTTCGAATAGATAAGAATATCATCGATGAAAATAATCACAAAATCATCCAAATAACGCTGAAAGATAAGGTTCATCAAACCCATAAAAACTGCTGGAGCGTTAGTCAAACCGAACGACATGACTATAAACTCGAAATGACCATACCTCGTTCTGAATGCGGTTTTAGGAATATCTTCCTCTTGAACTCTATGCTGATGATATCTCGACCTTAGATCAATCTTTGAATAGACAGAAGAACCCTGCAGTTGATCAAAAAGGTCATCTATTTAAGGTAAAGGATACCTAATATTTACCGTCGCTTGATTCAATTGACGGTAATCAATACAGAGCCACATAGATCCATCTTTTTTTCATACAAAGAGAACAGGAGCACCCTAAGGCAACACACTAGGTCTCATGTATCCTTTGGCAATCCAATCCTCGAGCTGTTCTTTTAATTCTCTCAATTCGACCGGTGCCATACGATAAGGAGCTTTGAAAATCAGTTAAGTACCTGACAATAAATCAATGCTGAATTCGATCTCATGAATAGGCGGCAATCCAGGAATCTTATCTAGAAAGACGTCAGCAAACTCTCTAACCACATGTATATCAACCAATTTTGGGCTAGATTTCAAGACATCCACTGCATAGATAAAGAATCCCTCTGCTCCTTTCTGTAACAAACGAGTTATCGACAAAACATATATTAAAGGAATTTTGGATCGAGAACCCTTACCGAAAAATTTTCACTCCTCCGCCATCTCCGGTCTAAAACGGACTACTTTCTGAAAACAATCAACGGTTGCCCTGTACTTGGTCAAAGCATCTATACCGATAATACAGTCAAAATCTGACAGTCCAAGCACAATACAATCAAAATTAATCACGTTACCTTCAAAACGTAGTTCACAGTTCCGAACCAATCTTACGGATACAATTCCCCCACCTAAAGGTGAAGTAACAGCTACTACAACAGGCAAAGGCTCACAAGGCAAGGCATGCATCAAAACAAATTTCTCAGATATAAATTAGTGAAAAGCACCCGTATCTATCAATAAATGAGCAGAATAACCGAAAATTGATCAGTTACCTGCTATAACATCGTCAGGTGCTGCCTGAGACTGAGCCTGATCTTAAGTTAAAGCAAAGACTCGTGCTTGCTGTCTCGGAGGCTGGTTTGCATTCGGGTTACCTCCCTGTCTATTCTGTTGTGGAGGCTGGAAGGAGTGAACCGCAGAAGTCTGCCTCTCTGGCTAAGCTGTCGGTCTAGAAGAACTCCCATTCTAAGCTCGATCATTTCCTCGTTGAGGACACACCTTAGCAATGTGTTCTAGCTGCTGACAGATATTTCAGTTCCCGAAAACTCCTTTACACTGCTCTTGGGGGTGCCTACCTCCACACTTGTTGCAAAACATGGATGAAAAACCAGAACTCTGTCCTGAACCGAACTGTCTGGAGCCACTGGAGCTAGAAGAACTGCTCCCTGGCTTCTTGAACTATTTCTCTTTTGCTCTGAAATGATCCCTTCTGTTACCTCCACTGCTTCTTCCTTCAAACCTTGGTGGTTGGTTCTGATACTGCGATGGATGATTATGATACTGAGACGGTTGGTTCTGATACTGAGACGGTTGGTTCTGAGACTGTCTCGTCTGCTGAGGCACAAACGGAGCTCCTCTCTGTTTCATCAAACCTGCTTCAGCTCCCTTTGCATGATTCATGACATCCGCAAAATTATCAGGCTAAGAAATATTGCCTATCTTCTCTATAATCTCATACGGGCCAATAAAATGCGGAGATAACTTTTCTTTCTTGCCAAATCTGACTGTACCTCTAAATGGAGAAATCTTCAAGAATACTCTGTAGCTCCCTGATCAAAAGATAGAGGTCGTCGTCCGATATTCGCATATCTAGCTTGCCTGTCCTGAGCAGTTTTCATTCTTTTCTGAATAAGCTTCACCTTTTCAGTCATTTCTCGGATCATATCAGGTCCAACATCAGGTGTTTCTGAGATATCATCCTAATACAACAGTGATCTGCATTTCTTTCCGTACAGTGCTTCAAATTGAGCCATCTCAATGCTAGTCTAATAGATGTTATTATAATAAAATTCTTCAAGTGGTAATGAATCTTTCCAACTAGTACCAAAGTCTAGTACTACAGCTCTCAGCATATCCTCAAGTGTTTGGATAGTCCGCTCTGACTGTCCGTTTGTTTGAGGATGATAAGCTGTACTCAGATGCAATTGAGTACCTAGAGCTTGTTTCAAGCTATGCCAAAAGTGTGATGTAAATCTAGGGTCTCGATCTGAAATGATAGATTTAGGCACACCATGTAATCTTCCCACTTCTTTACGTATATCTCTACCATCTGATCATGTCTATACGTCATTTTGTACGGAATAAAACATGATGATTTCGTCAATCTGTCAATAATCACCCAAATGGCATCGCACCCTCTGGATGAACGTGGTAGCTGTGTAACGAAATCCACGAAAATGTGATCTCATTTCCATTCTGGAATAGATAAACTCTGCAATAGACCACCTGGATTCTTTCTTTTAGCTTTTACCTGTTGGCAATTCAGAAATTTGGACACAAAATCAGTCACATCTGACTTCATTTGTTTCCACCAATACTGTGTTTTCAGATCATTACACATTTTTCTGCCACCAGGATGAATACTGTATATACTGCTGTGAGTCTCTTTCAATATATGTTGTTTCAAATCTGAAACATCTGGCACAACAAGTCTGTTATTCACATATAAAACATCATCAGCACTGATCTGATATTCTGACTGATGTCCAGATCTAATCATTTCAATCGATTTCTAAATATTCTGATCAACTTCTTGTGCTTCTTTGATTCGTATCAACAGTTCTGGCTCAGATTTAATAGCACAAACTCTGATAGGCTGCATATTTGTCTCAAATAATAATCCAAAAATACAACACTCTTCTATTAATTGAGATAGACCTATCGTAGATAAGGATAAAAGAACATACCTTTCTACTTAAGGCATCTGCAGCTGCATTAGATTTCCCTTGATAATATTTAATCTCGCAATCTAAATCTTTTAGTAAATCAAGCCATCTACGCTGCCTCATATTCAATTCTAATTGTGAAAATAGATATTTCAAACTTCTCACCATACAGATAATGTCACCATATATTCAATGCAAATACGATAGCGGCAAGCTCCAAATCATGGATAGGATACCGAGTCTCATGTGGCTTTAACTATCTCGAAGCATAGGAGATAACATGACCTTGCTGCATAAGCACACAACCCAGATCCCTGTGAGAAGCATCACAATAAACAAAAAAATCACCTATACCTGAAGGAATCGTCAAGACAGGTGCACTAGTAAGCCTCTTCTTCAGCTCCAAGAAACTAGCTTCACAACCTTCAGTCCAAACATACGGCATATTCTTCTGAGTTAATTGCATAATAGGCTTGGCAATGCTGGAAAAATCTTGGAAAAATCTGCGATAGTATCCTGCTAAGCCCAGAAATCTCCCTATTTCTGGCACTGAGGTAGGTCTAGGCCAATTAAGTACAGTCTCTACCTTGCTTGGATCCACTGAAATGCCATCACCTGAAATGATATGCCCAAGAAACACAACTTTCTGTGACCAAAACTCACATTTCGATAACTTGGCATATAATTTCTCAGTTATCAAAGTCTGTAAAATGTTTCTGAGATGTTCAGCATGCTCATGCACATTCTTGGAATATATCAAGATATCATCGATAAAAATAATGACAAAGTCATCCAAGTATTTCTAAAATACCTTATTCATCAGTCTCATAAATACTGCAGGAGCATTGGTTAAACCAAAATGCATGAAAATAAATTCATAATGACCATACCTTGTTATGAAAGCAGTTTTAGGGATATATGCATCTCGTACTCGCAGCTGATGATATCCGAATCTCAAATCAATCTTAGAATAGATAGCTGACCCCTGCAACTGATCAAACAAGTCGTCAATTCTAGGCAATGGATACTTATTCTTTATTGTTGCCTTGGTCAGTTGCCGATAATCAATACACAACCGCATAGAACCATTTTTCTTTCGTACAAAAAGTACCGGAGCGCCCCAAGGTGAAACGCTCGGCCTAATGTACCCTTTAGCAAGCAAATCTTCCAGCTGGTCCTTTAACTCCTTTAATTCAATCGGTGTCATTCTGTAAGGAGCTTTGGATATCGGTTTCGTACTTGGCATTAGCTCAATACTAAAATCTATTTCTCGAACTGGAGGCAAACCAGGGATTTCATCAGGAAATACATCAGCCAATTCATGCACCACTAGAATATCTGTCATTGCTGGACTTGTTTTCAAGACATTAAACCAAAAATTCTTCTGCCCCTCTCTGCAATAAACAGGTCATAGATAACAAAGATATCAAAGGGATCTTAGCTCGAGAACCATTACCGTATAATTTCCATTCTTCTGCCATTTTCGGTCTGAATCTAAACACAGATATCAAAGGGATCTTGTACTTGGTTAACATGTCTATACCGATAATGCAACCGAAATATGATAATCCTAGTAATATACAATCAAAATCAATCATATTTTCGTCATATTGCAAAGTACAGTTTCTAATTAATCGAACAGATACAATGCCTTCACCCAAAGGTGATGAAATAGAAACAACAGTAGGCAATGACTCAGATGATAAAGAATGCATCATAGCAAATTTTTCAGATATGAATGTATGTGATGCACCTGTATCTATCAAAAAATAAGCAGGATAACCAAAGATAAAGCAGTTACCTGCAATCATATCGTGAGGTGCTTCCTGAGCCTGCTCCTCAGTCAATGCAAACACTCATGCCTGTTGCCTAGGAGGTTGAGTCAAAGTCTGGCTTCCTCATGTTCTAGTCTGTTGCTGTGGCTAAAATGAATGCACTGCTTGCCTTTTTGGCTGAGTTACTGGTCTAGATGAACTTGCACCAATTGTTTGGTATGTTGTTCTTTGGGGGCACACCTTGGCATAATGACCTGGTTGGCGACAAATATTACATGTACCTGATACACCTCTACACTGATCAGTAGCATGTCGTCCACCACACTTACCACAATAAACTTCGGAATCACTGAACCTCTGACCTGAACCAAACTGCCTCTGGCCACTAGAACTGGATGAACTAATGCCTATCTTCTTAAATTTCTTCCTTTTTGGCCGGAATCTAGAATCCTTTCTGCCATTACTACTACTTCCTCCCTCAAATCTGTAGGGTGGTTGCGGCAGTGATGGCAGATTCTGTGGCAATGATGCTGGTTCTGGTTGTTGATGTGGTTGTGGAATGAACGGTGATCCTCTCTGTCTTAACAAAATTTCCTCTGATCCTTTAGCTATATTCATTGCATCAGCAAAGGTATTGGGTCGCCCACTGTTCACCAAAGTGAAGACATCTGGATTCAAGCCATTAATAAATTGATTCGTCATGGCTTCATCACTTGCAGCTATATGTGGTGAAAATTTTAGTAGGCTAGAAAATTTGGCCACATAATCTTCTATATTCAGCTGACCTTGCCTCAAACTTTCAAAGTCTGCTCCTTTATCTTTTGTGTAGGAGACTGGAAATACACGTTGATAGAATTTTAGTTTTAAAGACATTCCAAGTGATAGTCGTACCTCGGTGATCCAAAGCTCTTTTTGTAGTAATACACCAACTTTTGGCAACTTCATGGAATTGATGTACTACTAATTTGATACAACGATCATCAAAATTGTCGAGTGAATCAAACAGCTGATCAATATCTTCAAGCCAATTCTCACAGTCCACTGAATTTTTTGTTCCTTTCTGGGTTGGCGGTTTGAATGACTGAAATATTTTCAGCAATGTTTCCATTAGAGTAGCAGTAGCATCCATCTGAGCAGTCGATGTACTCCCCTATGCATTCGGAGTTTTTGCCACTGTCGATGGTACTGGTGCTGGTTCTGGTGGAGGAACAGCTAACGTCTGTCTAGTCACCAGTGCTTTACGAGGAGGCATATCTGATTTTCAAACAGATTAGTGCATAAATAATATCATATTTTGTAATTTATTCCATCCTTCTCTGATTAGTATTCTCATGCATTCTCATGAAAATTCAGGTTCTGATCGAGGATAATTTGGAATAATAGCTCATGCAAAGCATGAATTTATATTGAAAGAACATAATCATGAAATCAAATAATTCTTGCAAAAATAAAGCATGCTCGCATGTAATGCACATAATAATAGATAACAGACAATTTCATGCAGTATAAATCAATCAGACAGACTCAATCTACCCTGCGTATTAACTTTTATCATAATCCAGAAAATTAGGCTCTGATGCCACCTGTTGTGGGGACCTCGGGTTGCTAATCTTGTTTTGGGAAAATTTGTACATTAAACATCATCTCTACTATTTTATAAAAGATGGGATACTTATAAAAACTGTTTCTTCTCATTTGATGGGTGGACAACATGTTTTCTGACAATTTTACCTTTTTGCTTCACAAATTATTTCATTTTTTTTTTTTCACATAATACTTTATTCCTCCAATCAGTCTCAGCATGTCTTTCAAAACCGTTTCACTCAATCCCCCTCAGTCCACCCACGTTCTTTTAGTTTCCTCCTCTAAATCTCATTCTCAAACACTTTCGATCCTTCTTCTTATTCGAAAAAAACTTAGCCCCCATCTTCTACCCATTTCTTTCAAATTTTTCGTTAAAATATATTAATTTTTATTTACTTCCTAATTTTTTTGCTCACATAATGTCATTGATATTGTTTTAATGTTTCGCAGACTCTATTATTTTATAAAAGATGGGATACTTATAAAAACTGTTTCTTCTCATTTGTTGGGTAGACACCATGTTTTCTGACCATTTTACCCTTTTGCTTCACAAATTATTTCATTTTTTTTTTCACATAATACTTTATTCCTCCAATCAGTCTCTGCATGTCTTTCAAAACCGTTTCACTCAATCCCCCTCTGTCCACCCACGTTCTTTTAGTTTCCTCCTCTACATCTCATTCTCAAACACTTTCGATCCTTCTTCTTATTCGAAAAAAACTTAGCCCCATCTTCTACCCATTTCTTTCAAATTTTTCGTTAAAATATATTAATTTTTATTTACTTCCTAATTTTTTTGCTCACATAATGTCACTGATATTGTTTTAATGTTTTGCAGAAAATGGTTCTCAGCAAGAGGCGATACATTCAAATGATCAGTTGATCGTTCTTCAAATTTATGGGTAATTTGTTATCCCTTAGTTCTGCTTTTCACCGTGATTCATATTCATCGTATTATTTCTAAGATGTACACGGATGAGATATTACAACACAATTTTTATGTTTTAGTTATACAATTTTGCATCTCATCCTTATTCGGCGAAATGCTCTGTACATGCTTGATAAAATGTCCAAAAGAAGAGTTTTTAGTAAATACAATCAAATTTCCTATTCAAATTTTATTTATTCTATTTTACCCATGTTACGGCATGTTGATACAGGCATATTCAAAGCCTTACTCTTAGACGATGGAACACAAAATTCATAATTACAGTAGATTGCTTCAAGCGAGTTCTCCACGATTCTCAAAGTAAGAGCACATATTCAATATTATATCAAAGGCAAATGATTGACATAAATTTCTTGATTACTTATTTTGTTAATATATGTATATAGCATAAAATTTATAAATTAAGAACTTCAAATTTAAATTAATATATATATATATATGTTTTTTTTCAATTGGAGGCATAAAAATTCTCCGCTTATATTAACTATAACTACCGAGTGATGAATGAAAAAACTTTTTACTTATTTATTAAAGTGGGGGCAATCAGGTATACTTGGAGACAGATTTGCAAATTTTGTTCGGCTAGAAGAATGCGATATATTGTGTAGTAGGTTGGTTAATATGTTTGCTTTTTTATTTTAAAAAATTAATTAAGAAGCACTCCTGGCACTATGCATGTGTTTCTTAAGGAGATATTGCATATGTGTTTTTATTGTGTCTATCCTAAAACCTTTTGTTTTTCATAGTGCTTGAAATGCATTGTGAATATGTAATGCATGATTCCTTGCTATCCAGACGGATCATAGAAGTTGGTTCGTTTTGTTTTTGTTTATCGTATATAACTAAAATAAAATTTAATTGTAGTTATTGAGTTTAGATTTGTGTTTTTTGGAACCGTGTCTTTGATTTTGAAGTACAAAAGAAATGTAAGAAACTCTTTAATATTGATATTGTTTTTAATTTAATTTTATTGTTCAAATTTAAACACAAACTAAAATTTGTACTGACTTTTATTGTTCTAATTTCAAAGACATTCAAAGGATTGGGATATGTGATCACTAAGCTTTATTATTGGCTTCAATTTAAAGTTACTTTGTAATCAAGATAGAAACTCATTTTCCTTCAAATAATCATAGAATACTAGCCAATGAATTTAGTTTGCCACAACAGAAGAACCAAATAAAAAAAAATTAGCCTCTATTATATTATTGTACATCTCTAACGTATCTTACCATATTTAAAAATTTGTCTACCATATTATGATTTTGAAAATAGATATGACTTATTTCATAATAGCATGCTCAATGTACAAAATCAATTGTAAGATATTATGACTTCACAAAATGTTTTTTTAAAAGTTAATTTAGTACAAACAAACAATAAACAATATTCATTTATTCTTTGCACACGCAATACGTGTGCGTCGTTTAATAGTTACTATAATATATAAGAATAAATACCAAATTTTTTTTTAGAAAATGTACACGGACTCCGTGCACAGGTCCGTGCACGGGTCCGCTCATTAATCTGCACGCCCAAACATAAAATGCAAGGTACACGGACCCCGTGCCTACCTCCGTGCTCGGGTCCGTGCCCCAGTTTCAAAATTTTCTGAAGCTACTGGTTTCCATATGAACCACACGGACCCCCACACAGAGCTTGGCGCGGGGTCCTTGCATTTAATTTTCTGCACAGGTTAGGAAACACGGACCCTTACCCAAATTCTACACGGGGTCCGTGCCCTGCAACAAAAATTCAGAAAATTAACATTTCAAATCTGAGAACATGATATATAACTCTTTTTCAACCTCTTCTACTTGCACTCTATTCAAGAGCAATCTCAGAATCATATATACACATTTATTTCTAGGATACATAACATGAAACATAAACGGTACTCGACAAACATATATACAAAAGTTCTTGTTTATAATCTAACATGTGTAGCAACTCAAAAGACATGCTCTCTTGCTTAAAACCCGAGTCCACACGTGCTATTCTTGATCCCGATCTATCATGGTCGACGCTGACTCGATCCTGCCCCACCTATTGCCATGCACACATACAAAATATAGCAATAGCCGAAAAACTTCAGTGAGAATAAAATCCCAGTATAAATAACAAAACATGCCTTATAATTAAAATGGATGAAATGCATGTTCAAAAGTGGGCTGTCAAATCTGAAAAGAGTATATCAATAACATGTATCAAATTCTGCTCGAAATCATGGCAAGTCAATTAACTCATACTAACTTCAAACCTTCTTCACTCTTTCTCGGTTCGAAGGCTACCGTTTCGGCTCAACACACTTTGAGACCAAGCCGAAAATGGAATATTAATGATTCACAAACTCAGCTAGACAGTCAATCTAAGCTTAGCTAATTCAACAAGTTCAAAAGTGTAGCAATTCTAAAACCGACTGCGTAACGGCTAAAAAACCGACAACCGAGTCAAACACCAAAACAATATACCAATCCATTCTCATCATAAACTTCTAAATATCAGCTCAATATATACACGGTCATAAAAATCAGAAATGAGAGGGTTTCAAATTTGCTTCCTAAATTCATATCAAATACAAACGACAATTTTTTACTGATCCGTCTTCGAATACGTAACACATGCTAGCTTATGACCGTGTATAAGCAAAATAAATAAATTACATCTTCAACATAAAAATTAAATATGAGAGAACTCAATAAAAGTTGTACCAAAACTTAGTTCTCGGAGCGGTGATCACAGATATATATTTATCTCGAATTTCTGACAGCCGGATCGCAAATTATCGAAGTTTGGAAGGGCTGAAAATGGCGTCTTCAACAAATCTGAAATCTTCCCTTCTTTATTCTGATATGTCGTGTAAGATATGAGGATAAAAAAGTGGGAATTAGATATATATAGCATAATTGTAGTTTAGTCCCTGAACTTTTGGCTATTTGCAATTCAGTCCCCAGAAAAACGATTTAATGTGATTTCAATCCTAATTAATTTTAGAATATTAGAATTTAATTCTTAAATCTAAATATTCCAATATTAAATATTCTCGGATTAAAATTAATTAATCCCGAGGCTTACAAAACAACTGATCCAGCTCTTCAAATCAACCTCTTCTAGGCATAGCATATTCCGTATCTTTCTCAGTTGGTGATTAATAACTCCGGAGTTGTTCAACTAACACTCTCCTCAGTGCAATCATCGTATCTATCGGTTCAAACCTTACCACAACACTGCTCTGTTCTTTCTGAGGTTCTCATTATGTCTGCAAAATCTGTCTTATTCTATGACAGAAGCAATATATAATGCAAAGATTATAAAATAAAATTTAGTATAACATACATATAATCTCATGCTTCTTAATATATCTCATGCTTGCAAATTCTCATGCTTTTCACATAATACATGCTTACAATGAATTCAATTATTCAGATGAATTCAATAAATCATGTATGCACATCAGCATATAAGCATGTAATTCTGAAATCAATAGAGCAAGTAGTGTTTAATCAATAAATCATAGTCGCATACAATTATTTAAATCAAGTAAAGCACTAATCATGCAATATTATAAATGCATGCGACTCAATGTACCCCGCTCAACTTCTATCTGAGTCCAAGAACTTTTCGCTCTGATACCATCTGTTGTGGGGACCTCGGATTGCTAATCTTTTCTTAGGAAAAATTAACAATTTAACATAATTGAATCAAAACTTGAAACAATAAAATAAAAGCCTTAATTTTTTTAAAGTACACGGACTCCGTGCACATGTCCGTGCTCGGGTCCGTGCATTAACATGTACGCACAATAAAAATATGCAAGGTACACGGACCCCGTGCCCCCACCATGTCCGGGTCTGTGCCCAAGTTTCAAAATTTATGAAGCTACTATTTTGCATCCAGATCACATGGACCCCTGCACGGAGGTTGGCACGGGTTACGTGACTTTTTTTATTCTGGACACATTCTAAAACAGTAGGGTACACGGACCCATGCACGGAGGCATGTACAGGGTCCGTGCCCTGCTATAATCAGAAGTATTAAGCTTTCAATCTGGAAAAATGGTAAACGCAATTTCTCAATCTATACCAAACTTCTAGATAGTATACATGCATTTACATATCCATCCTAGCATCTAAAATACATCAAATCTTGTATATAAACAAGAATTCAGTAAGTAGAAAACATGTACAAGGTTCCTTGTATTCTAACATGTTTAAAAAATTCATATAATACATGTCATCTGCTTAAAACCGAGTCACCACTTCTAATCCTTCAATCTCAAGCTAACCAAGCCATGTCTGACTCGCTCATGCCTCAACCTGATGCAATGCACACAGACAAACAAAAAAACAGCCGGATAACTCCGGTGAGAATAAATCTCAGTATGAACGACATGCATATAAATCATTTAAGCATATTAAATATATATGACATAACAATATTAAATCACAAAACATGTAATAACATGTAAATCATGGAAGCATAATCGATTCTTAAATTCTTAAATCACAAGTGTTCATCTATGGCAATATCATACCAAGCATATAAACACATTCATATCTTGAATGACATATAATAACATGCTAGCATTTATAAACGCATATTCTAAACCATAGAAATCTCTAGGTTAATGCATAACTGCAATGCATGTTTTAAGGAATAGGCTATCAAGTCTGATAATAATAAATCTTAGTTCTTGGGATCCCGGGGAATAAAATCTTTAACAGACCACCGACTCTCCCAATCGAGGTGGCGTCAAATATCTCAGTCCCCTAACTTTGGTGCAACTATAGTGAGTCATCTAGCTCTTGAAGTAAATCTACATTCCGTGCCACTCAACTATAGTTTTCCAAACGTCATTTCGCAATCTAGGACATGCATTCAACAATCTATGCTTTTCAAGGCAGGGTTCAATATGAATGCAACATAATCTTGATGCATTAAAACATACAATACTGTAAAACATCTTGAACACATAATTCACATAATCATTCAAAGAAACAATAACCATTTAATCACATAAGAGCACGTAAACATTTAAGTATGTGGTTTTAGGAAACTCGATAATCATAAACGATCTCGAGTTGTTCTTCCCATTTTATCTAATGTCTATTCATATCTTTGATCTTGATTCAAACATCTTGAATCTTTGCAAACTCTTGCAAATGCTGAGCAACACAAGGCTAGTCAAATCTTTCATCAAATTCTGCTTGATCCATGGTTGCTCGTTGAAGGTTTTCTTGATTCAACTTCAAACACTTCAATTCATTCGATCTCTAATAAATCGATTCAAATTCAATATCTTCAACTCAAATCTGAAATAGATTATAACATAGCTAAACATAAATTCCCAATCTTAATCGATGCCTCTTTAATGCTTATACAGTTCAAATCTTAATAATACAATCGGAATTCAAACCGACGGCGCAACGATTCGAGTCCGATAAATCTAACAACTCGAACACCGTCATTTCTACATTCTAAACTCAATTTCATATTCAATTCATCAATAATACACTTGAAGAACAGCTCTAAATATTTAGAATTTATATCAATTCAAAATCTCAAACCAGCGGCATAACGGTTCCGAACCAAAATTCCAAAAGCATTATCATCATCATATCAATCATATCATCATTATCAACTCATATTTTTCAGATTTTTAAATATTCTTCAAGAATTCAAAAACATGTCCAAACGGCGATCTTTTCGTGATCCATCTTAGATATACTATCATCGTATATACTAGAACATGTTTATACAATAAACTCTTAATTCTAACAACATATTAAAATTCAAACATGATAAATATAATGAAACTTACGTAAAAACGTTGCACTTCATGTTGGAAAACTGGCGAGTTCCCAGACCAATTACGATTGATACCCGGTGCAGCGGAAGTTTAAAAATTTTTCATGGAACGTTTCCATGGTATGGGTATCAACCGTTCATCAATTGAATTACGTGTGTGTGTAAAATTTAAATAACAATTAAATAAATTTTACCTCAAATCTCGCAACGAGATTAATGGACACCAACAGAACAATTCTGCTCTTGTTGTCTCTCCCTGGAACCGATGAACGCCTTCAATCAGGTCCACGAACAGAGGTTTAATCCCTCTGATAGATTGCACTAGAAAATCTATCAGAAGTTTTCTGCGAAGAGAATAAACGAATCTGATTCGTTATTCCTTACTGCGATTCAAAATCACAGACCGGAATTTCTCTGTGACAGAGCAAGGGGGCGGCCGAAATATTATTTGAGAGGAACTAGGGTTTTCGATTTTTGCTCTCAAAAATTATGACCTATTGTGTGTAATTTCTGTACTGAAATAACTTATTTATAATGCAGGCCACTAACACCTTAGGGCCCATTAGTCATAAGCTGGGGCCCGACAAGCAAAGCCCGCTCGTTCAGAAATTAATATAAAATTCATCGTGACTCCGATTGATGAAACGATTTCACCAATGTGCACAGAAACCATTTCTGCACGTTTTAAAGTCAAAATAAATTTTCCTGAATCCGAATTCAGTGGTTTCCAAAAATGTCCATCCCTATGTCATTTTAGGAAATCCTACTCCCTTACTCTTATTTAAGAAGTCCAACTCCTTAGTTCATTAAATTTAACTCTTTAAATTTAACTATCTCAACGGGGATTAAAACTCCATTACACTGTGTGACCCTCAATGGTTCAGGGATACAGCTAGCCGTGGGCTCACAACTCCTTGTGACTCGGAACAACACTTTCCGACTTGCCCAACGAATCATGGTAAAGCGCCTAGCAACATCGCCCCATGATTCCCTAGGTATCACTGATAGTGCCTACAAGAACCAGTAGATTTTGGTTAACGTACAGTACGGTCCCTTCATCCATATATCCCGATCGAATCAACAACCATTGGTATATCGAGAGTCGCTCAAGATTCGATAACTATGCAATACATCTTGAAGATCAAATTAGTGACATCGCATGTGCTACTAAGAAACCATTTCTTAAATCACATCAAGTACTCTGGCCAGAGATTTGTCACACTAATATCTCCTCAGATCGCATAGGATATCCACACTCGCAAGTATGTGGTGAATCCTTGACAACAATGCATTGACTCCTATATGTGTCGTAACTGTACCCAATCTCGACACCTGATGACCCCCTCAGAGTCGGTAAACGAGTCAAAGCACAGTACTAGCATATAGAGTCTCCATGATGTTTCAAGTCGTAAGGACTAATGGTGTACAACCAAAACCGCGGACTTTATCCACTCGATAAGTGATAACCACTTGGAAAGTCCGGATAGGGTAGTTCGACTATTCATCCTATGAATATCCATTTGCATGCTTCGAACATCTCCATGTTCCCTACCAATGAAACGTGGTACTCCGCATCGCAAATGCTAGTCTCAAACTCGAGCGATCCTTATCCTTATTATCGGACGGCTCAATCGACTAGGAACAGTTTTAGAATATACAGTGACTATAAGATGTATTTCATGATAGACATCTCCATGTTCTACCACATCTTACATACACTATAGTATATTCAAGGTCTTTATCAAAACAACAATAGTATATCACAATATAACAATATGAAGTAATATAAAGTCATTGCCATAAAAATGTAAATAATATTAAACAAAAGATTGTTTATACAAAGAGTCAACAAAGCCCATAGCCACACAGTTGGCTCACTGGGCACCCACTCTTACAATCTCCCACTTGCCCTATAGCCAACTAGTCATACTACGTAGACCCATTGCTTCGCGATGTTTGTCAAACAATGGTCCTGGCAAAGGCTTAGTAAGTGGATCAGCGATATTGTCTGCAGAGGCCACTCGTTCGACACTGATGTCTCCTCTTTCCACAATCTCCCGGATTATGTGGTATTTCCTCAGTACGTGTTTGGATCTTTGATGAGACCTTGGTTCCTTTGCTTGAGCAACGGCACCCGTGTTGTCGCAGTACACCGGGACTGGACCAACAAATTCAGGAATGACGCCCAACTCTTGGACGAAATTCCTCATCCAAACGGCCTCTTTAGCAGCAGCTGATGCTGCAATGTATTCAGCCTCAGTGGTGGAATCCGCTGTGGTGTCCTGCTTGGAACTCTTCCAAGAGACAGCACCGCCATTGAGCATGAACACAAATCCAGAGGTTGACTTCGAGTCATCCACATCACTTTGGAAGCTAGAGTCGGTATAGCCTTCCAGTTTGAGTTCTCGTCCTCCATAAACCATGAACATATTCTTAGTCCTTCGCAAGTACTTAAGAATGTCCTTCACGGCTTTCCAATGCATCTGACCAGGATTAGACTGATATCTGCTCGTGACACTCAGAGCAAATGCTACATCCGGTCTGGTAGATATCATCCCATACATGATACTACCTATAGCTGATGCATATGGTACATGTGTCATATTCTCTATCTCTGCATCAGTCTTGGGACACATAGACTTGGATAGAGAAACTCCATGACACATGGGTAGATGTCCTCTCTTGGACCCATACATTGAAAACCGTTTCAATATGGTATCGATGTAGGTTGATTGAGTGAGTCCTATCATTCTCTTAGATCTATCCCTATAGATCTGTATCCCAAGAATGTAGGATGCCTCACCCAAATCCTTCATCAAAAATCTACCTGATAACCATATCTTTGTTGACTGCAACATCCCTACATCATTCCCAATGAGTAGGATGTCATCAACATAAAGTACTAAGAATGTCACCGCATCCTTAACTACTTTCTTGTACACGCAAGGTTCCTCCGGGTTCTTGATGAAACCAAAGTCTTTAATTGTTTCATCAAATTTCTGGTTCCAACTTCTTGATGCTTGTTTTAGACCATAAATTGATCTCTGAAGCTTGCATACCTTATGCTCGCTTCCCATGGATGTGTACCCCTCAGGCTGCTTCATATAGATTTCTTCCTTAATGTCTCCATTAAGAAAAGCAGTCTTCACATCCATTTGCCATATCTCATAGTCATACCATGCAGCTATGGCAATAAGGATTCTTATGGACTTGAACATTGCAACTGGTGAAAAGGTTTCGTCATAGTCAACTCCTTGCCTTTGAGTATAACCTTTAGCCACCAATCGCGCCTTGTAGGTCAATACCTTACCATCAGGCCCAAGCTTTCTTTTGTAGATCCATTTACACCCTATTGGAACAATTCCATCGGGAGGATCCACTAAAGACCAGACTTGGTTAGTATGCATCGAATCCAATTCAGACTGCATAGCTTCAAGCCATAAATTCGAATCCGCATCAGAAATTGCTTCCTTGAAGCTTCTTGGATCACATCCAATGTCGGGTTCATCTTGACCCTCTTCAAGAAGAAGACCATATCGAACTGGAGGTCTAGAAGTCCTCTCGGATCTTCTAGGTGCAGGCGTGTCCAGCAATGGTTCCTGAGGTGTGGGATCGTTATTTTGTATTTCGGGTTCTTCTCGAACTTCTTCGAGTTCCATCATCTCGCCTTTCTTATCCAATAAGAACTCCTTCTCCAAGAAGGTGGCATTCCGTGAAACAAACACCTTTGTTTCAGCAGGATAATAGAAATAATATCCGATTGAATTCTTCGGATACCCCACAAAATAACACAAGCTGGATCGACTATCCAACTTATCTCCCACTGTCCGCTTCACGTAAGCAGGACATCCCCAAATCCTCAAGTACGAATACTTAGGAGCTTTGCCATTCCATAACTCGTATGGTGTTTTGTCCACTGCTTTAGTGTGGACGTTATTCAACAACAATACCGCCGTTTCAAGCGCATAGCCCCAAAACGAAGGTGGAAGCTCAGTGAAGCTCATCATGGATCGAACCATGTCCAACAAAGTTCGATTACGACGCTCCGATACACCATTAAGCTGTGGTGTCATAGGAGGAGTCCACTGAGAGAGAATCCCATTCTCTTTTAGATAGTCCAAAAACTCGGTACTCAAGTATTCTCCACCTCGATCCGATCGAAGTGCTTTAATACTTTTACCTAGCTTGTTTTCTACTTCAGCCTTGAATTCTTTGAACTTTTCAAATGCTTCAGACTTATATTTCATTAAATATAAATACCCATACCTAGAATAATCATCAGTAAAGGTAATGAAGTAGGTGTGGCCATGTTGAGTCCCTACTCTAAATGGACCACAAACATCTGTATGGATCAAATCCAACAGATTTTGACTACGTTCAGGCTTCCCCTTAAAAGGAGATTTAGTCATTTTCCCTTTTAGGCAGGATTCACAAGTAGGTAGAGAGTTAATATCAGACATATCAAACATGCCCTCTCCCACTAGCTTGTTCATCCTCCTTGAGGAAATATGACCTAGTCTAGCGTGCCAAAGGTTTGCCGGGTTTTGACTATCGATTTTCCTTTTGTTTGTTGTCGCCGGTTTGTCAATACAATTTACTGGAACGTCTTTTAGTTTTAAATTGTATAGATCGTTTTCAAGTTGTCCATTTCCAATTAAACATTCATTCTTGTAAATATTGCAAATCCCATTCACAAAATTACAAGAATAACCATCTCTATCAAGCATAGAAATAGAAATAATGTTTTTAATTAAATCTGGCACAAATAAAACATCTCTCAACAATAATTTAAAACCATTCTGCAAAATCAAACAAACATCTCCAATGGCCGTAGCTTCAACTCTGGAACCATTCCCGAGCCTCAGCTGGGTCTCACCCATTCTAAGCCTGCGACTTCTTGTCATCACCTGCAAATCATTGCAAATGTGAGATCCACATCCGGTATCCAATACCCAAGAAGTTGTATTAAGTGACATGTTTATTTCGATATAGAACATACCCTTTGCAGTTCCCAACTGCTCAAGATACTCCTTGCAGTTGCGCTTCCAATGACCCGGCTTCTTGCAGTAATGGCAAACATCCTTGGATTTTCCATTGTTTGAAGCCTTTGTCTTTTGCTTCTTCTCGGGTTCCACTTTCTTGGGTGGGGCAGAACGTTTCTTGCCCTTCATACTTGGCCCCTTCTTAGCAGAAGATGAGGAGCCCACCAAGAAAGCTGGCTTATCCTTCTTAAGTGTGGATTCATATGTAACGAGCATATTGACCATCTCTTCAAGGGTGGCCTCTATCTTGTTCATATTAAAATTTATCACGAATCCATCAAATGAAGAAGGAAGAGATAGAAGCAGCAAGTCCACATTGAGTTCATGCTCCAACACCAAATCAAGGGTCGCTAACTTCTGTATGAGCCAAATCACTCGTACCCCATGATCACGGACCGAAGTCCCTTCACGCATGCGGCACGTCATCAACTCCTTAACAGTAGAGAACCTTTCAGCCCTCGACTGAGCCCCAAAAAGTTCCTTGAGTTGCGCGTGAATGTCAGCAGCATTCACCGTGTCCTCAAATCGCCTCTGGAGTTCATCAGACATCGAGGCTTGCATATAGCATTTGGTCTTGATGTCATGGTCACACCATGCATCAAGTTTGGCCAATTCCTCCGGACTTATGTCAGCTGGTGCTTCCTTCGGAGGTGCTTTCTCTAACACGTAGAGCATTTTCTCCGAAGTTAAGACAATCTTCAACTTCCGGAACCATTCCGTATAGTTGGCGCCAGTCAGCTTGTTTTGTTCGAGGATCGAGAATAAAGGATTTCGCGAATTCATTGTATGAAATACTGAAAAGGAAAAACAGACATATATCAATGATTGTTTAACAATTTACTAAGACATAAAATAGGCGAATTTAATTTTATGAATCTCACTCCCACTATTTTAACGATTTCACCACCCTCTAGTGAAAACGGGAAACTTTTCCTTAGTGAGAACATGGAGTCCAATTGACAAACTTATGGTCCCGAATAATATCAGCCAACCATAATTCTCAAAAGGTAGAGCCCAATTGCTTCCAAAGCAACCCCCATGTATTTACCTCATGTCCAATAAGGGCCCAATAATATGACGCCGTTTAAAGTGACATGTCAAGATGACCCATCAATATTAAGTTGTGATGGACGGTCGCCATGTGGATCCCCCAATAATATGAGCCGATCCCATGGGAGTTCCACCCAACTTACAACATTTGTCGATCCAATGTACAGCTTTCCGACGGACGGGCCCCCCCAATAATATGAGCCGGACCGTATCCGCGGGTAGCATCACATACATTGACCGTTGATGGAAGGTAGGAACATTTAAACAATATTTAAATTTCCTTTATTTATCTTGATATAAATTTTAAATCATATTTAAAATGAGGGATTTTATTTATAAAAATATTTGTCTCATCATATTTAATTTATTGCATGCATTGCCGGATTCACGCAATTTATGTCTAAACATGCATACAATCATAATATCACATATTATATAGGATGATCGATTCCATTTCTAATTGACCCGTGGTTGCCAATCACGGGTCTTAGTCCAATCCTAGGTAATATGCAGTATGCAAATGCAATCCTATTACATATGCTTCCAATTTACATTTCTTCAGTTCTTCATTGTCTGCTGGGCCCACCATCTTCAAATCTTGATCTCCCACTAAATCTAATGTATTTACAATAAATAACAATGACAAGTAGGGGATACATTTTTAGGGGGTGGGAACGGGCTATAAACCAAGCCCACTTTTATTACATATGACATTCATATCGGGCCATAAACCAGGCCCATTAATAAAACCAACAACAATAAAGACAAAATGTAAATTCCTAACATACACCTACAAAATTGGTCATGGCAATCGATCATCCTTATCCAATAACATTTAATTCAAAATTAATTTATTGGATAACATGCTGTGGCAATTCAAATTTAAACAAGATAAAATCATATTTTATATATAAAATCACATTTCACATATAAAATCATATTTTATCTCCATATCAAATAAAATCATATTTTATCTATAAAATCCAATTTTACAAATAAAATCATATTTTACTTAATATTCATAAGATCATATCTTATCATCAATTGTACCAAAATAATTGATTTCAAAATTCAATTTACGGATAAAATATTAAAATTTTCCAAAAATTCAAATTTATCCAAAATCAATTTTAAAATTTACGGACTCGAACAATTCGATCCGAAATCTCGTGAACCAATCAAAAACAATTTTTGACCGGACCAAAAATAAAATTTTAACATATTAAAATTAATTTTTAATAAAATATTAATTTTTCCCGCGGGCCACCCGGGACACTCCCGGGTTGGCCCGCACCCGGGGCGCGGGCCGGGGCAGCCTGGCTGCCCCCTTAGGGCAGCAACGCTTGCTGCCCTGGCGGCGCCTGGCGCCGCCGCTGGGCGGCGCCGAGCGCCGCCCCTGGGGGCAGCGACCTCCGGGCAGCGATCCAATCGCTGCCCGGGTTTCGCCCCCGGAAAAAAAAATTTTTTTTTATTAAAAATATTTATTTTGTTTCAAAAAACCGAGACTCAAAAATTTTGTACAATTGATTAATTCAATCGATTGATCTGAGCAACCTGGCTCTGATACCACTGTTGGAAAACTGGCGAGTTCCCAGACCAATTACGATTGATACCCGGTGCAGCGGAAGTTTAAAAATTTTTCATGGAACGTTTCCATGGTATGGGTATCAACCGTTCATCAATTGAATTACGTGTGTGTGTAAAATTTAAATAACAATTAAATAAATTTTACCTCAAATCTCGCAACGAGATTAATGGACACCAACAGAACAATTCTGCTCTTGTTGTCTCTCCCTGGAACCGATGAACGCCTTCAATCAGGTCCACGAACAGAGGTTTAATCCCTCTGATAGATTGCACTAGAAAATCTATCAGAAGTTTTCTGCGAAGAGAATAAACGAATCTGATTCGTTATTCCTTACTGCGATTCAAAATCACAGACCGGAATTTCTCTGTGACAGAGCAAGGGGGCGGCCGAAATATTATTTGAGAGGAACTAGGGTTTTCGATTTTTGCTCTCAAAAATTATGACCTATTGTGTGTAATTTCTGTACTGAAATAACTTATTTATAATGTAGGCCACTAACACCTTAGGGCCCATTAGTCATAAGCTGGGGCCCGACAAGCAAAGCCCGCTCGTTCAGAAATTAATATAAAATTCATCGTGACTCCGATTGATGAAACGATTTCACCAATGTGCACAGAAACCATTTCTGCACGTTTTAAAGTCAAAATAAATTTTCCTGAATCCGAATTCAGTGGTTTCCAAAAATGTCCATCCCTATGTCATTTTAGGAAATCCTACTCCCTTACTCTTATTTAAGAAGTCCAACTCCTTAGTTCATTAAATTTAACTCTTTAAATTTAACTATCTCAACGGGGATTAAAACTCCATTACACTGTGTGACCCTCAATGGTTCAGGGATACAGCTAGCCGTGGGCTCACAACTCCTTGTGACTCGGAACAACACTTTCCGACTTGCCCAACGAATCATGGTAAAGCGCCTAGCAACATCGCCCCATGATTCCCTAGGTATCACTGATAGTGCCTACAAGAACCAGTAGATTTTGGTTAACGTACAGTACGGTCCCTTCATCCATATATCCCGATCGAATCAACAACCATTGGTATATCGAGAGTCGCTCAAGATTCGATAACTATGCAATACATCTTGAAGATCAAATTAGTGACATCGCATGTGCTACTAAGAAACCATTTCTTAAATCACATCAAGTACTCTGGCCAGAGATTTGTCACACTAATATCTCCTCAGATCGCATAGGATATCCACACTCGCAAGTATGTGGTGAATCCTTGACAACAATGCATTGACTCCTATATGTGTCGTAACTGTACCCAATCTCGACACCTGATGACCCCCTCAGAGTCGGTAAACGAGTCAAAGCACAGTACTAGCATATAGAGTCTCCATGATGTTTCAAGTCGTAAGGACTAATGGTGTACAACCAAAACCGCGGACTTTATCCACTCGATAAGTGATAACCACTTGGAAAGTCCGGATAGGGTAGTTCGACTATTCATCCTATGAATATCCATTTGCATGCTTCGAACATCTCCATGTTCCCTACCAATGAAACGTGGTACTCCGCATCGCAAATGCTAGTCTCAAACTCGAGCGATCCTTATCCTTATTATCGGACGGCTCAATCGACTAGGAACAGTTTTAGAATATACAGTGACTATAAGATGTATTTCATGATAGACATCTCCATGTTCTACCACATCTTACATACACTATAGTATATTCAAGGTCTTTATCAAAACAACAATAGTATATCACAATATAACAATATGAAGTAATATAAAGTCATTGCCATAAAAATGTAAATAATATTAAACAAAAGATTGTTTATACAAAGAGTCAACAAAGCCCATAGCCACACAGTTGGCTCACTGGGCACCCACTCTTACACTTCAAGCCGTGATCGCAAATATACGATCGATTTAAAATTCTACCGTCCGGATCGATTTTAATCGGGTCTTGAATTGAAGAAAATAGTTTGGAAGCCTTCTCTTTCTCTACTTCTTGGTTCCTTCTGCCCATAAATATGAATGCACATCCAATTGCACATATATACATGTACACACGTGTGAATTCCCCACTTGTATGCCAAAATTTCATTTAGTCCCTGAACTTCTCAATATTTGCAGTTCGGTCCTTCTTCAATTCTTTGCTTCTAAATAAATCTTTTTTTAATTCCAAACTCAAAATTTAAATCTTAAATCTCATAAATAGTCAATTCACATATTCTAATCTTTTAATTTAAGAATTCCGGATATTAAAATCTTAAAATCCGTAAATCCTCAAATTAAATATTTTCGACCCGAAATTAACATCTCTACTTTCGTAAATTCTCATAATATTTTTTCATATTCGGAATTTAAATCTCAAATACAGTAATTAATTATTTAATATTTTTGGGCCTTACAACAGTGGTAGTTATGATTAGATTTATTTGATTTGCTGGATAAGATGACATATATTTATGACCAAATAGCTGATATGTAGGTCATATTTGTTGTGAGATTGCATAGTAAACCAAAAATTATTATTTCAGATTGAGACTTTAGGTTTATTATTGATTTGTGATACAGAATGTCAGGAACTCTGAGCACTCTTAGATATTAAAATACAACATATCATACTTGGGTTGATGGATAGTCAGAGCAGACTAACCAGATTTTGAGGATATGCTCAGACCTGACGGATAATCAGAGCGGTTATCCAGATTTCGAGAATATGCTCAGGATAATGGTTCTAGATCTAAGCACTAGTTGATTAGATTTATTTTTAGCAGCTATCAGATAGAGATAGAGATAGTTGTTTTAGAATCAGTAAAACATAAAAGAGATAGAATTTCCCTTATATTGGGATAAAATTTCAGAAGCCTTGGGTGTCGGGCTAGATTTAGTTAGAAATATGACAAAGGAAGCAAAGATCGATTTAGAATAAAAGAAGAGCAGTATAAGATATGCAGATTAAGAATGTGAATTTTAGATGCAGATCTCGAAGCGATGAGCAAAATGACAATGCAGACTTGAGATATGTCCTTTTCAGAGCATGGAATGATATAGAAAAAGAAACAAGTCGTCACCAAAACTGAATTTCACTATTTAAGATTTCAGATAGAGTTAGTGAGTTCACTGACAGATTTATTCTTTCCAACTCTATAACATGGATCAGATATGTTCCACGTGTGTAAGCTAAGGAAGTATCAGTTAGATAGTTCCTATGTACTTCAATCTGATGTTAAGTCGTGTATTCGACAAATCCTTAATTGGAAAGAGAAACTGCGGGGACCTCGGGTGCTAATCTTTCTTCTTAATGGGCAATCGATATTAATCACAAAACAAGAAATAAATAAGCAAGAAAAAAAAATTTATTTATTTTTAATATGGGAGCAGGTGCGCCCTATGCCAGCGCCCCCGCACCCAACCTGGCAGAACTTTTGTTTTGCCAGGGCGCACCCGCGCCCTGGACCGGAGCCCCCGCACTCAACCTGGCAAAACTTTTGTTCTGCCAGGGCGCGGGTGCGCTCGGATTGACAGAAACTTTTCCAAACTCTATCATTGTTGTTGTCAAGGGAGATTTGATGATGTCAAACACCTACATTCAACTCAAAATACATACAAATAGAAGTAACACCAACAAAACTCAATCAGAACATGTATTTCAACATTATTATTTGATCTAATTCATCACAAGTAGCTACAACATATTAAGTACTCAAATTACTACAAGAACAAGTTGAGTCTCTTGAGTTCCAACACCAACTAAGTTCATTACATGTTTAAGACAGCAAATTCTATTCATAACCCGACGTATCCACAGCTAATCTCTCTCTCAAGCTACCCACGTCGACTCTGGCCAGCTCCTGCCCCATCTGTTGCCATGCACACATACAAAACAAGACAACAGTCAAAAACATTCCTGTGAGAATATAATTCTCAGTATAATCAACATATACATGCATTAAAGTAAAATCATCTCAACTCTAAACATATAGACTCAAGAATAGAGTAATATAACGCATATATATATAAATATCAGGAATTGATTCGTATCAAATTTCTACCATCAAGATTCGTATCCGATCTTGACATGGATATCCATCTATCGTAGTCACATCCGACTCGAAAATAAGATCGTATCATACCTTGGCAATAGAATCAATTTATTTATCATATCATATAAAAATCAAAGATCCACTACCTAAAATGGATCAACAACATCAAGTTCTAAAACAAGAACAAACAATAAACAAGTATGTGATTTATGGGACAACTCAAGAATCATCATTGTCGAGTATCGAATCCCTGACTCTCGATGTCATCTTATACCTTTTCTTTTCTCGGTTCTTGAATGCTTCAAATCTGAACACTACAATCAAGAACACATATATCAAAAGCTATTCAAATTCATCATTCAATCTTCAAGAAAATGCTGCCAAACCTTGAGTTATTCTATCCCGGTTCGAATGAGGATTTCTCAAGTCGATCACTTCAATACAAAGCTGAAAATGAAGTGTTTATAACAATGAATATCAGCTTATAATTCAAGAAGTCTCAACTCAAACAACAATATCAAAATCGTTACAATTCTCGAACCGACGGCGTAACGGCTAAAAACCGGCAGCGAAATCAATATCACAATCAATATACCAATCCATATCAAACATAAACTCCATCATATCAGCTCAATAACATTAAAACCAACAACGTTCAGAATGGCATGATATCGAAATGTCTAAGAAAATTAATAACAAATTCAATCGGCGTTCTTTCTCCAATCCGTCTACGAATACACAATCTATACTAGCTCATGAACATATTGAATCAATAATAATAGAATTCCATCTTCAAATTCAAAATCAAGTATGAGAGAACTCAATAAAATATATACCAGAACGAAGCTCTTGGAGTGGTGATCGCAGATATATATTTATCTTGAAATTCTGACGGCCGGATCACAAGTTCTCTGAGCTTTAACCAGATGAAAATGGCGTCTTGGGTTTCTGTTCTTCATCCCCTGTGATGACCCGAGTTCTAATCTCTCATTAATCTCATTCATCATTATTAAACCATGTTAGACAATAATCCAAGTCTAAACAAAAGAATAAATTTTTTTTTTTTTTTTTTAAATAAGTTGCACTGCGCACGCGCGGGCATCACCCCTCGCGCGCGCGCCGGCCAATGGGACCGAGGTCCCCTGGCTTGGCTCGCGCGCGCGCGAGCAGGAGCTCGCCCGTGCGCCAGCCAAACCAACAGAAAAAAAATAATGGCTCAGCTGCTGTCAAAAACGAGATCATGCCTATGATTGATTCAAGATCATGTCCTACCAAAGTCTAGACATGATGAAATCAAGCATAACAACTACTATGCATTCTAACATGCTTTTAATGCTAGTAATAAACCATTCCAAGGCTTTACAACATAATCATCATTCACATAACATGTAATAACAGTGTCATATATCCAGATCAAGACACCTTATGTTGATTCAAGGATTTACAACATATTTCCAATCCTATAAACATCAACAAAGCCACAACTCAATCATCTACAAGTCTTGGTACAAGTATCTTCTAACATGATCATGATCAAGACTCATTAAACTTCATGACAGCACACATAACTCCTAACTCGGATCCTCACGCTATATCGATTTCATCCCTTGTTCTTTAAGTCCGTCTTTGCCCGGTTACACTTCCTCCTATTGCAATGACACATACAACAAAACAATAGCCGGATAACTCCGGTGAGAAATAGATTTCCCAGTAAAAGCAACTAAACATGCATAATCAATATCACAATCATGATATAGAAATAAATACAATGCATGCTTTCAAAACAAGGTTCTTTTCATCATTCATCAATTGGGATCCCGAGAAGAAGATATCATAGCTAATCCACCGACACACCCTATCGAGGTGGGGCTACTATCTTACTCATCTAGACTTTGAAGCCATTATATATGCAGCTCAGACGCTAGGCTCAAACAACCACCCAGGCCATACATATACAATCCCTCAAATCGTCTATTCGAACGTGTCCGTTCATTTCAAACTCAAGGGAATAAGTCATCAAGATGAATGCAACATGTAACATAATCAGGGCATTCATTATATCAAGAACTTATTCAAGTAATCAAAAGAAAGCACATAAGAGCACTTAAACAAACAAGTATGTGAATTGAGGGAACTCGATACAAACCATCTCGAGTTATAATCCCAATCAAATTGTAGTCCACTTTTACCTTTCAAATGTGATGTCTAGGATGTCTTTGAGCTTGTCCAATTCTGTCCAAGATCAATTACCAAACACAACTCAAATTCTGTTCAATATCAACTCAACCTTCCACAAGAACTTCAAAGGAAACTCTACCAACCTTGTGCTATCGTCTATCAGTTTCGAAGTCGAGATTAATCAATTGAAATGTCCTGTTCAAGCACTGAAACAACAACATAACAAGCAAAGAATCATCAGCTAAGAGCTCATCCACTTCTAAGCTGAAGAATGCTATCAAATCACTCCAATTCAAAAATTCAACGGCATTTCGGTATAACTCGGCGATTCCCGCAAAGCTCTATATCATTTCTAACATTCATATCAATTGTTCAACAACTCAACTCAACATATCAGCAAGTATATATCAATCTAAACATATCTGGAAATCATAAGGACATGATATACACATCACTCTTTAACCAAACTTCAAGAACATCAAAGCTAGAAGATCAACACCATCAAATTCATTCCAACTTCTGATCCCTGTCCATTTCGAATTCTCAAACCAACATGAAAGACAGAAAAACTTACATCAAATCGAAGGTCTTGTCGAGAGGATTCCAAAACATCTTTCGGAATCGAATTCGGATAACCGTAGCTCAAGATATGTGACAATGAAGATGAAGATCAAACTTGGAAATTCTGTTCTCGGTTCTTTTCTTTCCTTGGGCTGAAGAATCTGATGGAATTACAAGATAATCACACGTGATTAAGCCTAGGAATAACAAGTGTCCCACTAACAATCACAATTTTGCACTTTAGCCCCTCAACTATGCAATAATTGCAATTCAGTCCTTAATTCCTCCATTCATTCAATTTCAATCCTAATCAATTTAAGAATATTAGAATTTAAATCAAAACTCCAAATATTTCCAAATTAATTATTCTCGGATTAAAATTAAATAATTCCGGGCGTTACAATTCTCCCCCACTAAGACTTGATTTCGTCCTCGAAATCTTAGTAACATCAATAGATCATATCATAGATATCAGATAACAGAAAACTAAAGGAGACTCACATCAATGAAATAACTCTGGAAATCGTTGTCTCATATCTGATTCAGTCTCCCAAGTAGCTTCTGTAATACCATGACGACTCCACTGAACCTTCACAAGCGGAATAGTCTTCGTACGAAGTTTCTTCTCTTTACGATCAAAAATCTGAATCGGCTTTTCGAAATAACTCAAAGTATCGTCGAGTTCAGCTTCATCAGAGTGAAGTACATGAGATTCATCAGCAAGATACTTTCGAAGCATTGATACATGAAAGACATCATGTATTCCAGATAACGCCGGAGGAAGAGCTAATCGATAGGCGAGATTGCCTATTTTCTCCAAAATCTCATAAGGACCAATATATCGTGGAGACAACTTCCCTCGCTTGCCAAATCTGACTGTACCTCTGAAAGGAGAAATCTTCAGGAATACTCGATCCCCCTGTTCAAAAGACAAAGGTCGACGTCGAATGTTAGCATATTTCGCTTGTCTATCTTGAGCTGTCTTCATTCTTGTCTGAATAAGCTTCACTTGATCAGTCAGATCACGGATCATATCAGGACCAATATCAGGTACTTCAGAAATATCATCCCAGTAGAAAGGAGATCGACATTTTCTTCCGTATAAAGCTTCAAAAGGAGCCATTCCAATACTCGATTGATAGCTGTTGTTGTACGAGAATTCACAAAGAGGTAATGAATCTTGCCAACTCGTGCCAAAATCAAGCACTACAGCTCTCAACATGTCCTCCAATGTCTGAATGGTACGCTCAGACTGCCCGTCTGTTTGTGGATGATAAGCTGTGCTCAAACGAAGCTGAGTACCCAAAGCACTCTGTAAGCTATGCCAAAAGTGAGATGTAAATCGAGGATCACGATCTGATACAATAGACTTCGGCACACCATGTAATCTAACAATTTCACGGACATAAATTTCTGCCATCTGATCATGTCTGTACGTCATACGATAAGGTATAAAACTCGCAGACTTCGTCAATCTATCGATAATCACCCAGACAGCATCATAACCTCTAGAAGATCGAGGTAATCTCGTCACAAAATCCATGGAAATATGATCCCATTTCCATTCAGGCACGGATAAACTCTGTAACAAGCCAGGCGGTCTCTTTCTTTCAGCCTTTACCTGTTGGCAGTTCAGACACCGAGCTACAAAATCAGTGATATCAGTCTTCATTTGCTTCCACCAATACTGAGCTTTCAGATCATTATACATCTTCCTACCTCCAGGATGAATACTGTAACGACTACAATGCGCCTCTTCCAGTAGTTGTTGACGTACATCAGAAATATCAGGCACTACAAGGCGATTGTGAACATAAAGAAGATTATCTCGAACCCGGTATTCAGATACATGCCCTGATCTGACTTTCTTAATCGAATTCTGTATATTCTGATCAAGTTTCTGAGCATCTCGAATTCTTACCAATAAAGCTGGTTCAGCTTGCATTTGATAGAGTCGAAGAGGTTGATAATTCATATCAAATACTAACCCAGACAGACAACAGTCTTCAATCAAATTTGATACACCAATCGTCGATAAGGACAAAGAACATACCTTTCGACTGAGTGCATCTGCTGCCGCATTCGATTTCCCTGGATAGTACTTCATCTCACAATCAAAGTCTTTTAGAAAATCAAGCCACCTCCGCTGTCTCATATTCAATTCTGACTGTGAAAATAGATACTTCAAACTCTTATGATCAGAATAAATCTCAAACTGCTCCCCATACAAATAATGTCGCCAAATCATCAAAACAAATACAATGGCGGCCAATTCAAGATCATGAATCGGATATCTGGTTTCGTGAGACTTCAACTGTCTCGAGGCATAAGCAATCACATGTCCTCGCTGCATCAAAATACACCCTAATCCTTGATGAGATGCATCACAGTAAACAGTGAAACCACCAGTACCTGAAGGAATCGTCAAGACTGGTGCACTGGTCAGTCGTGTCTTCAACTCAAGAAAACTAGATTCACAAGCTTCCGACCAGATAAAAGGAGCATTTTTCTGAGTTAATTGAGTAATTGGCTTCGCAATACTGGAAAAATCTTTGATAAATCGACGATAATACCCAGCCAATCCCATAAAACTCCGGATCTCAGGAACAGATGTCGGTCTAGCCCAATTGATCACTGCTTCAACTTTATTTGGATCCACAGAAATACCATTTTCAGATATAATATGTCCAAGAAAGACAACCTGTTTCAGCCAAAACTCACATTTCGAAAGTTTAGCATACAATTTCTCAGCTCGTAAGGTTTCAAAACTGTTCTCAGATGTTCAGCAGATCAATCAGATTCTTGGAATAGATCAGAATATCATCAATAAATATAATCACAAAATCATCGAGATACTTCTGAAACACACGGTTCATCAAAGCCATGAATACAGCTGGAGCATTCGTCAAACCAAACGGCATAACTATAAACTCATAATGGCCATACCTGGTTCTGAACGCAGTCTTAGGAATATCAGAATCCCTAACTCTCAGCTGATGGTATCCAGATCTCAGATCGATCTTGGAATACACAGAAGAACCCTGCAACTGATCAAATAAATCATCAATACGAGGCAAAGGGTATTTGTTCTTTACCGTAGCCTTGTTCAGTTGCCGGTAGTCAATGCACAATCTCATTGAACCGTCTTTTTTTCTAACAAACAGTACTGGAGCTTCCCAAGGAGAAACACTGGGTCGAATGTATCCCTTGGCCAGTAAATCTTCTAACTGTTCCTTCAATTCTTTCAGTTCAACTGGTGCCATTCGATAAGGTGCTTTCGAAATCGGTGCAGTTCCAGGCATCAATTCAATGTTGAAGTCAATCTCACGATACGGAGGTAATCCTGGAATCTCATCCGGAAAGACGTCCGCAAATTCACTAACCACTTGGCAAATCAGCCAAGTTCAGGCTAGGTTTCAACAAATCCACTGCATAAACAAGAAATCCCTCCGCTCCTTTCTGCAAAAGTCGGGTCATAGATAATACAGAAATAAGAGGAATCTTAGCACGTGAACCCTTACCATAGAACTTCAATTCTCCAGCCATCTCAGGTCTGAATCTCACTACCTTCTGAAAGCAATCGACGGTAGCTCTGTACTTATTCAGCATATCAATCCCAATAATACAATCAAAATCAGACATACCAAGTACAAAACAATCGATCTCAATCTCATTACCCTCATACTGTAGTACACAATTCTTTACTATCTGAATCGAGATAAGACCCCTCCCCAAAGGAGAAGAAACAGATACTACAACTGGTAATGACTCAACAGGCAAAGAATGCAATGCAACAAATTTGGCAGATAGAAACGTATGGGATGCACCGGTATCAAACAACACATAAGCAGAATAACCAGAAATAGAACAGTTACCTGCAATCACATCATCAGGTGCTCCCTGTGCTTGCTCCTCAGTCAAAGCAAAGACATGAGCCTGCTGTCTCTGAGACTGATTGCCTGCCTGACCTCCACCTGGTCGAGTCTGCTGCTGTGGTTGTGCTGGCTGAAAAGAATGAACAGAAGAGGCCTGTCTTCCAGATTGAGCCACTGATCGTGATGACTCTGCATCTCTTGCCTGTCCAGTATTTCTCTGAGGACACACCCTTGCAAAATGACCTGTCTGTTGGCATATATGGCACCTCCCAGATACACCTCGGCACTGATCGGTTGGATGATTTCCACCACAACTGTTGCAGAACACTCCTGACTTCTGCTTCGTACTACTGGAACTCGAAGAACTGCTCCCAGACTTCTTAAACTGTTTTCCTCTTGCTTGCAAAAACCTTTTCTTTCCACTGCTACTACCACCTTCAAATCGAAAAGGTTGCTGTTGCGGAGTTGGAGCTGCAGGTTGTGACTGTCTTGGAGGTTGTGCGGTATACAAAGCTCCTCGCTGCTGTATCAAACCAGCTTCCGCTCCCTTGGCACTGTTCAAGGCATCAGCAAAAGTATTCGGTCGCCTTGTATTCACCAGTGTAAAAACATCCGGACTCAGGCCATTGATAAACTGATCAGCCATAGCCTCGTCACTGTCAGCAACATGTGGAGCAAAACGTAGCAGTGTAGAGAATTTTGCAACGTAGTCTTCAATATTCAAATTCCCCTGTTTCAGATTTGCAAACTCAGCCCCTTTATCCTTGCGGTAAGACACAGGAAAGAAGCGTTGGTAGAACTCAGTTTTGAAGACATTCCAAGTCAATACAGTTCCTCTACGCTCCAAAGCTCTTTTTGTAGTGAACCACCAACTTTTCGCAACTTCATGCAACTGGTGCCCAATTAATCTAACTCTCCGTTCATCCCCGTAGTCAAGTGAATCAAATAGCATCTCCATATCATCAATCCATCCCTCGCATTCAACAGCATTTTCTGTACCTTTCAAAGTAGGCGGCTTGTAGGATTGGAAACGTTTCAGAAGTGTTTCCATAGGAGTTGCGGTCATATCAGTCATATCTCTTGACGTACTTCCCTGTTCATTACTCGGCACGGCAGTAGCTTGAGGCACTATCGGTGTAACAACTGTCGGTGGAGTATGAACTGTCTGTTCTGGTAGAGAAATAGGAACCTGGGGTCTTAGAGGAGGTCGGCCTGGTCTTCGAGACATATCTGATTATCAAAATGGTTAGGATACCAAATCATCAAATTATCTCAGTCCTCCTCTGATCATCTTACCTCTGATCAAGACTCGGTTCTGATTCAATCTTAAATAAATAATCATACTCTTCAAATAAAACATGCTTCCAATCAATTCAGATAATCAGGTAGCATGTCATAATTCATCAGGATACATGCCTCTATCAGTTCAGATATTCCCATAAGCATGCATCTTTAATCATCGTAATCATACTTTCAAATAAAATAAATACAACATCTTGTAATAAAATACTTGAAAGTAAATCATGCTATCATTTAAAACATGTAATTCAATCACGTAATGAACTCATAGCATAAATCATAAATAAGTAAAGCAGATGACTCGATCTACCCCACTCATTGTCTATCTAAGTCCAGAATTTTCTTGCTTTGATACCACCTGTTGTGATGACCCGAGTTCTAATCTCTCATTAATCTCATTCATCATTATTAAACCATGTTAGACAATAATCCAAGTCTAAACAAAAGAATAAAATTTTTTTTTTTTTTTAAATAAGTTGCACTGCGCACGCGCGGGCATCACCCCTCGCGCGCGCGCCGGCCAATGGGACCGAGGTCCCCTGGCTTGGCTCGCGCGCGCGCGAGCAGGAGCTCGCCCGTGCGCCAGCCAAACCAACAGAAAAAAAATAATGGCTCAGCTGCTGTCAAAAACGAGATCATGCCTATGATTGATTCAAGATCATGTCCTACCAAAGTCTAGACATGATGAAATCAAGCATAACAACTACTATGCATTCTAACATGCTTTTAATGCTAGTAATAAACCATTCCAAGGCTTTACAACATAATCATCATTCACATAACATGTAATAACAGTGTCATATATCCAGATCAAGACACCTTATGTTGATTCAAGGATTTACAACATATTTCCAATCCTATAAACATCAACAAAGCCACAACTCAATCATCTACAAGTCTTGGTACAAGTATCTTCTAACATGATCATGATCAAGACTCATTAAACTTCATGACAGCACACATAACTCCTAACTCGGATCCTCACGCTATATCGATTTCATCCCTTGTTCTTTAAGTCCGTCTTTGCCCGGTTACACTTCCTCCTATTGCAATGACACATACAACAAAACAATAGCCGGATAACTCCGGTGAGAAATAGATTTCCCAGTAAAAGCAACTAAACATGCATAATCAATATCACAATCATGATATAGAAATAAATACAATGCATGCTTTCAAAACAAGGTTCTTTTCATCATTCATCAATTGGGATCCCGAGAAGAAGATATCATAGCTAATCCACCGACACACCCTATCGAGGTGGGGCTACTATCTTACTCATCTAGACTTTGAAGCCATTATATATGCAGCTCAGACGCTAGGCTCAAACAACCACCCAGGCCATACATATACAATCCCTCAAATCGTCTATTCGAACGTGTCCGTTCATTTCAAACTCAAGGGAATAAGTCATCAAGATGAATGCAACATGTAACATAATCAGGGCATTCATTATATCAAGAACTTATTCAAGTAATCAAAAGAAAGCACATAAGAGCACTTAAACAAACAAGTATGTGAATTGAGGGAACTCGATACAAACCATCTCGAGTTATAATCCCAATCAAATTGTAGTCCACTTTTACCTTTCAAATGTGATGTCTAGGATGTCTTTGAGCTTGTCCAATTCTGTCCAAGATCAATTACCAAACACAACTCAAATTCTGTTCAATATCAACTCAACCTTCCACAAGAACTTCAAAGGAAACTCTACCAACCTTGTGCTATCGTCTATCAGTTTCGAAGTCGAGATTAATCAATTGAAATGTCCTGTTCAAGCACTGAAACAACAACATAACAAGCAAAGAATCATCAGCTAAGAGCTCATCCACTTCTAAGCTGAAGAATGCTATCAAATCACTCCAATTCAAAAATTCAACGGCATTTCGGTATAACTCGGCGATTCCCGCAAAGCTCTATATCATTTCTAACATTCATATCAATTGTTCAACAACTCAACTCAACATATCAGCAAGTATATATCAATCTAAACATATCTGGAAATCATAAGGACATGATATACACATCACTCTTTAACCAAACTTCAAGAACATCAAAGCTAGAAGATCAACACCATCAAATTCATTCCAACTTCTGATCCCTGTCCATTTCGAATTCTCAAACCAACATGAAAGACAGAAAAACTTACATCAAATCGAAGGTCTTGTCGAGAGGATTCCAAAACATCTTTCGGAATCGAATTCGGATAACCGTAGCTCAAGATATGTGACAATGAAGATGAAGATCAAACTTGAAAATTCTGTTCTCGGTTCTTTTCTTTCCTTGGGCTGAAGAATCTGATGGAATTACAAGATAATCACACGTGATTAAGCCTAGGAATAACAAGTGTCCCACTAACAATCACAATTTTGCACTTTAGCCCCTCAACTATGCAATAATTGCAATTCAGTCCTTAATTCCTCCATTCATTCAATTTCAATCCTAATCAATTTAAGAATATTAGAATTTAAATCAAAACTCCAAATATTCCCAAATTAATTATTCTCGGATTAAAATTAAATAATTCCGGGCGTTACATCCCCTTTTGTTTCTGATATGAACGTGTAAACTAAGGGAGAAGCAAGTGGTTGAATAGATATATATTAGTCAATTTGCACTTTAGTCCCTGAACTTTGGCATATTTGCAATTCAGTCCCCAGAAAAATGATTTAATTCAATTTGAATCCTCGTTAATTTAAGAATATTAGAATTTAATTCTAAACTCTAAATATTCCCAAATTAAATATTTTTGGATTAAAATTAAATATTTTTGGATTAAATCAAATAATCCCGGGCCTTACAAAAACAGCTCGGAGAAAATTCTCCTCAGCTAATCAAATTACAATAGAATAGACATAGAATGGAAGAGATTACCTGAAAGGAGATTATGAGGGGTGATGAAAGATTCAGAGCTACAGGATTGAGGTAAGTGTCACTTCAGTTATTCATTCAGTCTATCAACTTTTTTCACTCCATATATATTTATTTTATCTTTACCTTGTTCAATTTTTTATGTACGCTGCTTTTATTTATTATATTATATATGCATCGCATGTGTCTCAATAATTAATAACAATTAACACTATTGTAAATTCAAATTTACTAATAAATCTCATGCTAAAATTATAATAAAACTTATAATAATTTAAATATAAAATATATTACATGTAAATTTTAAAAAACGAATTTATTATAATTATAAATATAAAATCTGTATTTAAACTATGATAATGATGCTTCTAATCTTTTCTATCTTAAGAGTTACGATAAATAATTAATTCAATAAGTATAACTTTTAGCCTTTTTTAATGACTTTTAATTTGTCTTTAAATTATATTAAAATAAGTTATAGATTGGAGAAAATCGAAGTCTAATGATTAAAACCGAATACCATAAAATAACAAAATATAAATCATATATTAATCGCATTGGTGAAATGAAAAATCTTTTAAATAATTTACATTATATTAATTAAATATATACAAATAATTCATAATCAATGTAATGTAAAGTTAAACCATTTTTCAATATTAATCATTCAAGATTTTAAATATTATTAATCGAGTTATATTTAATTACAATTCATGTTTAATAATTTAAATTTGTGATCAATCTGATTGGTATATGAAAATGCATGCCGATGACAGGTATGTTTCATTTTAGTAATATTTCAATTTTCAACTGGCGGGTAACTGAATTAATAGGAACCGCCAAAAATTGAATTATTTTCGTCAAATATATCAAACATTCAATTTTCACCGCCAATCTAGAAGATAATTTTTTTAAAAAAATTTTCACCACTAATCTGAAAGATTCAAAAACTTTTAAAAATAAACCTCTATTTAAGTTTCAAGTTTTTCATTGGAAATTACATAAATTATAAAACTCTTCATTTATCTACGACTTCAACTCTCTCTGGTCCCTCTTCTCGGTGTCCATTCTCATCTACTGTTTATATTTCTTGATTTTGCATAGTGTGTCCACTTCTCCATTCATACTTAACCGTATGTTGTATTTACTTTTCGTTTTTGGAGGTATTTCATTTACTTTATTTTTTTTCCCAATCATTTAGATTTTTAAAGTATTGGGTGAATTTTGCATAAAATTGATTGATTGATTGATGTTTTTTTTTCAGGTTGAGATTAGACATGACAACCAAAAGGATGTGAAAATCAATTCAAGATATTAGAATAAAATCTGGGATATGTGAATAAATTAGTAGATACCTTTGTAAAGAAGGTAAAAAAGTTTAATTTTTAAAAATTCACATGAAAATAATTATGAATATTTGGTTAATTTTTATGACTCGAAATAAAATTTATATTTTTGTATGCATTTTCAGGTAACAAGGAGGACGTGCTTCCATGCTAAAGTTAGCTGAAGAAATTCAAGACGTGACTTTGGAATATGATAATAGTTAGATATAATTTTGAAAATTAATGTCATATATTTAATTTTAGCATTTGTAATATTGTTTTATTTTTGTGAAGAACATTGTTTCTTAATGATATATGATTTTGAAACAGTTTTATCAATTCAATTTTAAGCATTAGTCATATTATTTCTTTTTGTTATTGATTTTGAATGGTAATGAAAAAATATATTAATTTAAAATTAATATTAAAAAATAAATTGTATATTGTTAAATCGGTGATGTGCATGAGATTTAACAGTGGATCAAAAAATGCTTCCATACCTAGATATTGGTTTAAGAAGGGTATAAAACGATTTTTATATTCAATATTTGAGTATTTCAAATTGCTCAAACTATAATACTTCAGGAGTGGTTTTAAATTGTTTCTAAAATCATTACTTTAGGAACACTTCAAACCCATTCTAATATCTAATGGGTTTCAAGAGCAGTTTGAAATTGTTCGTAAATTACTAACTTTAGAAGCGATCAGAAATCGCTCCTCAATCCATTAGATTTAAGAGTGGTTTAATGTTGTTCTTAAATCCAATGAATTTAAAATCAGTTTGAAAACGCTCTGAGATTCCAAGTTTTAGAGGTGATGTGAAACCATTCTTATATCCATGTAGTGTAAGAATGGTTTAAAACCGTTCTAATAATGAATAATAGGAGCGGTTTTTTAACTTTTACCAACGGTTAACAAAACCACTTTTATAAGATATAGGGACGCCAATAAGAGGAGCATTCCAGCAACCGTTGGTAAAAGTTTAGGAGCGGTTGATAACCGCTTCTAAAAGCAATAAAAACCGCTTCTATATGCTATTTTTTTTGTAGTTCACGCATACTCTTCCTCCTCCCCATTTTCTCACGCCTCACTCCTTTTCCACCTAGCTAAAACCCTCGGCCGCCCACTCCTCCACCTCCCTTGCCGTCCAGCCGCCGTGCAACCGCCCCGGAGCCACCTTGGAAAGCTTCAGCAATAGCTGGACGTGGCTTAGAAGTTGTGCCCTCTCCATTTCTTCCCTTATTCTTGGTTTGGTTACAAGTTGAGGCAAGAAACTCATTCTCTTTTTGAAACCTAAGCATAGAATATATTGGTCCTTAGATCTTTTCATTAATTTCAAATTTTTCAGAAAGTTTTTAGTGTGAAATGTGTATGTTGGTTCAAAATTTCAGTATTTAAGGCTTGAAGGATTTAATTTGTTCATCTTTCAATACTAGAATGCTCTTGGTGCTTGAATGAGTGAGTTTCATGCATTTATATGGAAGTTTGGGTGTAAAGTTTAAAAAATCAGATTGTGTTGGCCCCTTTTGTGTGTGTGTGGTTGGTTTTAAGCTCCACATGAGGTTGGTCAAGTTATTTAATGTTCATGTTTTGAAATGTTGCAAAAATGTATTGAGTAGTGGTGTTTGAAGTCAAAGTTTGGATTTAATGGATGGAAGGAGTGGAGGGGCTGCCCAAGGAGTGTTTGTGGGATAAAAATGTGAGTTTGAATGGATGTTACATGGGTGTAAGGGGCTGGTCTTGTAGCATTTTTCTTGGAACATTATTTAGGAAGTTTGAAGGCGCCGGGCAAACACTTTGGGTTGAACAATTGAAATGGGCTATCACCGGGTAAGTGACTAGCTCGAGGGCCCTAGCTGGTCAATTAGGGATGTTTACAAGTTATTTGGATGGGATTTTGGGGTGTTAGGGCATAAGGAGTGAATTTGGTGAGCCATATCCTTAAGAGTGCCAAAACAGAATTTTTATCGTCGCGTCAAGTTTAAGGGAATAGGTCTGGTGAGTTCGGTTTTAGAGGCCTTGACAGGGGCTACCTCTGATTTTCTTAAATTATAGGATGTTAGGATCGTGTCGGTGTAAATTGAGCCTATTTTGGATAAAAATCGATTGGGTTATGTACGTTTTAAGTTAGAGTGACGTGAGCAGATATTTCCCTTGATTACGGGCTGTCCGGGCGTATAAGTTTTTGAGTTGGTTTGTACCATTTTAAAAATGTAAATACTAGTGATTAGAGTATTTTAAGGTGTGTTTGAGGTTCTGGTTCGAACGGCAAGTCTTTTGGATTAATATAGGATGAGTTATGGATTTTATAGGTTGACCGCTCGAGTTAGGCCCTTGTGAGCGTAAACTTAAGTAAAAAGGGAGTAAAGCTTTAAGCCAAGGGTGCTCTCCTACACTCCAATCATCCATAAAAATTTATGTTGTGCTATCTTTTGAGTTGGCTTCGTTTACCTTATTTAACGTCATTTATTCGCGTGTGTGATTTCAAATCTACTTAAGATTCTAGTCCCAAAGTCTTGTGTTAAAAGGATGTTTGTAAAGGATTAAATGTTGAAATGAGAAATTGTTGAATGAAAGAAAAAGTTAAAGAATGAAGTGAGTTGGTTGTGACTTGTACGTGCAATGTTGGGTCGGGGGATGCCCTGATTCACTTGCCAAATTACGTGTAATACGAGATCGAGAGACATCTCGGTTTCCCTACCAAATGGACGTGTAGTACGAGGTCGGGAGCAATCTTGATTTCCCTACCAAATGGACGTGTAGTACGAGGTCTGGAGCAATCTCGATTTTCCTACCAATTAAAGGGCAATGAGGGGTCCGGAGAAATCTTGACTTCCTTGTCGGCATTTTATACTATAGCCATCGATCGATCAAAATTATAGTCACAGTCGAGGATCCAAATTCAATAGTAAAAGTAAAGGATAAATTTTTAATGAATGTGTTTTCCATCGCATGTTGCCATTGTTCTTACTTCGGGCATGTCTTGACTTTATTCCTTTCGCGCGAGATTCATTAGTGTATTGAGCACTATTTTTAGTATTATGCATTATTTTGAACCCTTGCTGTATTATTTAAATCTTGCTGGGGTTTTAGGCTCACTACTATGCTTGGTGCAGGTGAGCATTTGGATGAGGCTGCGGGGCTGGATTTCCAGGGCCCATAGGTGTTCGGAGGCACACCCTGACCGTTGCAGCTCTTTTTTTTCCGCATTTATGTTTATGAAATAATTATACTATGTTGATCATTGTTTTTTCCCCTTTTCGTAGCAGGATGTGATATTCCCTGCAATTTATTTTTGGCATGTAAACATTAAATACTTTGTTTCTTTGGTTGGCGTCGAATTAGATACTGTTTTGCATGCTTGTGTTTGTTGTTTACCTCGGGTTGAGGTTTATTTAAACTGCTGTTTGAGACAAATGGTTTTATTATTCAAACAAATAGGTCATGCCAAAATTTTTAAAATTTTCCGCATTTTCTTTATTTATTTAGACATTAGAAGACAGAGTCGTTTCACATTGTCTATGGAAGACATGGAAATTATAAACAAACTTATAATTTTACTTTTTGGGCTTGATATATATTTTGAATCTAATTCAAAATGAGGGTTTTTAATTTTTGAAATGGTCTCATCATTAATTTAAAAATTTGCCATGTTTGTTCGTATGTTTGCCGAATTCATGCAACTTAGTTATTATAAAATAATAACGCACATATCCATTATTTATAATATATCATATATATATTATAAACAGTAAATTAACAAGGATGATCAATCGCCCCAAAACTATTCGGCCCGTGTGAGCCAAAAACGGGCCTAGGTCCAATCCTAGGGAATGCACGGGATGCAAATGCAATAATTACATAAGCTTCCAATATTTACATGTCTTGGATCTTCATATTTCATCATGGCTCACCATCTTCCAATCTTGATCTTTCACTATCAAATATTTTACAATAAAATATCCATGGAAAATAGGGATACATCTCATGGGGTGGGAACGGGCTATTAACCAAGCCCACTTTATAATTTGATAATTATTACAACCCATTCAACACAAAAATATCCTAGCATACACCTAGAAAATTGGTTTTGGGCTTTTGATCATCCTTCATGCATAATATCACATATCATACACCATCAATTAATTATCTCAATAATCAATTGATCAAAAATTATATATCTTTGTCAAGTCACTAACCATTACAATTATAAATTAAAGTAACAACCCATTCTAATTAATTTATTTATAACCGCATTTCTTGTAAATCACCATTTACTATAAATAATCAAAGTCCCACTTTAATTATTTATTTTATGAAAAAAATACACAATTTATAAAATTTCAATTTTTCATAAAAATATCAAATTTTACAATCTCAATCAACTTAGGGCCAATGACATTTCGATATTCCAAAACACCTTTTGGAAATCTAAGTCGTCATAGTCGTTGCCAAAGCTTCGTCACCGGATTCCGACAAGATTTTTTTTTTTTTTATTAAAAGTGGGCTGCCCCTGATGCCCGAAATGGGAAGCAACATTTTATAGAAAATTTGTTCCAAAAACAACCCCAAGTTGATAGATCTCTATTTTCTCATGCGGTTAGAAATTGACCTCAACATAATATCTAACAAATGCTACACAAAAGAGTAACTTGGCTCTGATACCACTGAAGGGGATCGGTTAACTCGTACCCAGATACGCAGCGGAAATTTAAAATTTTTATCAAAAGAAAACCGAGAACTTGTGTAGCAAACATCCATAGGGTGTTTTAGAAGATTTTACCTATCAATCTCAAAAGATTGATTTATGGCTCCAACTAAGTTGTGAACAACTTAGCTTTTGAATTGGTAGACCCAATCTACAAGCTTCCAAAACACTCCTTGTTCAAAATGCTCCTTCTCCGAATTAGGTCCACAACTAGTCAAGCTAGATCCACTCTAAACATGGACTAGAATATTTAGAGAATTTTGCATTGAGATTTTCTTGTCTTTTTCTTCCAAAGATCAAAGACAAAATTTCGAGAATATATTTTAGAGGGGGACGGCCATGTGATGTTTTTTTTGGAGAGGAAAATTGTATATCTATTATGTAGAATATAGATAATATATTTATCATGGTCAATGATTAAATGATACAATTAAACCATGCATGAAAAAGTTAAAAGCTTGCATGGAAAATTGTATCCTTTCTTCCAACCCTTTAAATTTACTTTTAAATATAATATATAAAATATATAATCATATATATATATATATATATATATACACACATGGCATTTGAACTTAATTTTAATTAATTATTAAACCTAAACACATTTAAATTTAATCAATTAATTAAATCTTGAAAAAAACATTCAAGCCCACTAGTAAAATAATTATACAACACTATTTTATTTTTGAGCTCTACAAGACTCAATAGTGTTTAATTAATCCAGCACTTGAATTAATTTTATCATTTAAACTTTACAATGTCTACTAGTGTAAAATTAATTCAACACTTGAATTAATTAAATAAGTTCAAAATAATAGTTCAAAAAATCACCATTTTCACAAACTAATTATTTTTAAGTCAACTTTTAATGTTGGAACACATTCACAAGTTAAAAGTTACTTTCCTATTTATTCTCCATTAGAAGTCATACTTCTAATATATTTTACTTATAAACTCCTTTATAAGTTGTTCAACACATTGAACTAATTTTAATCTCAACGGAATCAAGAAAGCTAGTACTTGTGTGACCCTCAATGGTTCATTGATACAACTAGCATTGGGTTCACATCTCCATATGATTCGGGATCAACAAGTCCCTTATGTGAGCATACCTCATATAACTGCATTCTTTTTAATCAACCCCTTGATAATAAGAACGTCAGAAAACTCAAGTCTGATAGTACCCAACCAGTCATGTTAAACGTCTAGAAGCATCGCTTACATGACTCCCTAGGTATCAAATGATAGTGCCTGCAAGAACCAATCAATTATGGTTAACGTACAGTACGGTCCCTTCAACTCATATTTCCCGACCGATTCGACAACCATTGGTATATCGAGAATTTTCATTGAATCGATAACTATGTGTCATGTCGTCGTTGCATCAAATGTGTAATTTAAGAAACCCCTTTCTTAATTACCACCTACTCTGATCAGAGATTTCAAGCTACATATACATGAGAACACATAGGATATCCATACCCGTAGGTAAGCGGTGAACCCCGACTACAATGCATTGACTCCTATATGTTTCGTCACAACACCCAACATTGCCACCTGATGACCCCAAATGAGTCGGTAAACAAGTCAAAGTGAAGCACTAGCATATAGAGTCTCCATGTTGTCCCGGGTCATAAGGACTAATGGTGTACAACCATAAACTATGACTTCTCCACTCGATAAGTGAGAACCACTTGAAAATTCTTTTAGGGAGGGTTGTTCAGTGCACTCTACAAGGAGCACCTATTTGCATGCTTGGACATCTCCATGTCCCCTACCAATGAAACATTGTACTAACATCGCAAATATTAGTCTCAAGCTCAAGCGGACTTTATCCTTCTTTATGGCGGTTAAATCGACTAGGAAAAGTTTAGAATATACAATATTCCAAATATGAGTTTCATGATAGTCATCACATGACCATCTCATATTCTTTCTACTATTTGTATAATCAAGGGCTTTATCTATGCAGCTAGCATGGGTATATAGATAAATATGTGTCAAATTAAATAATTTATAAACTTTGGCAAAATGACCTGTATGATGGCATATGTTGCAACTCCCAAATACCCCTCTCATTTTGAACGCTGCCTTATCCCCTCAAAATCTCCCTAGCTCAAACACTGCGATTTTAAGGGTTAGGGTTCTTCATTGTCAAGGCTAGACCATCCTTCCACCCAGGTTAATTCCAATCAAACATTACAGGCAAGTTTTTATTGTTTTGAAACTCATTTAATAATATATATATTTTAAAGGTAAATCCCTAGGTGTTTTGATTGATGATCTATGCATGTTTTCTTGAAAAATATTTATGAGTATGTTGCTTGATTGTGATACGTGAAGCATTCCTGATGTGTTCGGTTCAAGTTTATTGAATTTTGAACGATTTGAAGGTAAGAAATCAGATTTTTGAGAAAAGTTGGAAGGAAGGTTTTGATTTAAAATCTTTGAAGTTGCTAAGTGTTTTGGTATGATTTATTTTGAATTTTTATGGTTTTGATTGGTACTTTTGATGAAAAAGTGTTCAAAAATGTTGTAGGTTTGAAATAGTGCAGAAAAGAAGAAAAAGTTCAAAAATCAGCCATGGAAGCGCGCCCGCGCATGGGCTTCGCAGGCATGCGTGCAGGCCGTGCGCCCACGCTGCCAAGGTCAGGCGCCCGCGCAGGTCCTGCTGGTCCTGAACTTGGGTGGCGCTCCCGCGCATAAGGCTTGGGATTTCCCACCCCATTTTATGTGGTTTAGGTCCTAAAAATCATATTATTGTTATTTTAATGTATTTTAATCATTTTTATGAATGTTTATGAAAAAATTTTAAGTTTAAAGGTCCGAGACGGACGGAATGCCTCACGTTGATCGTTCAAGTTATGTATTACATGTTATGTGACTTTCTATTGAAAAATTAATTTCTCATGAAATTTTTTGAAGCTTGTAAGTTTGTTAGCATCACGGGATGTTTTATGAGCATGATTTTAAGATGATACAAAATGATATGATAAGATGAAGGCTACGTTATATGGAAAAATATTTTGATGATTTATGCGTCTTGTGGTTATTATATGGGGTATGCACTTCGGGATTTACTCAGGAGCGACTATCCAAACATGGCTCACGGAATGGTTATACGGGGTATGCACTTTGGGATGAGCTCTGGAGTGGCTATCTAAAGAATGAAAGTTTACTGGCGTAATGCCATATGGTTGTTGTACAACAGGAACCTATGAATGGCTCATTATAACGGTTACCACAACTCTCATACTTCATAACCCCTAAATGTTTTTGTTATGGTTTCATTATGTTGCATTCATGTTACGTTTATCAAGAAAGTTTTATGATAATATTTTCTCTCTTTTAAGTTTACAAAAAAAATATCCTTTTATTGCATTTTCCTTGCTGAGTCTTTAGACTCACTATACTTGAATGATGCAGGTAACGATGATGTTGATGCTTTTATTGATGATTATGTGGGTGGACATGAAGAAGATGCAGGGGTCGGTCCAACGGGCGATGCATGAGTGCGAGATTTTTGAATGAAAGTTGTTTAAAAACAATTTAAGTTGATGAGAGGAAAACAAGTTTATTATTTCTTTTGATGACCATATTTGGCAAAGTCTTTCGAATGTTTATTTCATTAGTTTGTGCAATTTTTTCACTCTTATTTAATAAATAAGATGTTGCTTCCGCAAAGTTTTTAATTTTCCTAAATATTTAAGTATGTATGTTGAGTAATGCTTCGATTAAAAACTGGGATGTTAAATCTTGGTATCAGAGCAGTTCGCTATGGGTTTCATTGGACTCATGCATTCTCGCCATGACCTTATGCTTCGTCTTCGTGTCTATAAGTTTTTATGTTATGGATTGTTTAAGATGCATGATAGTAGTTGCAATTTAAGAGTTATGCATGTTCAATTATGATATTTAATGTTTTAAAATGTAATTAAGTATGTGGACTATGTTGGAAATCAGGAAATGGCTAACCATAGGAATCCGAACAATGAGGGCGATCAAAACAACCAGAATAACCAGTTCTTGGCTTGGTTGGCGAATCTGTTGCAAGAACAAAGTAGAGCCCAAGGGGAGAAGATTCAACAGTTAATCCAAGTACAAGAAGGCGGCCGGAACAACAATCAGCCTCTAATAACCAACCCGGTCTTTAAGCAGTTTAAGGATCTAGGGCCACCAGAGTTCAAAGGAGGGGCTGATCCCATTGTAGCCGAGGAATGGGTGCAGTCAGTGGAGATAATATTTGACTACATGCAGGTCACCGATGCAGATCAGGTGAGGTGTGCTATATTTATGTTTCGTGATGATGCACCGGTTTGGTGGCATGGAGCCCGTTCTGCTGTGAATATGACTACATTGACTTGGAACGAATTTAAAGAGGTGTTCTATGGAAAGTATTTTACGGTCAAAACCAGGACCAGACTTGCCAAAGAGTTTCTGGAGCTCCGTCAAGGGAGCATGTCCATTGCTGAATATGTGAAGAAGTTTGAAAGAGGGCAATACTTTTTGCCCATGATCTCTGGTAATGCCGCAGAGGAATTGAAGCATTTCATGAAGGGATTGAATGCCTCCATTCGTCGTGATGTCAAATTAAGTAGGGCAACCACTTACCGAGCAGCAGTCGATGAGGATATGTTATCTGAGAAGGATAGGAATGCTATTATCAAAGAGTCACATGCAAAGAAAGTTGGCTACCAGGGGAGAGAACAGCAGGGGCCTAGTCAGAAGAGGTTGTACCAAGCTCCATCTCAGAGGAAACTGCAGCAACAACAGCTCTAGAACCCCAATCAGGCACGATCTCAGGGGCAGAATCAGATGAATTCCAACGCTCCAAATCCGGCTAATGCGCTTATCTGTCAGAATTGTGGGAAGCCACACTCAGGTCAATGCATGCTTGGGACTAATACTTGATTTCTTTGCAAGAATCCAGGGCATTTCCCCAAGGATTGCCCGCAATCAAAGGAGTTTATTAAGGGAAGAGTGTTTTCTATGACTAACAATCAAGTTGATCCGGATTCTGCAATCGTCATAGGTATGATCTGTATTGCTGATTTACCTACTTTCGTGTTGATAGATACAGGAGCTACGCACTCTTTTATGTATGTTAGTTTTATGATGAAATTGGGGATCTTTCCGAATGAATCTATTTCAGGGTTTTGTGTGTCATTACCCTCAGGAGAGGAATTAAAAAGTAGTAGTGTGGTAAGAAATTGTAAGATTCAGATGCAGAGTCTAGATTTGTGTGCAGATTTTATTGTTTTGGAGATGGTGGATTTTGATGTGATTTTTGGGATGGATTAGTTGTCTCAGCATGAGGCTACCATAGACTGTAAGCGGAGAACAGTGTCTCTGAAGGTACACAATTGGGAATCGCTTGTGTTCTTTGCTGCATCTAAGAAGAGCACAACGTGTGTTATTTCAGCAGGTAAGGCCTGAAACTGTTGAGTAAGGGTTTTATAGGTTTTCTAGCAAGCCTATCGAGTAATCAGGAGTTGCAGTGACCAAAACTTGAAGATCTGGAAGTAGTGAAAGATTTTCCAGAGGTTTTTCCTGATGATGTTGCGGGATTGCCTCAAGCCAGAGAAGTTGAATTTTGGATCGAGTTGTTTCCTGGAACTAAGCCAGCTTCTAAGGTACCGTACAGATTAGCAACAACTGAGATGAAAAAACTGAAGGATCAGTTGCAAGAGTTGTTGGATAAGGGGTTCATCAGACCGAGTGTATCACTTCATGATGGGCAAAAAGAAGGATGGGTTAAGAAGAAGGATGGGTCAATGAGGTTGTGCATTGACTATGGAGAGCTGAATCGAGTTAAATTGAAGAACATATTTCCCTTGCCCAGGATAGATTATCTGTTTGACCAATTGCAAGGAGCGGTGGTGTTCTCTAAAATCGATCTACGATCAGGCTACCACCATCTAAAGGTGAAGGATGAAGACATGCAGAAGACAGCATTCAGGACTCGCTATGGCCACTAAGAGTTCTTGGTAATGTTGTTTGGGTTGACCAATGCACCAGCAGTATTCAGGGATTTTATGAACAGGGTGTTTAAACTTTTCTTGGATCAGTTTTTCATAGTCTTCATAGATGACATATTGATATACTCTCGCAGTATGGAAGAGCATCGTCAGCACTTATCTACAGTGTTGCAGATTTTGAAAGAAAAGCAGTTGTATGCTAAGTTCATTAAGTGTGAATTTTGGTTTGAGAAAATAGAATTTTTAGGTCATATAGTTTCATCTAAGGGAATTGAGGTGGATCCATCTAAGGTAGAAGCAGTTCGGAATTGGGTTACTCCAAAGAATGCTACAGAGATACGGAGTTTCTTGGTTCTAGCTAGCTACTGTAGGAGGTTTATTCAGGATTTCTCCAAGATTGTTCAAAAAATTGACATCTTTAACCCGGAAAAGTGTGAAGTTCATGTGGTCAGAGCAGTGCGAGAAAAGCTTTGAAGAGTTGAATGAGAGACTGATGACAACACCAGTGCTAGAAATTCCAAAAGGCACAGGTCGTTTTGTGTTTTATACCGACCTAAGAGTGGATTAGGGGCTGTTCTGATGCAGGATGATAAAGTGATAGCTTATGAATCTTGACAGTTGAAGATCCATGAGAAGAACTACCCGATTCATGATCTTGAGTTAGCGGCATTTGTATTTGCTTTGAAGCTGTGAAGACACTATTTGTATGGTGAAAAATGTCAGATTTTCATTGATCACAAAAGCCTAAAGTACTTCTTCACTCAAAAGGAGTTGAATATGAGGCAGAGAAGATGGCTGGAATTGGTGAAGGACTATGACTGTTACATTAGCTACCATCCAGGTAAGGCTAATGTAGTAGCAGATGCACTGAGCCGAAAGTCTGCAACATTGAACCAATTGACAATCCAACAAGCGTTAATTGTAGATTTTGAGCGGATGAACTTGGAGGTGTTCGAACCAATGGAGGTATGCACTCTATCGGCCTTAACAGTGATACCTAGTTTGCTTGATAGAATTCGAGCAGGACAAAATTTTGACGAACAGTTGATGGCGTGGAGGAATAGAGATGAAGCTAAGGGTGGTACCCTGTATACCGTTAAAGATGGAATTGTTCATCACAAGGGTAGAATGTGGGTGCCAGCAGTAGATTCACTAAGACAAGAGGTGATGACTGAAGCACATACTGTTCCATATTCTCTTCACCAGGAAGCACCAAGATGTTTAAGGACATGCAATCATTGTATTTGTGGCCGGTGATGAAGGATATCGTTAGATTTTTGAATGAATGATATACATGCCAGCAGGTAAAGATTGAGAACCTGAGGCCGACAGGACTTCCGAAACCGTTGTCTGTACCCACTTGGAAGTGGGAAGATGTTACTATTTATTTTGTGGCAGGATTGTCAGTTACACCGGGAAGTATGAACTCGATTTGGGTTATAGTTGACAGGTTAACGAAGTCGGCTCATTTTCTCCTAGTCAGGAATAATTTCACGATGAATCAGTATGCAGAGCGGTAAATTCGGAAAATTGTCAGATTTCATGGAGTTCCAGCGATAATTGTGTCTGACAGAGATCCTAAGTTCACCTCGAACTTTTGGGGAAGTTTACATAGAGGATTGGGAATGAAGTTGGCTTTCAGTACAGCATTCCACCCTCAAACATATGGGCAGTCAGGGCGAGTAATTCAGATACACAAAGACATGTTGAGAGCCTGCATGATCGACTTTGGGGGTAATTGGGAATCGAAATTGCCTTTAGTGGAATTCACTTATAACAATAGTTATCAAGCGACTATTGGCATGGCTCCGTATGAAGCATTGTATGGGAGAAGATGTAGGACTCCCTTGCACTAGGATGAAGTTTGAGAGAGAGCTGTTTTGGGGCCAGAGTTAGTGACTCGGACAATAGATATGATAGCCAAGATCAGAGACAGAATGTTGACAGCTCAAAGTCGACAGAAAAGTTATATCGATCAGCGGCGTAGAGATTTAGAGTTCGAAGTAGGTGACCATGTGTTCTTGAAGGTGTCACCATGGAAGGGTGTTATGAGGTTTGGAAAGAGAGGTAAATTGAGTCCAAGATATATAGGATATTTTGAGATCCTAGAGAAAGTTGGGGCTCGAGCTTACCGAGTATCTCTACCTCCAAACTTGGATGGTGTTCACAATGTCTTCCATATCTCTATGCTAAGGAAATATGTGGCGAATCCTTCCTATGTTATTCGCCATGAGCCAGTGGAATGGATGCCACACTTATCCTACGAGAAGATTCCTGTTCAAATCTTGGACAGACAAGTTCGTAGGTTGAAGAACAGAGAGATACCTATGGTGAAGATTCTTTGGCGCAACCAGTTGGTTGAGAAAGCTACCTGGGAAACTGAGCAGGATATGCGAGCACGCTATCCTGAGCTGTTTGGTAAGTCGAATTTCGAGGATGAAATTCTTTTAAGGAGGGTAGAGTTGTAAGATCCAAAAAGTCCACTAGCTTAATCACGATAAATTAATTAAATTATATGATTTAATGTATTATATTTAGAATAATTAATTGATATGTTTAATTATGTGACTTATTTGAATGGCTAAAATGTTATGTGATATGTATGATTTTAAAGTTTTCATGTTGATATTTAATTTTGGGTCGTAGAGACGAGTCTAGCCTTTCATCGAGTTAAGAAAATATTTTTGTTCAAATAAAGTTTAACTTGATGCAGTGTAAATTAATATTTGAGTGAGTTAAAATTTTAAAGGCTTTTAAAATGTAACTAATGGGCCGTGTTGGAGCCCATTAGTCACAAAAAAAATAAGCTTTCATAATTTTATTCTGAATTCTCATTTTGAACTCTCCCTTCTCCCCTCAAAATCTCTCTGGCTCAAACTTTAACACAAAAAATCCAATCTACTAAATTGCATTCATTAAATTAAATAAATATTATGCTTATTATTTTTAAGTTTAATAGGTTTAAAATTATTTAACTGAATTATTTTTTAATAAAATATTAATTATTTATTCAAATGATTTTATTGTACTAACTATTTAATTAATGCTTTTAATTGTTTAAGTTTATTTGTCAAAAATGAATTTTTTTTTATTGTGAAACTTAATTATTTTAAATATTTTAAAGGTTCAAGCTTATTTAGTTACATTATTCTAATTATTTAGTTTATTCATCTAAATGATCTTAACTGCTCCTCTTATTTATTTAAATTTAAATTGAATTGAGTTATTGAAAAATTATTTAAATAATTTTAACTGTTTAACTTATTTATTTAAATATTTATTATATAACTTATTTATTTTAAATAACTCAAGTTTAGCGATTAGTTATTTTAAATCATTTAAATGTCTAGCTTATTTATTTAAATACTTTTAACTGTCCAAGTCGTTTTAAAAGTTTTTACTCCTCTTGTGTATTTTATTTAAATGACTTTTAAACAATCATTTAGTTTATTTAAATTATTTTGATCTCTCTTTTTATTATTCAAACATTTTACTTATTGCCGTGACATCAAAATATTTAAATTATTGATTTTAATTTTTAAGTTAGTGTTTAAATTCCTTTAAATGTTTATTTTTTTTTCTGACGCCTAAGTTCCATAATTTCAATTTCATGCTTAAATTAGATTCGAATTTTAATTTCTAAAATTCATGGTGATTTAAATAATTTAAATTTCCTTAAAATTTAATTGCGCGAGTATTTAAATTTAATTACTTGAGATACTTGAAATTAGTAACCTTCGGCCCCGGCACGCGGTAAAGGTGGACACGGCGGAAAAACCTCATATTCTAAATTTTTATGGCCTAAAATTCTTAAGATTTAAAGAAAATAAAAAGAAAATTTTATTCTAAATTTTTCCGGGTAAGAAAATCGCGTAAGAGCATTCTTGTGCGTAATTCACAATATTTCTCAAATTTTGCCTTTTTGGACCCGAACTAGTTAAATTTTATTCTTACTATTTAAATTTAAAGATTCTAGACTTGGAAATTAAAAATGATTGCAATTCTACAACTTAAAGTTGTAATATTCAAACTAGCACTTTTATTAGTAGAGTAGCACTTTTGTGCATACCCTACACTCACACACTCACACTTATACTTACACCACACTTTAATATAACACACACAAACACAAAATAAACCCTAGAAACCCCTCCACTCAGCCGCCTCACTCCATTTCTCCCCCTTTCCCACGCCATCACCCCTTCTCCTCAAAAGAAAACAATTGGCCTCATCCCCTTCTTCAACCTTTCCCATCGGCCGCCCCTTCCAAGCCACCTGCCGCCGCCGTGCCGCTTGGAGGTCACCTATGAAGTTGTATCCAGCTGTGGTAGAGGCTCTCTAGCCGTTGGAGCCGCCCCTTCATCTCTTATTGGTTGCAAGTTGAGGCAAGAAAATATCCTTCCCATTTTTCCGCATTATGTTAATGTAATAAGGAACTACTGTCATTTTTGCTTTTTCGCTAGTAGCAGGATGTGTTTTTCCCTGCGATTACGTTGGCATGTAAACACTTGTTATTATTTTTGCTTTGTGTCGGATGAATTACTGAACATGTATAAATTTTTGCGTTGTGGTTGTCCTCAGTTTGAGATTTTATTTTAACTGTTTTTTGAGACAGGTGGTTTGTTAAACAAACAAATAGGTCATTCCAATTTTTTTTTTTAGAAAAATCCGTATTTTCGTTATTTATTTAAATGTTAGTAGTTAGGGTCGTCTAACAGACACTGTGATTTCAAGGGTTAGGGTTCTTTATTGTCAAGCTAGACCATCCTTCCACCTTGGTTAATTCCAATCAAACGATACAGGAAAGTTTTTACTATTTTGAAACTCATTCAAAATATAGATATTTTCAAGGTAAAATCCTAGGTGTTTGATTGATAATCTATGCAAGTTTTTTTGAAAAAACTTTATGATTATGTTGCTTGATTGTGTTACATGAAGTATTCTTGATGTGTTTGGTTCAAGTTTATTGAGTTTTGAACAATTTCAAGGCAAGAAATCAGATTTTTGAGAAAATTTTGAAGGAAGGTTTTGATTTAAAATCTTTGAAGTTGCTAAATGTTTTGGTATGATTTATTTTGAAGTTTTTATGGTGTTGATTGGTACTTTTGATGAAAAATTGTTCCAAATTGTTGTAGGATTTGAAATAGTGCAGAAAATACAAAGTTCAGAAATCAGCCGCGGCAGCGCGCCCTCGCTGGAAAGGCCGGGCGCTGATCGACGGAATACTAATACTTAAATTTGCTATAAAAATCTCTCAGTTCCAGTCGAAATAATCGCAAGTGCACGATTCAAGTTATAATAAAATGTACTGAGTACGAGTATTGTCCTCAAGGACTAATCAATAATAATTTGTTTCTTTAATTTTTAACTACACAAAGTATAGAAAAGTTGATTTTGGATTCTATCTAACATTTAATACTAAGAACTCAATGTAAATAAATAAATATTTCACAACCAAAAAACCAATTCTCACGATTGAAAAATAACAATTTGAAAAGATTTTTTTGGAATTTCGGTTCACATTCCCCCTAATTGAACTGGACGATTGGAACTTAATTTATGCGCATAAGTTTGACAAAAATTCCTGAAACATTGACACTCTCTCTCGAGGTTATGCCAAACTAAGAAAATCAATGAAACAATTAAATCTCTCTAATTGTTTATCACGACTGATCGCTTTGCGTTCTATGAATTATACAACTTTCAACCTGGTGGTCTATGGCTATCAACATATACTAAATACCATATCTCTATGCATATTTTAATTCCATGGATTCTATCATTCGTCCTAACTATGAACCTATCTCGCGACAGCAATTCACAATTTACGAATCTATGTTAAGGGTTGCTAATCATCAACATAGAGAAAACACATGATAAAATCAATTATAAACATAAATCAAATCTCAATACGTCCGGTGATTCAATCACACTACAGTGTTTCGGGGTTCGGATCCCCTTGATTTAAAATAAAAGTTTAGCTACTGAACGTCATTACAAAATTTAATATAAAAAACGTTTAACATAAAAATTCAGAAAAGACGAAGAGAATAACTCCCAACGGAGATGAGAAAACTTCAAACTCTTAGCCGCCGTCTACCTCCTTCTGTGCGCCTCTGTTCACCCCTTAAATATATGGAAAGAATTGTATTTATAGTCCCCAAGAATCCTTCCCGAAATAAACTCTCCAAAATATTAAAATTCCAAATCTGCGCATCGCGCCCGGGCGGTAGAAAAGTGACGCCCGGGCGCCTCAAAAATTGGCAACATACTGTTTTGCTCATTCGTGAGTGCGCTTGGGTGGTAGAAAAGTGCCGCCCAGGCGCCTTGTCTTATGGCCAGCTACTGTTTTTCCCAAACATGAGTGCGCGCGGGCGGTAGAAAAGTGCCGCCCGGGCGCCCTGTCTTTTTCCAGAAATATAAATTCCTTCTCTTGCTTTCCTCATGGCCTCATGCGTGCATCGCCTTCTCACCAAAAATCAGCATTTCCTAATGATTTTCTGCAGTAAAAAAAATAAACCATAGAAGTTAGTACAAACAAAATAAAACAATAAACAGAACAATAATGGTAAAGAACAGACACAACGTAAACGAAACGAATGCAAAACAAACACAAAACAAGCAAAACAACGCACAAAAACGACTCCTATCAACCTCCTCAAACTAACCTTTTGCTCGCCCTCGAGCAAAATAGGTGACAAACTAACATGCAGACACAACAAAACGACGTCACAAGTAGGTAAAATCAACCTTCTTAAGCCTCAGAACTTCTTCCAAAAGAAAAACAATCCAATCATATCAACATGCTAACATTAACTAGCCAACCTTGCAAACTTTAAAATCTCGCAACTCCGTTTTTGGAATACTCTACTCCGAATTTAATTCACACATTCTAAGATCATAAGGACTTTTTCAGTTATAATAGGATCAAGATTTAGAAACATTCAATGATACACATACTCATGACTGGTATAACTCAATGAAAAATAGTGTGTGCGTGTTTTGATCAAGAATCCATATTCATTAACCGTGTCTATCAACAGTCCATAAGCAAAATTCTTACAACTCCTCTCCACTAGTATATTGGGCGACTGTGACTCGGTCAATAGGTCTTAATCGGCTTAATATGTCAGGCTAGGCTAATGGATCCAAATGAAGGAAAAGAATTCAAAGAGGGGGTAAATGATGTTTATTCTCTATAGTCCACTCCTTTTGACTCACAATTTCGCACCTCTTCTCATTCATTGATTTCCATATTTTTCTTTTCTTTCACTTGCCTTCTGCCAATATTCTTTTCTTTCTTTTTCACCACTTTGAACAACAACCAACACATCATTCCATTCTCAATTTTTCAATAGGAGCATAAACAAAAATAATCTACATTCAATTTACTCCCCACAAGGTAGGAATGAGTGTTTAAGCTAAGGGTAGTAGTTGTAGGATATTGAACAATGTAGAATGGGGGTTTACCACACGTTTTCACGCATGCCATTCGTTTTATATTAAGCTCAAATTAGGTACTAGGGATATAATAAATCAAGGGTGGTTTGAAAGGCACAAACAAAATTCAGAAAGAATTGCCTATATCACTCTTAAGTCACAGTATACCCGTATTGCGCCTCGAGGGGTGTTTGAACTTGTTCTAGACAAATTTCAATTCACAGTTAACTCATACAGATCTCAATCAGTGCAGAACAGAAAATCATCAGTAGTAAGCGATGATTACTCCAAAACAAACTTCATATTATTCACCTCTCGTGCGCATATAAACGTGAAGGCTCAACTGGGCATCTAAGGGTAATTCACGAAAAAAAAAAATTTAAGCCCAAAGGTCAAACAAATTGCCTCAATCATATCTGTAGTGACCCTGCATAGAATCACCTACTAACTGGCAACTATTAGCATGCATTAAACTTAATACAACAATATATGGAACAGAGTAAAACGTGCGGAAACATAATCCATAATTTACATATCAGCTTAGTAAATAATCCAGGCTTAATACTGTAGTGATACAACCAAATCGAAAACTTAAACATTATACAGCTATATCAATCCTGTATAATAAAATCCTCAAGGCTCCTGCTCCCTAGTCCTGCCTTGAACTACCAGCTCCGTCCATCCTACGACCTGCCCCATCAAATAGGGTGTCCAAGATAACAACTAGGACGTGAGCGCTAACGCCCAGTACATAGACATGAGTAAACATATGTATATAATGCATGCAACATGATGACTGATACAGGGTCATCTGAAAAGTCATGCTAAGAACCGGCGCCACATGAGTGCTGCCACCGCACGGATCAACCTCTGGGTGCAACCACACTTGTCTAGTACACCAGAGTAGACAGACATAAATGCCCCTGCCGTCGCGGTACTCTCAGTGACAGACTATCGAGTATAGAGCTGAGCGGCTCTATAGTCAGGTATAACAAGGTATAGGCTCAACGTGTATATGCACATGACATATGAATATAGAAAGCAGTAAATCATATCTCATGCCATATAATAATGCCAAATAAATGCAACATATAAACATGTATACTCGCTGGCAATCTCAGTCAATGTGTACGTACCTCTAGGCTAGTTCAAGTGTAGTAAGATCGTAGGTTCCAAGCCTATATTCAAAAGTTCACCGTATCACTACATAAATTCTATAAGCCTTAACTAAGCTAATAAGTACTCCCAAAACTTAAATAGATTCCCGGACCATACCTTCGTCCGTAGTTAGCCCTTTGAAGTCGCTAGTCCCGGATGACTATAACCACACCTTGGTTATTCCAGAACCTCTATTATAACCGATAGGGCCCTCAAGTGTATATCTCACACTATATAACTGAAGGAAGAAACTCGGGAATTCGTATTTCAAAATGAAATCGAACGAGACCTATTTATAGGCAAAATTCCCGGCCAGGATCGGAACTTCCGATTTTGGGATCGGAGCTTCCGATCCAGCTCACTGCGTGCATGCAGGACACGCCAGGATCGGAACTTCCGATCCGACGATCGGAGCTTCCGATCTCACCCCCGATCAACACTTGTCAAAACTCGCGACTGAGTCATCGGACAAAGCTGACAGCCGGAGATCGGAACTTCCGTTCCAGGATCGGAGCTTCCGATCTCTGTGCTTCCGATGAGCTTCCGAAGTGGCTAGGATCGGAACTTCCGATCTGGGTTTGGAGCTTCCGATCCGGCCCAAACTCAAAAGCCCATATTCTCTTCCGAAGTCCAATAATACTCCGAAATTGATTAATTACAAACCCTTAATCATATTTAACATATTATTATCTTAAAATGGTCTCTGGGTTACTACATTCTCCCCACCTTTAGATATTTCGTCCGCGAAATAATATCTAAAAACAAATTAAGATAACAATATGAAACATCAAAACATGTTTTATTACAACAACTGTAATTACATCTTACATGGTAAATAAAAAATATAAAGCAAATAACTCAGGATATTCTGCTTGCATACGACTTTCAGTTTTCAAAGTTGCTTCTTCAACGCCTCGGCGCTGCCACTGTACCATCACAAGTGGTATAGTTTTGTTCCGAAGAACTTTCTCCTTCCTGTCTAGGATACGGATTGGTCGTTCAATAAAAGACAGATCTGACTCTAGCTAAATATCAGTGGACTGAATCACATGAGATTCATCAGCTATATACTGTCGAAGCAAATACACATGAAAAACGTTATGTATACTGGAAAGATTTGGCGGTAAATCCAAACGATATGCAACATCTCCGATCTTCTCCAGTATCTGGAAAGGCCCAATGAAACGAGGAGACAACTTTCCTTTTACGCCGAATCTCATCACCTTTCTGAAAGGTGATACTCGGAGAAACACATATTCACCAGGCTCAAACTGAAGTGGCCTGCGGTGAATATTAGCATAACTGGCTTGTCTATCTTGAGCAACTTTGATCCTATGCTTGATCAAATCTACCTTGTCTAAAATCTGCTGCACCAATTCAGGACCCTCGACTTGTCGTTCCCCGACTTCATCCCAGAATAACGGAGTACGACACCGTCGACCATACAATGCCTCGAAAGGTGCCATAGCAATACTACGATGATAACTGTTATTGTAGGAAAATTCGATCAAAGGTAACTGATCCTGCCAAGATAAGCCAAAATCCATGACAGAAGAACGTAGCATATCCTCCAGCGTACGAATCGTCCGCTCTGACTGCCCATCAGTCTCCGGATGATATGCAGTGCTCAAACTCAGAGTGGTACCCAATGCCTCCTGAAAACTACCCCAAAATCGTGAGGTAAATCGCGGGTCTCTATCTGTAGTAACCCGCATTTCTAAATTAGTGATTAATGAGTAATTAAATCACGTGATCATGTCTAGATTAAGTAAAACAGGATTAAGTAAGTTCCTGTTGGATAACGGACTTCAGAAATAGATTAAGAGCATTCGAATTAGTTGAAATTGTTTCAGCAGGATCGGACGGTCCGAAGAGGAGTTCGGACGATCCTAAGTGGATCGGAAGCTCCGTGCCAGGATCGGAGGCTCCGATCGAGATCGGAAGCTCCATCGGCAAGATCGGAAGCTTCGATCTGGACCAGGGCACACGTCATTGCTTACGTCAGCAAGGTGACGTCATGGCTGACGTAATATTGAGCGATTGGATGCTCCGAAGGTGCGATCGGAGGTTCCGATCGTGATCGGACGTTCCGATCAGGGATCGGAGGTTCCGAACGCCGTCTATAAATAAGGGATCCGAGCCCTCATTCTGTGCACCGATTTTCCCTTCTTTCCTCTGGTTTTCGAACCTTCTTACTTAGATCTACGGAGTTCTAGGCATCCTATTGGAATCCGGAAGTTGTCTAGCGATCCCGGCATCGTAGCGGAGGTGTGCCTAAGTTTTGAGACGATTCTACACCAGCGGGCTGGCGACAGACGAAGGTATAATTTGGCTTCCTAAAAATATTTAGGAGTATGCAATAGCTTAGTTAAGGCTTTTAGAGCTTAATTGTTGATGCATGGATATTTGCATTGTAGTAGCTAGTAGACTGAACTAGTAGGCTTGGAGTCTAGACCAGCAGAGCTAGGTTTGACCAGCAGTGTTAGAGGTACGTAAGTACTGACCGAGATAGCCGGCATGATATATTTGCTTATATGTTGCATGAATATGTGCTATATGTTTCATCATGTTTTAGCATGTTTTACCGCCTTAGCACATACATGATTTTACGTGTGACTGCATCCAGAGAGATGTGAGTCATTGACAGTCTCCATAAGGAATGATGATCTCATTTTGGACTCGAGTCAGGTATGACAGTTTCCATATGGGACTCGTATCCTGTTTTGGATTCGGGTCAGGATGGGGTTGGCTCAGCCCTGATATGGAATATACGAGTATCCCGCGGAGTAGCTCTCTAACCGGTACTGTATATTCTCGGCGCCATGAGCAAGTGTTTTCACTTGGGTTTTAAACCATCTGTGTGTGCATATTTGTATTTATATCATTGCTTCGTATTGAGCGTTCTAGCTCACGCCCCTGTGTTTGGATATTGTGTACCTTGTGGTGGGGCAGGTTTGAGGCTGGACGGTCCAGGTGGCTCTCAGCAGGATTGAGCTTGGGAGAGTGCGAGGTTGTAGAGGGTAGGGATTTATTTACCCTGAACCTTCGATTTGGTTGTATAACAGTATTTATACAATTGTGTTAGCGTCGGTTGTATTCTGCCGATTGGATTTGTTGTATTTTAATTATCCGCTCTTTACGCTTTAAGCTTTTATTGCGTGCGCTTTTACTATAACTCTGATTAGATAGTGGATCCGGGTTGGGTCACTACATTTTTGGTATCAGAGCGACGCATTGCACTGGGAATATCGTAAAGCGGATTAAGTAATTATATGTTCTTATGTAACAGATGGTAGATTACGACGAGAGTCACGGTAGCATAGACGGCGGTCGTTGGGGCGATCCAGATGATCGTAGACGACGGGGACAGCCCGAGGAGCGCAGGCGAGTCAGCATGCGTAGGTTTAAGGAAGTTAGCCCGAAGCCTTTGATGGGTGGTGAGACAGCCAAAGAGGCGGAGGATTGGATGGAGAGGATGGAGCAGTGCTTCCAGGAGTTCCGTTGCACGGCTGAGGATAGGATGGAGATTCTTGCCTTTATGCTTGAGGGCAGAGCGAGGAAGTGGTGGAGATCTACTTCCGCACCATTCATAGCAGCTAGAGGTGCAGCTACTTGGGTGGAGTCTGTACTGCTTATCAGAGATTTTATTTTCCTCCAGCTCTTCGTCAGGCGAAAGCCAGTGAGTTGTTGAGTTTGCGACAGGGGACGATGATGATCGAGGAGTACCAGCAGAAGTTCTTTGATCTGCTACCCTTTTGTCCTCATATTGCTGATAGTTCTATGGCAAAGTTTGATCATTTCCTACAGGGTTTGAACCCTGATATTCATCGTATGGTTGCTGTGGGCGGCGATGGGACCTATGAGGATTTGGTGGACCGTTGTCGCCAAGCCGAGGACAGTATTCAGAGGAACAGGGGACTTTACTCTTCTTCTTCCAGGCCAGCGAGTGCTAGTGCTTTGGGCCCTAAGGGGCAGTCCTTCAAGAAGCCAGGAGGTACTTCTTCTTCTTCCTCTGGATCTGGTGGAGTGCATAACTTTGGTGGCCAAAGGCCGAACCGTTGTCGTCAGTGCCGATGCAGGCATCCGCCAGGGCAGTGTGGTCGATCGACCACTGCATGTTTTCAGTGTGGCCAGGAGGGTCACATGAAGAGAGATTGTCCTATGCTGATTGGGGCAGCGAGTGGTTTCGGATGTTCTCAGGCATCTATTCAGCCACCTCAGTACCAGCAGCCACCTTTCCAGCATCAGTATTCGCAGCAGTCTCAGAGACAGCCTACTCAGACTCCTTCTCGGGGTCACTCTTTTTTGAGGCCACGTGCCCAGGGACAGGTCTTTGCGCTTAACCAGGAGCAGGCAGAGGCTGACAGCAATCGGATGATTGCAGGTATCTGTAGTTTATGTGGTTTTCCTGCATATGTTTTAATTGATACCGGTGCATCGCATTCTTTTGTCTCAGCACGTTTGGCTAAGAAGTATAGATTGTCGTTTATTCCTTTAGACGTGTTGCTGGTGGTTTCTACTCCTATGGGGAGCGAGGTTTTAGCCAAGCGTCTAGTTGGGGGTTGTGTTTTGGATTTTGAGGGACATCAGCTTAGTGCTAACCTAATGATTCTAGCGATGGAGGATTTCGATTGCATCATTGGGATAGATCTATTGACTACCTACCGAGCGATAGTGGATTGCTATCAGAGGTTTGTCCAGTTTTGTCCAGAAGATAACGAGTCATGGTATTTCTATGGTGAGGGAGCGCGACCCCCGATGCCAGTGGTTTCAGCTCTGAAGGCCCGGTGTGCTTTAGAGTCTGGCGGGGAAGGCTACCTTATCTATGCCATTGACGCATCCTTAGGAGAGCCAGATATCCAAGAGATACCAGTGGTTCGAGACTTTCCAGATGATTGATGCAGTAGAGTTGATCAGACGTAGGATTAAGGCAGCCTAGGATCGACAGGCTAGCTACGCGAACACTCACCGCAGGCCACTTCATTTTGAGGTAGGGGAATACGTTTTCTTGCGTGTGTCACCTTTCCGAAAGGTGATGAGGTTTGGTCGCAAGGGTAAGCTGACACCTAGATTTATTGGTCCTTTCGAGATTCTCGAGAAGGTTGGGGATGTGGCTTATCATCTGGCCTTGCCACCCGATCTTTCGGAGATCCACGATGTGTTCCAAGTGTCCTTGTTGAGGCAGTATGTGGCGGACGAGTCGCATATTTTGCATCCGACGGAGGTAAAAGTAGACCGGGATCTATCGTATGTGGAAAAACCCCTGCGGATTCTTGACAGGAAGGACAAGGTACTTCGTAACAAGCATATACCATTGGTTATGGTACAGTGGCAGTGCAGAGGTACAGAGGAAGCTACTTGGGAGTTGGAGAGCCGGATGTTAGCCGAGCACCCCGAGTTATTTTGAGATTTTGTACTTCCTTGTATCGAGTTATACTTGTTCAGTTGTAATAAAGAACAATTGATTGGCTATTTATGTTTTCCTCTAAGACTTAAATTTCGAGTACGAAATTTCTTAAGTGGGGGAGAATGTAGTAACCCGCATTTCTAAATTAGTGATTAATGAGTAATTAATCACGTGATCATGTCTAGATTAAGTAAAACAGAATTAAGTAAGTTCCTGTTGGATAACGGACTTCAGAAATAGATTCAGAGCATTCGAATTAGTTGAACTTGGTTCAGCAGGATCGGACGGTCCGAAGAGGAGTTCGGACGATCCGAAGTGGATCGGAAGCTCCGTGCCAGGATCGGAGGCTCCGATCGAGATCGGAAGCTCCGTCGGCAAGATCGGAAGCTCCGATCTGGACCAGGGCACACGTCATTTCTTACGTCAGCAAGGTGACGTCATGGCTGACATAATATTGAGCGATCGGACGCTCCGAAGGTGCGATCGGAGGTTCCGAATGCCGTCTATAAATAAGGGGTCCGAGCCCTCATTCTGTGCACCGATTTCCCCTCCTTTCCTCTGGTTTTCGAACCTTCTTACTTAGATCTACGGAGTTCTAGGCATCTTATTGGGAATCCGGAAGTTGCCTAGCGATCCCGGCGTCGTAGCAGAGGTGTGCCTAAGTTTTGAGACGATTCTACACCAGCGGGCTGGCGACGAACGAAGGTATAATTTGGCTTCCTAAAAATATTTAGGAGTATGCAATAGCTTAGTTAAGACTTTTAGGCTTAATTGTTTATGCATGGATATTTGCATTGTAGTAGCTAGTAGACTGGACTAGTAGGCTTGGAGTCTAGACCAGCAGAGCTAGGTTTGACCAGCAGTGTAAGAGGTACGTAAGTACTGACCGAGATAGCCGACATGATATATTTGCTTATATGTTGCATGAGTATGTGCTATATGTTTCATCATGTTTTAGCATGTTTTACCGCCTTAGCACATACATGATTTTACGTGTGACTGCATCCGAAGAGATGTGAGTCATTGACAGTCTCCATAGGGAACGATGATCTCATTTTGGACTCGAGTCAGGTATGACAGTTTCCATATAGGACTCGTATCCTGTTTTGGATTCGGGTCGGATGGGGTTGGCTCAACCCTGATATGGAATATACGAGTACCCCGCGGAGTAGCTCTCTAGCCGGTACTGTATATTCTCGGCGCCATGAGCAAGTGTTTTCACTTGGGTTTTAAACCATCTGTGTGTGCATATTTGTATTTATATCATTTGCTTCGTATTGAGCGTTCTAGCTCACGCCCTTGTGTTTGGGTATTGTGTACCTTGTGGCGGGGCAGGTTTGAGGCTGGACGGTCCAGGTGGCTCTCAGCAGGATTGAGCTTGGGAGAGTGCGAGGTTGTAGAGGGTAGGGATTTATTTACCCTGAACCTTCGATTTGGTTGTATAACATTATTTATACAATTTTGTTAGCGTCGGTTGTATTCTGTCGATTGGATTTGTTGTATTTTAATTATCCGCTCTTTACGCTTTAAGCTTTTATTGCGTGCGCTTTTACTATAACTCTGATTAGATAGTGGATCCGGGTTGGGTCACTACACTATCACTGACTATGCTCACTGGAATCCCATGTAATCGCACTATCTCCTGGATATATAAGCGTGCCATGCGATCATAAGAATACTCCCGGTTATAAGGAATAAAGTGTGCTGATTTCGTCAAACGGTCAACGACAACCCATATAGCATCACAATGACGTGACGTCATAGGCAAGTGGGTAACAAAGTCCATAGTCACATGCTCCCACCTCCATTAGGGAATCTCAAGATTCTGCAGTAATCCACCTGGTCGTCGATGTTCAGCCTTGACCTGTTGACAAATCAAACGTCTAGAAACAAATTGATACACACTCCTCTTCATCCCTTTCCACCAGAATCTAGTTCGCAAATCCTTATACATTTTCATTCTTCCAGGATGGACTGATAAGCGACTCCTGTGAGCTTGAGAAAGAATATCATTCCTGAGCTCCGCATCATTAGGTACAACCACTCGATTAAATATGCACAATAAACCATCTGCCTGAAAATGGAATCCAGATGTATTAACTCCATTGGCTAGACGTGCCAAACGCTGAGTCTTAACATCAGATATCTGAGCATCTCTGATCCGAGAATACAATGCTGGCTCAGATAGAATAGTATACAAACGAATCCCATTCCTCCCTTTCTTGTGCTTGAGCGTAAAACTCAATGAACAACACTCTTGAATCATATGAGATACTTCACTAGTCTGAAGTGCAGAAAGTCTCACCTGCCGACTCAAGGCATCAGTAGTCAGATTAACAGAACCTGGATGATATTTGATTTCACAATCATAATCCTTCAAAAGATCCATCCAGCGTCTCTGTCGCATATTCAACTCTGCCTGAGTGAATAAATATTTCTACACTTGTGATCCATGAATATCTCAAATTTCTCGCCATAAAGATAATGCCTCCAAATCTTGAGTGCAAATACAATGGCGGCTAACTCGAGATCATGTACTGGATAATTACTCTCATGCGTCTTCAACTATCGAGAAGCATAGGCAATAAAATGTCCATGATGTGTCAAAACACATCCTAACCCCTGACCAGAGGTATCAGTATAGACAACATAACCTCCTGATCCAGAAGGTAGAGCTAGCACAGGTGCACTAGTAAGACGTCTATGCAGCTCGTGAAATGACTCCTCACAATCCGAGGACCATATGAAGGCAACATCTTTCCGTGTAAGCTGAGTCAAAGGCCTTGCCAACTGTGCAAAATTCTCGATAAACCGACGGTAATATCCCGCTAGACCCAAGAAACTACGAATCTCAGCAACCGTCGTCGGTCGAGACCAGTTCAGCACTGCCTCTATCTTAGTAGGATCAACAGATATCCCTTCATTAGAAATCACATGATAGAGAAACACAACCCGATCAAGCCAGAATTCACACTTGCTCAATTTCGCATATAGCTGCTTATCTCGTAACGTCTGTAAAACAATCCTTAGATGCTGTGCATGCTCATCCTTGTCATGAGAATAGACAAGAATATCATCAATGAAGACGATGACAAATCTATCCAGATACTCTCGAAATATCTGATTCATCAGATTCATGAAGACTGCCGGTGCATTCGTCAAACCGAATGACATCACCAGAAATTCATAATGCCCGTATCTGGTCCTGAAAGCAGTCGTAGATATATCTGAGTGTCGTACCCGCATCTGATGGTAACCAGATCTCATATCTATCTTCGAGTACACAGAAGTACCCTGTAGTTGATCGAACAGATCATCAATCCGTGGCAAAGGATACTTATTCTTGATGGTGACACGATTCAACTGCCTGTAATCAATACATAATCGCATCGATCCATCTTTCTTCTTGACAAACAAAACAGGTGCTCCCCACGAAGAAACACTCGGACAAATATATCCCTTATCAAGCAGATCCTGTAACTGCTGTTTCAATTCCCTCATCACTGAAGGTGCCAGGCGATAAGGCGCTCGGGATATAGGCGTAGTTCCTGGTACTAGATCAATACCAAATTCAACCTCTCGCACCGGAGGAAAACCAGGAATCTCATCAGGGAATACATCAGGAAACTCGCTGACAACCGGTAACTGATCAATACCCGTACTACTCGTGGACATATCAACTGCATAGATGAGGTAGCCCTCCCCACCTGACTCCAAGACATGACATGCCTTCAGAGCCGAAACAAGTGGCATCGGAGGTCGCACACCCTCACCATAAAAATACCAGCTATCACCCTCATCCGGATGAAACTGTACCAGATGCTGATAACAATCCACAGTAGCATGATACAAAGTCAGCATATCTATTCCCAAGATACAGTCAAAATCTACCATCGCTAATATCATCAAATTAGCTATTAACACATTACCCTCAAACTCCAGAAGGCAACCCATCACTATACGCTTAGTTACTATCTCTTGCTCCAATGGAGTTGATAAGTGTATTTTATACACTTAATTTATATATGATTTTAATTGTTAAATATTTGTTTCGAGCAGATTTATGTGGGTATTGTTTTGTTTTTGTGATTGTAGAAAATTATCGAGATTTTGTGAATTATGAAATTTTGAGGAGAAAAATAAGAAGTTTAGAAGAGAAAGGAAAAGAAAAGAAGAAAGAAGAAAAGAAAAGAAAAGAAAAGAAACGTACAGACTAAAAAGAAAGGAACAGTGATGGGCCATACTATTGGGCCTAAGTTTAGCGCGTGATGAAGCGCTACAGAATGGAAGAGAAAGAGCTAACGCACAAGACACACATGAAGCAGAAACTTGAGAATAGAGGCCTATGCGCGGGCGCATGATTTCTGGAGCGGGCGCGTGTCGCGCAGTTTGAGTTTGGAAATTTTAATCGGAAGGAAACTTCTATATTTTGTGGGCTTTTGAGTGGGCTTTTGAGATGCGATATAAAAGGAATACATTAGAATCTGAGAGAGGAGGAGCCGCCACACACGTACACAAGAAAAAATCAGAGATTTTATCGTGAACTTTTAAGAAGGATTTCTGGAAGCTTAACTTGAAGAACGAAGACGGAGTTTGATAGACCGAACACGGCGTCGACGACGGATTTGTTTCTTATCTTTTATTTAATTCTGAACATGTTTGGATTTATTATTTATTGTTTTATTCAGAATTTTATTATGAACTAATTTTTAGAGTCTAGAGGTCGGATGGAACCTGGGGTAGACGCTTTCATGAATTTTTGATTTTATTGAATTGAATTTCTTCTAGATTAATTGTTTTTTCTAGAATTGATTGTCTTTTCAATTATCTGATCAATAATTGATTTGTAATATTTATTTGAAATCTGGCACTCGGGAGAGGAGATTTTGAATAGGACCATTGGAAAATACACTGTTAATTGTTTATCTGACTCGGGAGAGCTTATAATTTTAATAGAGTTTTTAAAGAGAACATAGTTTTGAATTGATCACTGCAAGTAGATTCTTAATAGGGATATTGGAATTGAATTGTAGTTGATATATTTTATTCGGCACTCGGGAGAGGGAATAATACACGTAAGTGTTCTTGGCTATTAATTCTTTGAAATTCATGAAGATTAATTAATTAGGATTGATTGTTGTTGAAACCAGGTGAAATCTATACCTCTAGACCATTTTCTCTGATTGATTATTCCTGAAAGTTGTTTGCGTGCTATCTAAAATCAACTGATTATTTATTTTAATTGCAAAATTCTTGATTATTGATTTTCTAGATAAAGTTTGGACTATTCTAATTACAAGCACTATTATTTTCATTTTACTCCCTGAGGGATCGATACTTGATTTTATCACTATATTAAAACTTGACACTCGTACGCTTGCGAGGAATTTTCACAACAAGTTTTTGGCGCCGTTGCCGGGGAGTAAATTTTGATTATTTTTTAGTCTTGTTACCAATTAGTCTAGATTTTAATTTAGAGTTTTTTTTTATTTTAAGTTACTAATTAATTTTTTCTTATCTTTTAATTGCAGTCTATGCAACGATCTCAAAGTGCTAATTCTCTACTGTTTGATCCGGAGATCGAGCGTACTGCACGTGCTTTAAGACGAGCTAGAAGAGAAGAACTTGAAAGAATGGCTGAACAAGAAGCAAACCAAGCTCCCCTAGTGCCTATTAGAGATCACTTCAGACCGACGATCCAGGCTCACTATTCTGGAATCGCTCGAGGAACTATCAATGCAAACAATTTTGAGCTGAAGCCTGCATTGATCAACATGGTTCAACAGAACCAATTTAATGGGAGCGCCACTGCTGATCCTCACCTACACCTACGCACCTTCTTGGAGATTACGGATACGGTAAAAATAAATGGTGTGTCTGAGGATATTATTCGCTTACGCTTGTTTCCGTTTTCTCTCAGGGATCAAGCCAGAAGTTGGTTGCAATCACTGCCGCTTGGAAGCATCACTACTTGGGAGGGGATGGCAGAAAAATTTCTTGCGAAATATTTTCCACCTGCCAAAACCACTCAACTGAAGATTGAGATCAGTACTTTCAGGCAGATGGACTCTGAACAGCTTTACGAGGCGTGGGAAAGGTATAAAGAATTACTTAGACGTTGTCCTTGAAAGAGTGGGTGCCCAATGAGCCAACTTGTGGCTAAGGGCTTTGATGACTCTTTGTATAAACAATCTTTTGTTTAATATTATTTACACTTTTATTAATGGCAATGACTTTATCTTTCTTCATATTGTTATATTGTGATATACTATTGTTGTTTTGATAAAGACCTTGAATATACTATAGTGTATGTAAGATATGGTAGAACATGGGGATGTCTATCATGAAACACATCTTATAGTCACTGTATATTCTAAACTGTTCCTAGTCGATTGAGCCGTCCGATAATAAGGAAAAGGATCGCTCGAGTTTGAGACTAGCATTTGCGATGCAGAGTACCACGTTTCATTGGTAAGGAACATGGAGATGTTCGAAGCATGCAAATGGATATTCATACGATGAATGATCGAACTACCCTATCCGGACTTTCCAAGTGGTTATCACTTATCGAGTGGATAAAGTCCGCGGTTTTGGTTGTACACCATTAGTCCTTATTACTTGAAACATCATTGAGACTCTATATGCTAGTACTGTGCTTTGACTCGTTTACCGACTCTATTGGGGTCATCAGGTGTCGGGATTGGGTACAGTTACAACACATATAGGAGTCGATGCTTTGTTGTCAAGGATTCACCACATACTTGCGAGTGTGGATATCCTATGCGATCTGAGGAGATATTAGTGTGACGAATCTCTGGCCAGAGTACATGATGTGATTTAAGAAATGGTTTCTTAGTAGCACATGCGATGTCACTATTTGATCTTCAAGATGTATTGCATAGTTATCGAATCTCGAACGACTCTCGATATACCAATGGTTGTTGATTCGATCGGGATATATGGATGAAGGGACCGTACTGTACGCTAACCAAAATCTATTGGTTCTTGTAGGCACTATCAGTGATACCTAGGGAATCATGGGGCGATGTTGCTAGGCGCTCTTACCATGATTCGATGGGCAAGTCGGAAATTGTTGTTCCGAGTCACAAGGAGTTGTGAGCCCACGGCTAGCTGTATCCCTGAACCATTGAGGGTCACACAGTGTAATGGATTTTTAATCCCCGTTGAGATAGTTAAATTTAAAGAGTTAAATTTAATGAACAAAGAAGTTGGACTTCTTAATTATGAGTAGAGGAGTAAGATTTCCTAAAATGACATAGGGATGGACATTTTTGGAAACCACTGAATTCGGATTCAGAAAAATTTATCTTGACTTTAAAAGGTGCAGAAATGGTTTCTGTGCACATTGGTGAAATCGGTTTATCAATCGGAGTCACGATGAATTTTATATTAATTTCTGAACATGCGGGCTTCGCTTGTCGGGCTTGAACTTATGACTAATGGGCCCTAAGCTGTTAGTGGCCTACATTATAAATAAGTTATTGCAGTACAGAAATTACACACAACAAGGTCACAATTTTCGAAAAAACCCTATTTTTCTATCTGAAGTGGCCGACCCCCTCTCCCCTCTGCTTGGTAAAATCCAGTCTGTGAATTTTGAATTGCAGTCTGGTTTAACGGATCAAATTCGTTAATCTCTTCGTAGAAACTTCTGATAGATTTTCTAGTGCAATCTATCAGAGGGATTAAATATCCGTTCGTGGACCTGATTGAAGAACAGTTCGTCCATCAGTTCCAGGGATATACAACAAGAGCAGAGCAATCTGTTGGTGTCCAAAATCTCGATTCGAGATTGAGGTAAAAATTTATAATCGTTATTTAATTTTTACACACACACAATTTAATCGTAAGGTTAATACCTATTATGGAATCGTTCCATACAAAAATTTTAAACTTCCGCTGCACCGGGTATCAATCCTAATTGATTTGATCGCCGCGTTCTCCAACAGTGGTATCAGAGCCAGGTTGCTCAGATCCAGCGATTAAATTAATCGATTGTACAAAAATTTTTAAGCCTCGGTTTTTGAAACAAAATAAATATTTAAAATAAATTTTTTTTTTCGGTCAAAAACCCGGGCAGCGCACGGCGCTGCCCAGGGCAGCGATCGTCGCTGCCCGGCCCGACCCCATTAGGGCGTGGGCAGCCCGGGAATGTCTCGGGCGGCCCGCGGGAAAAATTAATTTTTTTTAATTTTTAAATTAAATTTTAATATGTTAAAATTCTATTTTTGGTCCGATCGAAAATTGTTTTTGATTGGTCCACGAGGCGTCGGATCGAATTGTTCGAGTCCGAAAATTTTAAAATTGATTTTTGGATAAATTTGAATTTTTGGAAAATTTAAATATTTTATCCGTTAAATTGAATTATGAAATTAATTATTTTTGGTACAATTGATGATAAGATATGATCTTATGGAAATATTGAGTAAAATATGATTTTATGTATAAAATTGGATTTTATAGATAAAATATGATTTTATTTGATAAAAAGATAAAATATGATTTTGTATGTAAAATAAGATTTTATATATGAAATATGATTTTATCCTTTTAAATTTAAATTGCCATTGCATGTTATCCAATAAATTAATTTTGAATTAAATGTTATTGGATAAGGATGATCGATTGCCATGACAAATTTTGTAGGTGTATGTTAGGAATTTACATTTGTTTTTATTGTTGTTGGTTTTATTAATGGGCCTGGTTTATGACCCAATATGAATTGTCATATGTAATAAAAGTGGGCTTGGTTTATGGCCCGTTCCCACCCCTTAAAAATGTATCCCCTACTTCTCATTGTTATTTATTGTAAATACATTAGATTTAGTGGGAGATCAAGATTTGAAGATGGAGGTGGGCCCAGCAGACAATAAAGACAGAAGAAATGTAAATTGGAAGCAAATGTAATAGGATTGCATTGCATACTGCATATTACCTAGGATTGGACTAAGACTCGTGATTGGCAACCACGGGTCGATTAGAAATGGAATCGATCATCCTATATAATATGTGATATTATTGTTGTATGCATGTTTTAGACATAATTGTGTGAATCCGGCAAACATACAAAAATTTTAAAAATGATGAGACAAATTTTTATAATTAAAATCCCTCATTTTAAATATGATTTAAAATTGATATCAAGATAAATAAAGGAAATTTAAATTTGTTTAAATGTTCCTACCTTCCATCAACGATCAATGTATGAGATGCTACCCGCGGATACGGTCCGGCTCATATTATTGGGGGGGGGGCCGTTCGTCGGAAAGCTGTACATTGGATCGACACATGTTGTAAGTTGGGTGGAACTCCCATGAGATCGGCTCATATTATTGGGGGATCCACATGGCGACCGTCCATCACAACTTAATATTGATGGGTCATCTTGACATGTCACAATAATCGGCGTCATATTATTGGGCCCTTATTGGACATGAGGTAAAAACGTGGAGGTTGCTTTGGAAGCAATTGGGCTCTACCTTTTGAAAATTATGGTTGGCTGATATTATTCGGGACCATAAGTTTGTCAATTGGACTCCATGTTCTCACTAAGGAAAACAGTTTCCCGTTTTCACTAGAGGGTAGTGAAATCGTTAAAATAGTGGGAGTGAGATTCATAAAATAAATTTCGCCTATTTTATGTCTTAGTAAATTTTTTAAACAATCACTGATATTTGTCTGTTTCTTTTCAGTATTTCATGAGATGAATTCGCGTAATCCACTTTTCTCGATCCTCGAACAAAATAAGTTGACTGGCGCAAACTATACGGAATGGTTCCGTAAGTTGAAGATTGTCTTGACTTCGGAGAAGATGCTCTACGTGTTAGAAAAATCTCCTCCGAAGGAAGCACCAGCTGACGTAAGTCCGAAAGAGTTAGCCAAACTTGATACATGGTGGGACCATGATATCAAGACCAAATGCTATATGCAAGCCTCGATGTCTGATGAACTCCAGAGGCGATTTGAGGACACCGTGAATGCTGCTGACATTCACGTTCAACTCAAGAAACTTTTTGGGGCTCAATCGAGGGCTGAAAGGTTCGCTACTGTAAAGGAGCTAATGACGTGTCGCATGCGTGAAGGGACTTCGGTCCGTGATCATGGGGTACGAGTGATTTGGCTCATACAGAAGTTGGTAACCCTTGATTTGGTGTTGGAGCATGAACTCAACGTGGACTTACTACTTCTGTCTCTTCCTTCTTCGTTTGACGGATTTGTGGTGAATTTCAATATGAACAAGATAGAGGCCTCCCTTGAAGAGATGGTCAATATGCTTGTGACATATGAATCCACATTAAAGAAGGATAAACCGGCTTTCTTGGTGGGCTCCTCTTCTTCTGCTAAGAAGGGGCCAAGTACAAAGGGCAAGAAACGTTCTGCCCCACCCAAGAAAATCGAACCCGAGAAGAAGTACAAGACAAAGGCTTCAAACATGGAAAAATCCAAGGATGTTTGCCATTACTGCAAGAAGCCCGATCATTGGAAGCGTAATTGCAAGGAATATCTAGAGCAGTTGCGAACTGCGAAGGGTATGTTCTATATTGAAATAAATGTTTCACTTAATACTACTTCTTGGGTATTGGATACCGGATGTGGATCTCACATTTGCAATGATTTGCAGGTGATGACAAGAAGTCGCAGGCTTAGAATGGGTGAGACCCAGCTGAGGCTCGGAAATGGTTCCAGAGTTGAAGCTAAAGCCGTGAGAGATGTTTATTTAATTTTGCAGAACGGTTTTAAGTTACTTTTAAGAGATGTTTTATTTGTTCCAGATTTGATTAAAAACATTATTTCTGTTTCTATGCTTGATAGAGATGGTTATTCTTGCAATTTTGTGAATGGGATTTGCAATATTTACAAGAATGAATGTTTAATTGGAAATGGACAACTTGAAAACGATCTATACAACTTAAAACTAAAAGACGTTCCAATAAATTATGTTGATAAACCGGCAACAACAAACAAAAGGAAAATCGATAGCCAAAACCCGGCAAACCTTTGGCACGCTAGGCTAGGTCATATTTCCTCAAGGAGGATGAACAAGCTAGTGGGAGAGGGCATGTTTGATATGTCTGATATTAACTCTCTACCTACTTGTGAATCCTGCCTAAAAGGAAAAATGACTAAATCTCCTTTTAAGGGGAAACCTGAGCGTAGTCAAAATCTGTTGGATTTGATCCATACAGATGTTTGTGGTCCATTTAGAGTTGGTACTCAATATGGCCACACCTACTTCATTACCTTTACTGATGATTATTCGAGGTATGGGTATTTATATTTAATGAAATATAAGTCTGAAGCATTTGAAAAGTTCAAAGAATTCAAGGCTGAAGTAGAAAACAAGCTAGGTAAAAGGATTAAAACACTTCGATCGGATCGAGGTGGAGAATACTTAAGTACCGAGTTTTTGGACTATCTAAAAGAGAATGGGATTCTCTCTCAGTGGACTCCTCCTATGACACCACAGCTTAATGGTGTATCGAAGCGTCGTAATCGAACTTTGTTGGACATGGTTCGGTCCATGATGAGCTTCACTGATCTTCCACCTTCGTTTTGGGGCTATGCGCTTGAAACGGCGGTATTGTTGTTGAACAACGTCCACACTAAAGCAGTGGACGAAACACTATACGAGTTATGGAATGGCAAAGCTCCTAAGTATTCGTACTTGAGGATTTGGGGATGTCCTGCTTACGTGAAGCGGACAGTGGGAGATAAGTTGGATAGTCGATCCAGCTTATGTTATTTTGTAGGGTATCTGAAAAATTCAATCGGATATTATTTCTATTATCCTGCTGAAACAAAGGTGTTTGTTTCAAGGAATGCCACCTTCTTGGAGAAGGAGTTCTTATTGGATAAGAAAGGCGAGATGATGGAACTCGAAGAAATTCGAGAAGAACCCGAAATACAAAATAACGATCCTACACCTCAGGAACCATTGATAGACACGCCTGTACCTAGAAGATCCGAGAGGACTTCTAGACCTCCTATTCGATATGGTCTTCTTCTTGAAGGGGATCAAGATGAACCCGATGTTGGATGTGATCCAGGAAACTTCAAGGAAGCAATTTCTGATGCGGATTCAAATTTATGGCTTGAAGCTATGCAGTCGGAAATAGATTCGATGCATACAAACCAAGTTTGGTCTTTAGTAGATCCTCCCGATGGAATTGTTCCAATAGGGTGTAAATGGATCTACAAGAGAAAGCTTGGGCCTGATGGTAAGGTATTGACCTACAAGGCGCGATTGGTGGCAAAAGGTTATACTCAAAAACAAGGAGTTGACTATGATGAAACCTTTTCACCAGTTGCAATGTTCAAGTCCATAAGAATCCTTATTGCCATAGCTGCATGGAATGACTATGAGATATGGGAAATGGATGTGAAGACTGCTTTTCTTAATGGAGACATTAAGGAAGAAATCTATATGAAGCAGCCTGAGGGGTACACATCCATGGGAAGCGAGCATAAGGTATGCAAGCTTCAGAGATCAATTTATGGTCTAAAACAAGCATCAAGAAGTTGGAACCAAAAATTTGATGAAACAATAAAAGATTTTGGTTTCATCAAGAATCCGGAGGAACCATGCGTGTACAAGAAAGTAGTTAAGGATGCTGTGACATTCTTAGTACTTTATGTTGATGACATCCTACTCATTGGGAATGATGTAGGGATGTTGCAGTCAACAAAAATATGGTTATCAGGTAGATTCTCGATGAAGGATTTGGGTGAGGCATCCTATATTCTAGGGATACAGATCTATAGAGATAGATCTAAGAGAATGATAGGACTCACTCAATCAACCTACATCGATACCATATTGAAACAGTTTTCAATGGATGGGTCCAAGAGAGGACATCTACCTATGTGTCATGGAGTTTCTCTATCCAAGTCTATGTGTCTCAAGACGGATGAGGAGATAGAGAAAATGACACATGTACCATATGCGTCAGCCATAGGTAGTATCATGTATGGGATGATATCTACCAGACCGGATGTAGCATTTGCTCTGAGTGTCACGAGCAGATATCAAGCTAATCCCGGTCAAATGCATTGGAAAGCCGTGAAGGACATTCTTAAGTACTTACGAAGGACTAAGAATATGTTCATGGTATATGGAGGAAGAGAACTAAAATTGGAAGGCTATACCGACTCTAGCTTCCAAAGTGACGTGGATGACTCGAAGTCAACCTCTGGATTTGTGTTCGTGCTCAATGGCGGTGCTGTCTCTTGGAAAAGTTCCAAGCAGGACACCACAGCGGATTCCACCACTGAGGCAGAATACATTGCAGCATCAGCTGCTGCTAAAGAGGCCGTTTGGATGAGGAATTTCGTCCAAGAGTTGGGCGTAATTCCTGAAGTTGTTGGTCCAGTCCCGGTGTACTGTGACAACACGGGTGCCGTTGCTCAGGCAAAGGAACCAAGGTCTCATCAAGGATCCAAACACGTACTGAGGAAATACCACATCATCCGGGAGATTGTGGAAAGAGGAGACATCACTGTCGAAAGAGTGGCCTCTGCAGACAATATCGCTGATCCACTTACTAAGCCCTTGCCAGGACCATTATTTGACAAACATCGCGAAGAAATGGGTCTACGTAGTATGACTAGTTCGCTATAGGGCAAGTGGGAGATTGAAAGAGTGGGTGCCCAATGAGCCAACTTGTGGCTAAGGGCTTTGATGACTCTTTGTATAAACAATCTTTTGTTTAATATTATTTACACTTTTATTAATGGCAATGACTTTATCTTTCTTCATATTGTTATATTGTGATATACTATTGTTGTTTTGATAAAGACCTTGAATATACTATAGTGTATGTAAGATGTGGTAGAACATGGGGATGTCTATCATGAAACACATCTTATAGTCACTGTATATTCTAAACTGTTCCTAGTCGATTGAGCCGTCCGATAATAAGGATAAGGATCGCTCGAGTTTGAGACTAGCATTTGCGATGCAGAGTACCACATTTCATTGGTAAGGAACATGGAGATGTTCGAAGCATGCAAATGGATATTCATACGATGAATGATCGAACTACCCTATCCGGACTTTCCAAGTGGTTATCACTTATCGAGTGGATAAAGTCCGCGGTTTTGGTTGTACACCATTAGTCCTTATTACTTGAAACATCATTGAGACTCTATATGCTAGTACTGTGCTTTGACTCGTTTACCGACTCTATTGGGGTCATCAGGTGTCGGGATTGGGTACAGTTACAACACATATAGGAGTCGATGCTTTGTTGTCAAGGATTCACCACATACTTGTGAGTGTGGATATCCTATGCGATCTGAGGAGATATTAGTGTGACGAATCTCTGGCCAGAGTACATGATGTGATTTAAGAAATGGTTTCTTAGTAGCACATGCGATGTCACTATTTGATCTTCAAGATGTATTGCATAGTTATCGAATCTCGAACGACTCTTGATATACCAATGGTTGTTGATTCGATCGGGATATATGGATGAAGGGACCGTACTGTACGCTAACCAAAATCTATTGGTTCTTGTAGGCACTATCAGTGATACCTAGGGAATCATGGGGCGATGTTGCTAGGCGCTCTTACCATGATTCGATGGGCAAGTCGGAAATTGTTGTTCCGAGTCACAAGGAGTTGTGAGCCCACGGCTAGCTGTATCCCTGAACCATTGAGGGTCACACAGTGTAATGGATTTTTAATTCCCGTTGAAATAGTTAAATTTAAAGAGTTAAATTTAATGAACAAAGAAGTTGGACTTCTTAATTATGAGTAGAGGAGTAAGATTTCCTAAAATGACATAGGGATGGACATTTTTGGAAACCACTGAATTCGGATTCAGAAAAATTTATCTTGACTTTAAAAGGTGCAGAAATGGTTTCTGTGCACATTGGTGAAATCGGTTTATCAATCGGAGTCACGATGAATTTTATATTAATTTCTGAACATGCGGGCTTTGCTTGTCGGGCTTGAACTTATGACTAATGGGCCCTAAGCTGTTAGTGGCCTACATTATAAATAAGTTATTGCAGTACAGAAATTACACACAACAAGGTCACAATTTTCGAAAAAACCCTATTTTTCTATCTGAAGTGGCCGACCCCCTCTCCCCTCTGCTTGGTAAAATCCAGTCTGTGAATTTTGAATTGCAGTCTGGTTTAACGGATCAAATTCGTTAATCTCTTCGTAGAAACTTCTGATAGATTTTCTAGTGCAATCTATCAGAGGGATTAAATATCCGTTCTTGGACCTGATTGAAGAACAGTTCGTCCATCAGTTCCAGGGATATACAACAAGAGCAGAGCAATCTATTGGTGTCCAAAATCTCGATTCGAGATTGAGGTAAAAATTTATAATCGTTATTTAATTTTTACACACACACAATTTAATCGTAAGGTTGATACCTATTATGGAATCGTTCCATACAAAAATTTTAAACTTCCGCTGCACCGGGTATCAATCCTAATTGATCTGATCGCCGCGTTCTCCAACAGTCCTAACCACAATTTTGCAGATTGGGAACAGATTGAGTGGTTTTACAACGGACTGAATGCGCCTACGAGAATGAATGTGGACTAAGCGGCTGGAGGTACTATATTTGCGAAGGATCATGTTCAGGCTTATGATATGTTGGAGGAGATGACGGTCAATAGTTTCCAATGGCCATCTGAGCGTGTGGGAGTCAAGAAGCCAGCTGGAGTGTATGCAGTGGATCCTCTCACGTCCATCACTGCTCAATTATCTGCACTGACTACACAGGTAGCTTCTTTGAATAAAATTAATGTTGCAGATTCAACTGGAGTTGAAGGATCACCGGCTATAGAGCAAGTCAATTATATAAATCCAAATGGCTATCGAGGTTATGGAGCGTACAGAGGTAATCCTATTTCCAATACTTTTCACCCTAATTTTTGAAATCATGAAGATTTTTCTTATGCTAACAATACTAATAAGGGTGATGGTAAGTTGTCTTTGGAGGATGTGGTTAGTACCTTTGTGCAGGAATCAGGTAAGAGGATCGCAAGAACTGAGTCTCGCCTTGACAGCTTGGAGACGCACATGGCCAACATGGGTGCTGTGTTGCAATCCATGGAAACCAGCATAGGGCAGTTGGCGAACGCACTGAAGGACAAAAACCGCGGCCAGTTCCCTAGCAATACTGAGGTAAATCCCAAGGAACAGTGCAATTCCATAGAGTTGAGAAGTGGAAAAGAAGTTGGAATTCAAGAACCTGCTATTGAAGAGAAGAAATTTGAGGAAAAAGTTGAGGAGAAGGAGCCAAAACCGGAGCCAAAACCGATGTATAAGCCTTCACTTCCCTACCCGCAGAGGTTCAAGAAGAAAGCATTGGACGAGCAGTTCTCCAAATTTTTGGAGATTTTTAAGAAGATTCATATCAACATTCCCTTTGCTGATGCTTTGGAGCAAATGCCAAATTATGCAAAATTCATCAAGGAGATGATGTCCAAGAAAAGGAGACTGCTAGAGAACGAGGTGGTCAATTTGACTGAAGAGTGCAGTGCGGTGCTGCAAAAGAAGATGCCACAGAAACTTAAGGATCCAGGGAGTTTTACTATTCCTTGTTCTATTGGTGGTTCTCATTTTAATAATGCACTTTGTGATTTAGGGGCCAGTATTAATTTAATGTCATTATCTATGTACAGGGCCTTGGAGTTGGGAGACATGAAATCGACTCAGATTTCATTGCAATTGGCGGATCAGAGCATTAAATATCCACTAGGAATTGTTGAAGATGTTCTAGTCAAGGTGGATAAATTCATCTTCCCAGCGGATTTCGTGGTATTGGATATAGAAGCAGATCATGGTGCTCCACTCATTTTTGGGAGACCATTCTTGGCCACGGCGGATGCAAAAATTGAAGTGATGAAAGGGGAGTTGTCAATGGGTGTGGAGTGCGAACGAGTAATCTTCAACTTATTTACGAAAGCACCTAATCCACCCATCGAACAATTATGCTTAATTGAGCCGGTTATGAAGTTGGAGGGTCGTTCAAAAGCCGACTTTGCGATTGATTCATCGAACGAGAAAGCGCCAAAACCACCAAAGAAGGCCACGAAAAAAGCAAAATTTAAAAGGCAGTTCGTGGAATTTATTTGGCGAGTGAAAGATAAGGGGAAGAATTAATCCCGTGAAAGTCGGGCTGACGACTATAAACCAAGCACTTTTTGGGAGGCAACCCAAAATTTTTAATTATTTATTTATTTTTTTATTTTATTTTTATTTTTTAATTTCTGCTTTAATTTTCATTTTTTGTTCATTAGTTAATTTTATGATTTTTGAATTATTGTTGGGAATTTTGGAGGCCTAAATTTATAAATTCTTTGAAAATTTTTCAGGATTTTAACAAGCTGGGCAGGCCTTTATGCGCGCTCGCTCGTCAACTCTTGCTAGTCCGTGCACACTTATGCGCTATTGCACTCCCTAACAGCACAAGACCATGCGCTATCGCCCTCTATAACAGCGCAAGAACTATGCGCTATCGCGCTCACCAATAGCGCTATCTTAGGCGCTATCGCGCTCCTTTACCCCTCCACATAGCGCTATCGCGCTCTTCAATAGCGCACTCACAAGCGCTATCGCGCTCCTTCACCCCTCCAAATCAGGCGCTATTGCGCTCCGTAATACCACATCATCAAGCGTTATCGCGCTACTTTACACCGCCACATAAGTGCTATCGCGCGATTGAACGGCGCATGATTATGCGCTATCGCGCATTACTTCAGAAATTTAAAAGGCCACTCCAGAGTCTTCCTCCCAGACTTAAATCACGATCCCTCGTTCGAGTCCATCTTTAAATCTCACTGGCACGATCATCGTAAATCCTTCACTCAACAAAATATCATCATCTCAAGGATTGTGATCTTAACTACAAGGCTGAGATTCTCAGAATTGGTCTTGCTCCATCTAAGCTTGTCGAGAAAGGGGAATTTGAAGAATTTGGAAAATGTATTCGTGAACGGTACAAAAGCTGAAATTTTATCTCTTACATTTGATTTTTGATAAATGTTGTGATTTGAGGCTATTGGGTTGTCTGAGTTGTGGAGTGGAGTACGTTTGATGCAGTGAAATTCTATATCATTGTATTAGTGCCTACCAAGTGTTTGTTGAATTGCTTGGGTTATATTTGAACGTTGGTTGCTGGAATTGTTGGGAGTTTATTGCATTGTTTGAGGCATTTGATTTGAATTGAGTTGAATTAGTGAGTTACAATGCCACCGAAAACCAAAGGGAAAGGAGCAATTTCTTCGTCCTCTGCTGCTTCATATGATAGACATAGATTTTGGAATGCCACAGCAGAGGAGTATTGTTTTGATGTAATGGAGCGAGGGATGCACAAAGAAAGAGGAATGAGTTTGAGAGAGCATAGTGCACCGGCGTTAATTGAAGCTAAGAGAAGAGGTTGGGAGACATTTGTTAGGAGTCCACCAGATGCTGTTATATCATTGATTCATGAGTTTTATGCAAATTTGATGGTCAAAGACGTGAATCTGAAAGTTCGAGTTCGAGGGAAATTGGTGCCTTTTGATAAGAGTACAATTAACAGCCTTTATGAAATGCCAGATTTGGACATTTCAGATGATGAGTATGAGGTATTCAAGAATCAGTCATATCCAGATAACATTGTACTTCAGACCTTGTGTGAGGATGGGGCGGAATGGAAGAAGAATGCGAAGGATGAAGTTGTTACATTTCCATCCATATTTCTTCGACGAGAAGCGAATAATTGGCATGAGTTTGTGGCTGCCAGGATGTTGCCATCTGGGCATACATCCGATGTGACTAAGGTTAGAGCTGGACTGGTGTACTGCATTATGACAGGGAAATCCGTTGATGCTGGGAGAGTAATTCAGGAGTCTATTATTGCTCCAGTTAGGGGTTCCTCGACTATCAATTTACCCCACTCGTCTTTGATTACTCAACTTTGCCGGTTAGCTGGTGTTGTGTGGGATGATACAGAGCAGATTCTTCCAATTCGAGGTCCTATAAGAATTACTGGTGCATTGAGACGGGACAAGAAGAAGAAAGCAGCCAGTACTTCTGAACAGGCAGCTGAACCACCGCAACCCTCGGAGCCACTACCATACTTTGAGCCAGCACCTTCCCATTTGGAAGGACCTATGTCACTACCGACACATCCGGCCCCTGAGTATTCTACTCGTGATGATTCTACGGCCGTGCTTTCTCAGATGAAGAAGCAGTGGAAGATGATGCGAGCACATTTGACATATATGCATGACTTCACTGCCGCTCTTGCCCAAAATTATCCGCCCACTGTTGTGCCTTATCCAGCTCCTCCGCAGTGGTCTTCTGATGATACTGCTGCTGCTGCACCTTCGTTCCATGGAGGTGATGATGATGACGCCGAGTCCTGATGCTCGGTGTCGAAGGTATGAGTCCCTTGTTCTTTTTATTGTTTTTAATCATTAGGGACAATGATTACATTAAGTTTGGGGGGGAGAATTAGTTTTTGATTTAGTGATTTAGTTGTTTGGTTGATATTTGAGTAGTTAAATGTTATTGTGTGCTTTATAGATAAAATTTTTGTTGAGTTTAGTTGTTGTTGTTAGTGAAGTTGAAACGAAGTTGAGAAATATATGGATGCATGGCTGATGAAAAATATTTTTGTGCTATAACTGAAATCCATGATTGTCTACTTATCTAACAAATATTTTTGAAAAAATGGAACCAATTAGATGAACAATTTCCTATATACTCTGTGATTAATACTTGAATCTAATTTTTGAGACATACAGACATAGATATGATTGAAGCATTGTTTGAAATTTTTGGGACTACATTTCATTGATTTTATCCTTAGTTGCCTATTTGAGCCTACACGTATATGAGTACATTGAGGTACGAGAAATCTGAATTTTTTGTGAAAATCATCGTTAACTGCTGATGATTATTTTTTCTGCACTGATTGAGATTTGTATGATTTAATTGTGGATTGAGACTTGTCTAGAACTAGTTCGAACACTCTTCGAGGCGAAATACGGGCAATACTGAGATTAGGAATGATTTAGGCGATTTTTCTGAATTCGTTTGAGCCTTTCAAGCTATCTATTACTATTTTATCCCTAGTACCTTGTTTGAGCTTTATTTGAAAATCGAATGGCATGTGTGTAAACGTGTGATTAAGCCCCCATTCGTAATTATTTCAAGGTCCTACATTGACTACCTGAATAGCCTATACACTATTTCCTACCTTTAAGGGAGTAATTTGAATGCTAAACTGTTTTATGCTCCTAGTTTTATTTGTGAGAAAAAGGATTGGTGTGGTGGATGAAATGAAAAGATGAAAAAAAAAAGGTAGTAGAAAAAAGAGTTGAAAAATGTGGTTGAAAAAGTTGTGAAAGAAAGAAAAAATTTGTGAGAGAGTTGTGAAAAAGTTGAGAAATGAAGTGAAGGAAAAAAAGAGTGAAATTGTGAATGAAAAAGGAGTTGAAGTTAGATTTGTGCATAAGTATGAATTACTCCTTGTTTTTGAATTCTTATCCTTCATTTGTAGCCGTGAGCCAGGCCTTACATTATAAGCTAATTAAGTCCTATTGACCGATTATCAGTTGCCCAATATATTAGTGGAGAAGAGTTGCGAGAATTTAGCATATGGACTGTTGATTGATGCTTTTAATGATTATGAATTTTGATCGAAACACGCACACACTATCATTCATTGCAATTACCTAATTGTGAGTGTTTTTTATTAGTATCTTATTTTTGATCCTATTGCTACCTTGAAAAGACCTCATGATCTATTAATGTGTGAATTGAATTTGGAGAATGGTGTTTTGAAACGTGAGTTGCGGAGATTGTGAGTTTATACGGTTATTATTTTGTGATTGGCTAAAACTTTCAAGTGTTAGTAGGTGTGACATGATTGGATTTGATATTTTTGAAATCATTGTTGAGGCCATTGTTCCATAATATTTCTTGACTATTCTTGTTGGTTTGATAGAATGAGTTTTTGGAATTTATTTGTTTTGCTCGGGACTAGCAAAAGTCTAAGTTTGGGGGTATTTGATAAGTGTATTTTATACACTTAATTTATATATGATTTTAATTGTTAAATATTTGTTTCGAGCAGATTTATGTGGGTATTGTTTTGTTTTTGTGATTGTAGAAAATTATCGAGATTTGGTGAATTATGAAATTTTGAGGAGAAAAATAAGAAGTTTAGAAGAGAAAGGAAAAGAAAAGAAGAAAGAAGAAAAGAAAAGAAAAGAAAAGAAACGTACAAACTAAAAAGAAAGGAACAGTGATGGGCCATACTATTGGGCCTAAGTTTAGCACGTGATGAAGCGCTAAAGAATGGAAGAGAAAGAGCTAACGCGCAAGACACACATGAAGGAGAAACTTGAGAACAGAGGCCTATGCGCGGGCGCATGATTTCTGGAGCGGGCGCGTGTCGCGAAGTTTGAGTTTGGAAATTTTAATCGGAAGGAAACTTCTATATTTTGTGGGCTTTTGAGTGGGCTTTTGAGATGTGATATAAAATGAATACATTAGAATCTGAGAGAGGAGGAGCCGCCACACACGTACACAAGAAAAAATTAGAGATTTGATCGTGAACTTTTAAGAAGGATTTCTGGAAGCTTAACTTGAAGAACGAAGACGGAGTTTGATAGACCGGACACGGCGTCGACGACGGATTTGTTTCTTATCTTTTATTTAATTCTGAACATGTTTGGATTTATTATTTATTGTTTTATTCAGAATTTTATTATGAACTAATTTTTAGAGTCTAGAGGTCGGATGGAACCTGGTGTAGACGCTTTCATGAATTTTTGATTTTATTGAATTGAATTTCTTCTAGATTAATTATTTTTTTTAGAATTTATTGTCTTTTCAATTATCTGATCAATAATTGATTTGTAATATTTATTTGAAATCTGGCACTCGGGAGAGGAGATTTTGAATAGGACCATTGGAAAATACACTGTTAATTGTTTATCTGACTCGGGAGAGCTTATAATTTTAATAGAGTTTTTAAAGAGAACATAGTTTTGAATTGATCACTGCAAGTAGATTCTTAATAGGGATATTGGAATTGAATTGTAGTTGATATATTTTATTCGGCACTCAGGAGAGGGAATAATACACGTAAGTGTTCTTGGCTATTAATTCTTTGAAATTCATGAAGATTAATTAATTAGGATTGATTGTTGTTGAAACCAGGTGAAATCTATACCTCTAGACCATTTTCTCTGATTGATTATTCCTGAAAGTTGTTTGCGTGCTATCTAAAATCAACTGATTATTTATTTTAATTGCAAAATTCTTGATTATTGATTTTTTAGATAAAGTTTGGACTATTCTAATTACAAGCACTATTATTTTCATTTTACTCCCTGAGGGATCGATACTTGATTTTATCACTATATTAAAACTTGACACTCGTACGCTTGCGAGGAATTTTCACAACAGGAGTAGATACAACTAAATCCATATCTAATGATACATAAGGTAATCTATGTCTCTTAACAACACGACTAGAAATAAAGGAATGCGATGCTCCAGTATCAATTAATACAAGTGCAGGAATACCACATAACAGAAAGGTACCTGCCAACATGCGATCGCTTCCCTCTGTAGCCTGCTCCTGAGACAGAGCAAACACCTGCCCTTGAGTTTGTGGACGATAACCAGAAGAACTCTATGGTGTTGGCTGCTGACATGGAACAATAGAAGCCTGAGATCCAATCTGTGATCCCGATCCACTAGCAGAACCCATGCGCTGAGGACAATCTCTCCGCAGATGTCCCTGCTGACCGCAAATATAACAAGCACCAGTAGCTCTCCGACATGAAGCTGCAGGATGCTTTCCTCCACAATGGCTACAGAATTCCTCCTTCTTCTTCTTCTTCCCAAAACGGAACATACCTCGTGAACCACGAGATCCAGATGAAGTAGTAGGAGTAGAAGAAGACGTAGGTCCAGATTGCACAACAGATTGAGCTCGAGGCTCAAAAGATCCACTAGGCTGTGCTGGCATCATCAACTGTGCTCGCCTGTTGCTGGTCTCCACAAGACGGCAACGGTTCACTAAAGTCTCAAAAGATACCGGGTCATCACAGACGACAACCTGAGAGTAGATATCTTGGTTCAAACCTTGTAGAAAGATATCATACTTCGATGCATCACTCTCATTGATATGAGGACTGAAAGGTAGCAGATCAAGAAATCGTTGCTGATATTGATCAATAGTCATTGATCCTTGCCTCAGAGTAAGCAACTCCATAAATCGTTCTTGGCGAACAGCCAGAGGAAAATATAATTTCTGGAACTCCCGACAGAAATCCCCCCAAGTCACCTGTCCTCTCTCAGTACGTGCCTGAGCAGCCTTGGCATCCCACCAAAAACGTGCTCGATCCTCTAGAACGAATTCTAGAACTTCCAGCTTCTAATCCTCAGAACAATCGAAAGCACGAAAATTAATCTCAAGTTTAGACATCCAACTCCTCGCCTGTTCAGGATTCTCGCCTCCCACCAAAGGTTTCGGTCCTACTTGCATGAACTTATTAATAGAGTAGCGACGTCTACCCTCATGATGACGATGTTGATCATCATGATGGCGGTGATGACGATGATGATGACCACCTCCCTGACCAACACTACCGTGACTCTCGTCAGCCATATCCTGAAAAGAATTGCACATTAAAATCCCAAATGCGCAAGAATTACTCAAGACTAAACTAAATCCCAAGTACTAATCCCAAAATCTAAGCATGCTCTGATACCAAAAATGTAGTGACCCTGCATGGAATCACCTACTAACTGGCAACTATTAGCATGCATTAAACTTAATACAACAATATATGGAACAGAGTAAAACGTGCGGAAACATAATCCATAATTTACATATAAGCTTAGTAAATAATCCATGATTAATACTGTAGTGATACAACCAAATCGAAAACTTAAACATTATACAGCTATATCAATCCTGTATAATAAAATCCTCAAGGCTCCTACTCCCTAGTCCTGCCTTGAACTACCAGCTCCGTCAATCCTGCGACCTGCCCCATGAAATAGGGTGTCCAAGATAACAACTAGGACGTGAGTGCTAACGCCCAGTACATAGACATGAGTAAACATATGTGTATAATGCATGCAACATGATGACTGGTACAGGGTCATCTGAAAAGTCATGCTCAGAACCGGCGCCACATGAGTGCTGCCACCGCACGGATCAACCTCTGGGTGCAACCACACTCGTCTAGTACACCAGAGTAGACAGACATAAATGCCCCCGCCATCGCGGTACTCTCAGTGACAGATTATCGAGTATAGAGCTAAGCGGCTCTATAGTCAAGTATAACAAGGTATAGGCTCAACGTGTATATGCATATGACATATGAATATAGAAAGCGGTAAATCATATCTCATGCCGTATAATAATGCCAAATAAATGCAACATATAAACATGTATACTCGCTGGCAATCTCAGTCAATGTGTACGTACCTCTAGGCTAGTTCAAGTATAGTAAGATCCTAGGTTCCAAGCCTATATTCAAAAGTTCACCGTATCACTACATAAATTCTATAAGCCTTAACTAAGCTAATAAGTACTCCCAAAACTTAAATAGATTCCCAGACCATACCTTCGTCCGTAGTTAGCCCTTTGAAGTCGCTAGTCCCGGATGACTATAACCACACCTTGGTTATTCTAGAACCTCTATTATAACCGTAGGGCCCTCAAGTGTATATCTCACACTATATAACTGAAGGAAGAAACTCGAGAATTCGTATTTCAAAATGAAATCGAACGAGACCTATTTATAGTCAAAATTCCCGGCCAGGATCGGAACTTCCGATTTCGGGATCGGAGCTTCCGATCCAGCTCACTGCGTGCATGCAGGACACGCCAGGATCGGAACTTCCGATCCGACGATCGGAGCTTCCGATCTCACCCCCGATCAACACTTGTCAAAACTCGCGGCTGAGTCATCGGACAAAGCTGGCAGCTGGAGATCGGAACTTCCGTTCCAGGATCGGAGCTTCCGATCTCTGTGCTTCCGATGAGCTTCCGAAGTGGCTAGGATCGGAACTTCCGATCTGGGTTCGGAGCTTCCGATCCGGCCCAAACTCAAAAGCCCATATTCTCTTCCGAAGTCCAATAATACTTCGAAATTTATTAATTACAAACCCTTAATCATGTTTAACATATTATTATCTTAAAATGGTCTCTAGGTTACTATAATATCCAAGTTTTTATGTTTCAAATTCAGATTCAAGCATACCTCACAGAGTGTTTAACGATCTATTCATCGACTTGGTTGTACTAGTTCAAAACTATTTGTCAAGCAAAGAAGATAATCATGGACTTAAAAACTGCGCAATTTTTTTTTTTTTCATCATTGGCTTTTTGGTTTCATTCACAACACTTGCAACAACACTACAAATGACTCGAACGAACAAAAAGCATGAAAATAGAATGAAAACACAAAAGACACACCCTCCCCAAAATAAAGACGAGCATTGTCCCCAATGCTACTTGACACCACCAAATCTAAAAACAAACGAAAGAAAACTAAAAACAAAAAAAAACACTAAACACTCCCCTGGTATTAATCAGAATCCTCCTCATCGAAGTCTTCGGGAAGATCCCGAACTGGCGGAGCATATTGGAATGGGAAAGGCGGAGGATATGGCGGTGGCACCGGATAAGCTGTAGGTTCCATCCCAGCATTTGCGAGCAGGCCTCGCATCATGGCATTGGTAGATTCGTTGTGGGCTGCGTTCACTCAATGTGTCATTCGTGGTGCGTCGATCAGGGGGTAGCTTAGGCACATTCCTCAATGATTGACCGGGTCCAGAACATGCCCGGTATTCAGTTGTAAACTCCTAGAGTCAGAACGAATGTTTCGCTTTCAAAATAGTGTCATCCACCTCCTGCTTCGGGTGCAACCATTCTTCGTCGTCCCTGATTGGGACACCAGCTTTCACACAAAGTTAAGAAACATCGGAAAGAATATCGCAATGTTGGACGTGCGAATGGAAGTGTACAACTCTTGGTTGATAATCCGTTCGACATTGAGCGGCCATTGCTTGTGCAAGGCATACAGCAGCACCGCCCTGCTCATCACCACCATTTGGGTATGGGATACCGGCATTAACCTGTGAGTTAGAAAAGCATAACACAAGGTTGGTTCCAGCCTCAATTTTTTCTTTAAAAGATACAAATTTCACCGAGTCTTTCCAAACGTTTCCATCATAGCACAGGACATTAGAAATTTCATTATAGTTCGGGTTAGCCTTAAATGCTTGAAATTGGCTATCATCCACATCCGGAGTTTTCAACAAATCATTAATAGCGGCAGGAGTGAAAGAAACCATCTTACCCCGCACGAAAGCCGTGCTATCTGTACTCTCGATAGCGTTGGCATAGAACTCTCATACCAAGGGGACAATCGCCGCTAGAGGTTGGCGGCAAAACTCGGTCCATCCTCGAGCCACGATGCCAAGGGAGGCGGTGCGTTTTTCGGAGAGATTGATTCCCCTCTCTGCAATTGGAGTCCTACTAGACTTGGCTTCTTCATACCTCGCCTTGGCTTCTTCCGAGATGAATTTCCCATCTATGATGTTGGATGGGGTAGCCCTAGAAGTGGCTATCTTTTGTTTCTTTGGTGCCATGGTGACTGAAACTTGAAGAATCGAGTGATGGACCTGTGAATTGGAGAGAACAAGGAGAAATATAGAGTGAGAGAGACGGCGAGAGATAGAGTAGGGTTAGGAAGAAGAATTAGAGAGGGAATTGTAAAAGACAGAAAGGGGATCGGGTTTTATTTTTTCTGAATCTGCACAATGCGCCCGAGCGGTAGAAAAGAGCCGCCCGGGCGCACACCCTTTTGAGAATTTTTAATAAAAACAGAGGGCACGCATGCGGGCGGCAGAAAATAACCGCCCGGGCGCACCCCATTTCGAATTTTTTTTAAGAAAAACAGAAGCAGGGTGCTCGGGCGGCAATAAATCACCGCTCGAGCGCCTGCAAATTTTTGAAAAAAACAAAATATATTACGAAAAATAAAACCAACTACAAAAAAATTGAATAAAAGATATTGCAGAGAGTAGTTCTCAATTTAAAGTCTAGAGCTTGACTTTTCTTCCTCCCCAAACTAGTCTTGGTCAGTCAATGTGGTGATGACAGGCATGGAATCAACGTCACCCCCCACATAGTGTTTGAGCCTTTGAGCATTGACCGTAAAAGACTCTTTTCTAGCATCTTTGATTTCAATGGCCCCCGATGGATATACATTGGTGATTTTATAGGGGCCAGACCACCTAGACTTCAGTTTTCCAGGAAAAAGCCTCAACCGGGAGTTAAATAGCAAGACAACATCTCCTTCCTTGAATTCCCACTGAAGAATGCGCCTGTCATGTATTCTCTTGGTTCGTTCCTTGTACGAAACCACCATATCATATGCACTGTCGCGGAATTCCTCCAGTTGATTAAGCTCTAGCAATCTCTTTTCACCTGCAGCAGCAAATTCAAAGTTTAGGGTCTTAGTAGCCCAATATGCTCTATGTTCTAACTCAACAGGTAAATGGCATGTCTTTCCAAATAACAGTCTATAAGGGGAAGTGCCTATAGGTGTTTTAAACGCTGTCCTATAGGCCCATAAGGCATCATCAAGTCGAAGTGCTCAATCTTTCCGATTAATACTCATACTTTTCTCCAAAATCTGTTTGATTTCTCGATTGGACACTTCCACTTGGCCACTGGTCTGGGGTGATATGGGGTAGAGACTTTATGCTTGACACCATATTTTTTTAAGAGTTTGTCAAAAAGTTTATTGCAAAAGTGGGTGCCACCATCACTAATGATTGCACGGGGTGTACCAAACCGATTAAAAATATTTTTCTTCAAAAATTTCAGTACAATCTGTGCATCATTTGTCGCATAAGCTTCAGCGTCTACCCATTTTGAAACATAATCGACTGCGACCAAAATGTATTTTTTTGTCAAAGAAATTGGAAATGGTCCCATGAAGTCGATTCCCCATACATCAAATATCTCACACTCAATGATATTATTTAAAGGCATTTTATTTCGGTTTGAGATATTACCTGTCCGCTGACATCTATCACAAGCTAAGACAAACAAGCGCGCATCCTTAAAGAGATTTGGCCAATAGAACCCACATTCAAGTACCTTTGCTGTTGTTTTGACTGGCCCAACATGGCCACCTACCACAATCATGAAAATGACTGAGGATGCTTTGCATTTCTCCTTCCGCCGCACATCTCCGGATCATTGAGTCAGCACATATTTTAAATAAAAAAGGTTCCTCCCAAAAATAGTGCTTTACATCTGATAAAATTTTTTTCTTTTGATTGAAAGACATATTATGTGGGAGTGTGCTTGTGACCAGATAATTAGCAAAATTTGCATACCATGGTGAACTTTCTATGGAAAAAAGTTTTTCATCAAGGAACCAATCATCTATGTCCTCTATTTCAGTTTTGTGCACCATTAGTAATGCATTCTAATCTAGACAGATGATCAGCTACTACATTTTCAACACCCTTCTTATCCCTGATCTCTAAATCAAATTCTTGCAAAAGTAAGATCCATATAATCAGTCTAGGTTTGGCATCTTTCTTCGTCAGCAAGTGCTTAATAGCAGAGTGATCTGTGTATACTGTGATTTTGGAAAGTACAAGGTATGAATGAAATTTGTCCAGTGCAAATACTACAGCTAGCAACTCTTTTTCAGTGGTGGCATAATTAAGTTGAGTTTCATTTAGAGTCTTGCTAGCGTAGTAGATAGTTTGGAATACCTTGTCTATTCATTGGCCAAGCACCGCGCCAACAGCAGAGTCACTTGCATCGCACATTACCTCAAATGGGAGATCCCAGTTCGGCGATGTCAGTATTGGTGCAGTCACCAGTTTTTCTCTCAACACTTCAAAGGCCTGTAAACAATTTGAATCAAAGTCAAAAGGGGCATCTTTCATTAGCAAAGAAGAAAGAGATTTGGCAATTTTTGAAAAATCCTTAATAAACCGCCGGTAGAAACCGACATGGCCGAGGAAACTTCTGACTCCCTTGACTGTTGTAGGTAGAGGCAAATTTTGAATAACGTGCACCTTGACCCTGTCCACCTCGATCCCGTGTTCAGAAATTCGGTGACCCAATACTATACCTTCTGTCACCATGAAATGGCACTTCTCACAGTTCAGCACCAAATTTGTCTCCTCGCATCTCATTAAAACAGAATTCAAGTTATGCAGAAATGCATCAAAAGATTGACCGAAAATAGAGAAATCATCCATGAAAATTTCTAAAAAAATTTCGACCATATCATGAAAAATGGCAGTCATGCATCTCTGAAAAGTAGCAGGAGTGTTACACAACCCGAAAGGCATACGTCTATAGGAAAACGTACCATATGGGCAAGTGAAAGTCGTTTTATCCTGGTCTTCAGGTGCAATCGCTATTTGATTTTATCCTGAATACCCATCTAAAAAGCAGTAAAACTCATACCCAGCCAGTCTCTCTAGCATTTGATCAATGAAGGGGAGAGCAAAATGATCCTTACGGGTTGCGTCATTTAGTTTTCTATAGTCTATGCACACACGCCAACTTGTAACTATCCTAGTGGGTATCAGTTCATTATTCTCATTCTGTATGACAGTAATTCCCCCCTTCTTTGGTACACATTTGTGAGACCTCGGTTCTAAACAACTAATCTCGGCTTAAACAACAATTAAGAATACAAGATCCAAGACCACAGTAAGAAAGAAAAAAAAAATTTAAAAGGGGGCTGCGCTCGGGCGGGCAAAAACTGACGCTCGAGCGCGTCCTAAACTCCAGCGCTGCTGGACAATAAAAAGGGGGGTGCGCTCGGGCGGGCAAAAACTGCCGCTCGAGCGCGCCCTTTGCAGCAGAAACAGAACAGAGCAGAAAAGCTTGGCAAATCAAACTAAAAGTTATTCCATACATCAAACTCAAATTCAAGCATTAAAAACATAACTTCTCCAGTTATTACAAGAAATGCTAGTGTTGATCAACTACGCACCAGTCTTTACATGCAACATAAGACTCGCATAATCGATACAACATAAACAACGAAGTTAGAGATCTAAACATGTTCCAAAACAACTAGGTAGACATGCTGACACGACTTCTAAACCGAGTCTCACTACTAGCTATCCCTCTTGTTGCTAACCAGGCCTTCGCTGACTTGGTCCTGCCCCACCTGTTGCCAAGTACACATACAAAACAAAGCAACAGCCAGATAAACCGGTGAGAATGATAATCCTAGTAAAAACAACATATCAAGTAACCAACAATAAACATGCTTTCAAGACAACAACGAAATCAATAACGATGTAATGAAATGCATGTCTTTAAACTGGGATATCAAATCTGATAACGAGGGATTGCTGCTGTGCTTTTGGGATCCCGAGGGTGAGATTACGTAACGACTCACCGACTCACCCAATCGAGGTGGTGCCACGTATCCCACTCCTCTAGACTTTGAGCAACTATAATGAGTATGCTAGCACTAGGTGAAATGACTACGACCTAGGCCACTCAATCATAGTTCCCAAACGTCTAAACAAAAAGGGCGGTTCTGCCTGCTGAAAACAAGATTGGCTCAAGATGAATGCATAATAGAAACATAAAACATAGCCATGTAACAAAAGCTCAATCAAAACAACAAAACACAAGTTCCTCATGCTAGAACGAGTGTAGATGCAAGAATGTGATTTTAAGGGAAACTCGAGAACCAACTGTCCCGAGTATGCTATCCCGCTATCGATGTCTGCTTTTACCTTTCAATGCTGTAGTTCCAACTCAGGATAAGCTATAACAAAAGGTTTAATCAACAACTAAACAATCCAACAACAAAGGCAACGGTTCAAGGAAATCTCTTTACCGATCTTCGTCCAACTCTTGACGAACAATGCTGCTAACACGGGCTTGACAAACTCCAAACGAATCTGTTCAGATACAAATCAAAGATCAATTACCATGATCGACTTACAAGCCAAGTTCAACAACTTCAAAAACGGTTCAAATCTCCAAAACTCAAACCGACGGCATAACGGCTATAACTGAACAAACCGACAACGCAGACAGCAGTTCAATAGCGATATAACCTCATAACAATTCTAAGACAACCAAAACAAGGAAATCCCAACAAATCTCAAATCACAATTTTCGAAAATGTCTTCCAAAAATCATAACAATTCCGAACGTCGCTCAAATTCAAAACCGACAGATAATAGACGATCAGAACTCTGTAGAGAACAACATACTCGAATCTAGAATGATTCTAACAACATCCAAAAACTATAATGTATCTGATCGTAGAAAAACTTACGATATAACAGAGCTCTCACTACAGTGATCGATAATCTGCCTTCAGAAATAATTTCTAACGGACGGATCGAGCTCGGACTGAAATCCCAAAGCTTGGAAGCAAAAAGAATCGGCTACAATGGAGGAGGAAGGAATGGGGAAGGAGATGAAGACTTTTCAATCTCAATTCTAAGTGTAGATAATATATAAAATCCAATAATTGCATTTTAGTCCCTGAAAAATCCAATTTTTTCAAAAAGAACCCTGATCAAAATCAAGTCGGCTCGTGAACTCTGTAATCTCCGATTAACTCAAATAAACTCATTTAAGATAAAAACGGGGCGTTACAATTCTTCCCCACTAAGAAGAGATTTCATCCTCGAAATCAAAAAGAACCACAAATCATAATATAGAATAAGGAACTAAAGACAGTAAGAAGAACTCACGTCATCCGAATAACTCCGGAAATCGCTGTCTCATGTCAGATTCTGTCTCCCAAGTCGCTTCCTCGACTCCGTGACGGCTCCACTGCACTTTCACCAATGGAATCGACTTGGTTCTGAGTTGTTTCTCCTTCCGATCAAGGATCTGAATCGGTCGCTCAAAGTAGCTCAAAGTCTAGTCTAACTCGGCTTCTTCAGGCTGAAGAACATGAGAAGGATCTGGATGATACTTTCGCAGCATAGAGAAGTGAAAAACGTCGTGAATACCAGATAAAGACGAAGGAAGTGCAAGTCTGTAGGCAAGATCGCCTATCTTTTCGAGAATCTCGTACGGCCCGATGAATCTCCAAGATAACTTCCCTCTCTTACCGAATCTGATAGTGCCTCTGAAAGGAGAAATCTTAAGAAAAACACGGTCTCCCTACTCGAAACTCAGAGGTCTATGTCTGACGTTCGCATACTTCGCCTGTCTATCTTGAGCTGACTTCATTCTGGTCTGAATGATCTTAACCTGCTCTGTCATATCTCTAAGCATCTCCGGTCCCAAATCTGGTGAATCGGACAATTCATCCCAAAACAACGGAGATCGGAACTTCTTACCATACAGAGCCTCAAAAGGCGCCATACCAATACTCGCTTGGAAGCTGTTGTTGTAAGAAAACTCGACAGGAGGCAAAGAATCCTACCAACTAGTGCCAAAGTCTAACACTACCGCTCACAGCATATCCTCTAACGTCTGGATAATCCGCTCTGACTGTCCATCGATCTGAGGATGATAAGCTGTACTCAGATGCAATCGAGTACCAAGAGCCTCCTGAAGACTATGCCAGAAGTGCAAAGTGAATCTAGTGTCTTTATCTGAAACGATCGACTTCGGCACACCATGCAATCTCACAACATTGCTAACATACAACTCAACCATCTGATCATGACGATACGTCATCCTGTACGGAATAAAACACACAGACTTCGTCAATCGGTCGATCACTACCCAAATGGCATCGCATCCTCGAACGGATCGTGGTAGATTCGTGACGAAATCCATGGAAATGTGATCCCACTTCCATTTAGGAACAGATAGACTGTGCAACAGACCTCCTGGTCGCTTCCGTTCTGCTTTCACCTGCTAACAATTCAAACACCAAGATACAAACCTCGCTACGTCGCTCTTCATTCTCTTCCACCAAAACTGAATCTTCAGATCGTTGTACATCTTACGACCTCCAGGATGAATACTAAACCGACTGCAATGAGCCTCTCGGAGAATACGTTGTCTCAATTCCGAAATATCAGGCACAACAATACGGTTATTCACATACAGTACATCATCTCTAACCTGGAATTCAGACTGATGCCCAGATCTGACTTTCTCTACTGAAACCTGAATGCTCGGCTCAGACTTCTGTGCTTCTCTGATTGCAACAAACAACTCCGGTTCGGCTTTAATAGCAAACACTCTGATAGTCTCCCTATCTGTTTCAAACTCTAAACCAGAAGTGCAACAATCATCGATCAATTAAGAAGCACCAATAGTAGAAAGAGATAAAGAACATAACTTTCGGCTCAAGGCATCTGCAACTGCATTCGACTTTCTGGGATAATACTTGATTTCGCAGTCAAAATCTTTCAACAGATCTAACCATCTTCTCTGTCTCATATTCAGCTCTGCCTGTGAAAACAAGTACTTAAGACTCTTATGATCAGAAAAGATCTCGAAAGACTCACCATAAAGATAGTGACGCCAGATCTTCAAAGCAAAAACAATCGCAGCTAGTTCAAGGTCATGAACCAGATAACGAGTCTCGTGCGGTTTCAGCTGCCTCGACGCATACGCTATAATGTGCTTGTGTTGCATAAGGACACAACCTAAACCTCGGTTAGAAGCATCGCAGTAGACTGTGAAACCTCCAGTACCCTTCGGAATAGAAAGAATCGGAGAACTGGTCAGTCTCCTCTTCAGATCAACAAAGCTAGCCTCAAAATCTGGAGTCCAAACAAAAGGCGCATTCTTCTGAGTCAACTGGGTAATTGGCTTGGCAATAGACGAGAAACCCTCGATGAAACGACGGTAATAACCAGCTAAACCCATGAAGCTTCGGATCTCCGGCACTGAAGTAGGTCTAGGGCCAATTCATAACCGCTTCAATCTTGCTGGGATCGACAGAAATCCCATCTTCAGAAATAATATGACCGAGAAAGACAACTCGATCTAGCCAGAATTCACATTTCGACACCTTGGCAAACAACTACTCCACTCGTAAGATCTGCAAGATAATCCTCAAGTGCTCTGCATGGTCAGTACGGTTCTTTGAATAGATAAGAATATCATCGATGAAGATAATGATGAACTCATCTAGATAGCACTGAAAGATACGGTTCATCAATCCCATAAAAACCGCGGGAGCATTAGTCAAAGCGAATGGCATGACTATAAACTCAAAGTTACCATACCTCGTTCTGAATGTGGTCTTAGGAACATCTTCCTCTCGCACTCTCAACTGGTGATAACCTGACCTCAAATCAATCTTAGAATAGACAGAAGAACCCTGTAGGTGATCAAAAAGGTCATCTATTTGGGGTAAAGGATACCTGTTCTTAACTGTAGCCTGATTCAATTGGCGGTAGTCAATACAGAGCCGCATAGAACCATCCTTCTTCCGCACAAATAGAACAGGAGCACCCCAAGGCGATACACTAGGTCTGATGTATCCCTTGGCAATCAAATCCTCAAGCTGCTCCTTCAACTCTCTCAATTCAACAAGTGCCATACGATAAGGAGCTTTTGAAATAGGTTGAGTACCTGGCACTAAGTGAATACTGAATTCGATTTCTCGAATAGGTGGCAAACCAGGAACCTCTTCCGGGAACACATCAGCAAATTCTCTAACCACCGGTAAATCTACCAAAGCTGGGCTAGATTTCAGTGCATCAACTGCATACACCAAAAATCCTTCTGCACCTTTCTGTAGCAAACAAGTCATAGATAACACTGAAATCAAAGGAATTCTAGATCGAGAACCCTTACCAAAGAATTTCCACTCATCTTCCATTTCAGGTCTGAACCTGACAACTTTCAAAAAACAATCGACTGTTGCCCTGTACTTGGTTAAAGCATCTATACCGACAATACAATCAAAATCTGATAGTCCAATCACAATACAGTCGAATTCTAGAAAATTTCCCTCAAAACAGAGCTCACTGTTCCTGACTAATCTGACAGAAACAATTCCTCCACCCAAAGGTGAAGTAACAGCTACTACTGTAGGCAACAATTCAGTTGGCAAAGCATGCAATAATACAAATTTCTCAGAGATAAAGGAATGGAAAGCACCTGTATCTATCAAAACATGAGCAGAATGACCAAAAATCGAACAGTTACCTGCTATAACATCATCAGGTGCCGCCTGAGCCTGATCCTCTGTCAAAGCAAAGACACGTGCTTGCTGTCTCGAAGGCTGGTTCGCACTAGAGTTACCTCCCTGTCTGTTTTGCTGCTGAGGCTGGAAAGAGTGCACTGCAGAAGACTGCCTCTTAGGCTGAGCTGTAGGTCTAGACGAACTCCCACTCTGAGCTCTATCTCTGTTACGCTGTGGGCACACCTTAGAGAAGTGTCCCGGTTGCTGACAGGTATTACAATTTCCAAAGACTCCCACACACTGATCCGGTGAGTGTCTTCCTCCACACTTGCTGCAGTACAAGGATGATGGTCCAGAGCTCTGTCCTGAACCAAACTGTCGGGAACCACTGGAACTAGACGAACTGTTTCCCTGCCTTTTGAACTGTTTACCTCTTGCCTTGTACTGATCCTTTCTGTTTCCCCCACTGCTACCACCTTCATACCTCTGCTGCTGGTTCTGATGCTGCGGTGGCTGATTCTGATACTGAAATGGTGGGTTCTGATACTGCCTCTGTTGCTGAGGTGCTACCTGGTTACCTCTTTGCCTCCACAAGCCTGCTTCTGCTCCCTTTGCGTGATTCATGGCATCCGGAAAGTTGTTAGGCCTGTTGGTATTTACCAACATGAAGACGTCGGGGTTCAAACCATTGATGAACTGATCTGCCTTAGCTTCTTCATCTCCGGCAATTAACGGTGCAAAATGCAACAGACTATCAAACTTAGCCACGTACTCTTCAATGTTAAGATTCCCTTGCCTCAGGTTGGCAAACTCTGTTCCCTTATCCTTACGATACAAGATAGGGAAAAACCGCTTATAAAACTCAGATTTAAAAAGAGTCCAAGTAACCTCTGTACCTCTACTCTCAAATGCTTTCTTTGTTATGATCCATCAGCTCTTAGCAACCCCACGTAGCTGATGAATGACTAACCTGATTCTGCGGTCATCTGTGTAATCAATGGAATCGAACAGCTGATCAATATCATCCAACCAACTCTCGCAGTCAACTGGATTTTCTGAACCCATCAATAACGGCGGATTGAACGACTGAAACCTCTTCAGCAAGGTTTCCATAGGCGTTGCTGAAGCATCCAACTGATCAAATTCAGTGCTAGCTTGCTCCGTCACAGGGATAACTGGCGGTGTGTTTCTGTTTATCACTCGACGAGGACCCATCTGATTATCAAAGGTTAGGACACGAGATATCTCAATCGCTACAATCAGTGCCCTTAAAACCGCTTGGAATACCGGATACCAGTCGATAACAGAAACAGTTATATCTCAAGTAGATCATGCTTTATAATTTAAATCACATAACCATGTAATTCAATAGTTCTCAATAATAAAGCATGCTCGCATGGAATTAAGTACACAGTTAAAATAATTCAATCACATGCAAGGAGCCAATACACGCAGACTCGATCTACCCGCTCACTCTAGTTCGACCAAGAATCTTAACGCTCTGATACCACTTAATGTGAGACCTCGGTTCTAAACAACTAATCTCGGCTTAAACAACAATTAAGCATACAAGATCCAAGACCACAGTAAGAAAGAAAAAAAAATTTAAAAGGGGGCTGCGCTCGGGCGGGCAAAAACTGCCGCTCGAGCGCATCCTAAACTCCATCGCTGCTGGACAATAAAAAAGGGGGTGCGCTCGGGCGGGCAAAAACTACCGCTCGAGCGCGCCCTCTGCAGCAGAAACAAAACAGAGCAGAAAAGCTTGGCAACTCAAACTAAAAGTTATTCCATACATCAAACTCAAATTCAAGCATAAAAAAAACATAACTTCTCCAGTTATTACAAGAAATGCTAGTGTTGATCAACTACGCACCAGTCTATACATGCAACATAAGACTCGCATAATCGATACAACATAAACAACGAAGTTCGAGATCTAAACATGTTCCAAAACAACTAGGTAGACATGCTGACACGACTTCTAAACCGAGTCTCACTACTAGCTCTCCCTCTTGTTGCTAACCAGGCCTTTGCTGACTTGGTCCTGCCCCACATGTTGCCAAGTACACATACAAAACAAAGCAATAGCCGGATAAACCGGTGAGAATGATAATCCCAGTAAAAACAATATATCAAGTAATCCAACAATAAACATGCTTTCAACACAAAAATGAAATCAATAACGATGTAATGAAATGCATGTCTTTAAACCGGGATATCAAATCTGATAACGAGGGATTGCTGCTGTGCTTTTAAGATCCCGAGGGTGAGATTATGTAACGACTCACCGACTCACCCAATCGAGGTGGTGCCACGTATCCCACTCCTCTAGACTTTGAGCAACTATAATGAGTATGCTAGCACTAGGCGAAACGACTACGACCTAGGCCACTCAATCATAGTTCCCAAACGTCTAAACAAAAAGGGCGGTTCTGCCCGCTGAAAACAAGATTGGCTCAAGATGAATGCATAACAGAAACATAAAACATATCCATATAACAAAAGCTCAATCAAAACAACAAAACACAAGTTCCTCATGCTAGAACAAGTGTAGATGCAAGAATGTGATTTTAAGGAAAACTCGAGAACCAACTGTTCCGAGTATGCTATCCCGCTATCGATGTCTGCTTTTACCTTTCAATGCAGTAGTTCCAACTCTGGATAAGCTACAACAAAAGGTTTAATCAACAACTAAACAATCCAACAACAAAGGCAACGGTTCAAGGAAATCTCTTTACCGATCTTCGTCCAACTCTTGACGAACAATGCTGCTAACACGGGCTTGACAAACTCCAAACGAATCTGTTCAGATACAAATCAAAGATCAATTACCATGATCGACTTACAAGCCATGTTCAACAACTTCAAAAATGTTTCAAATCTCCAAAACTCAAACCGACGACATAACGGCTATAACTAAACAAACCGACAACGCAGACAGCAGTTCAATAGCGATATAACCTCATAACAATTCTAAGACAACCAAAACAAGGCAATCCCAACAAATCTCAAATCACAATTTTCGAAAATGGCTTCCAAAAATCAAAACAATTCCGAACGTCGCTCAAATTCAAAACCGATAGATAATAGACGATCAGAACTCTGTAGAGAACAACATACTCGAATCTAGAATGATTCTAACAACATCCAAAAACTAGAATGTATTTGATCATAGAAAAACTTACGATATAACAGAGCTCTTACTACAGTGATCGATAATCTGCCTTCAGAAATAATTTCTAACGGACGGATCGAGCTCGGACTGAAATCCCAAAGCTTGGAAGCAATAGGAATCGGCTACAATGGAGGAGGAAGGAATGGGGAAGGAGATGAAGACTTTTCAATCTCAATTCTAAGTGTAGATAATATATAAAATCCAATAATTACGTTTACCCTGAAAAATCAAATTTTTGCAAAAAGGACCCTGATCAAAATCAAGTCGGCTCGTGAACTCTGTAATCTCCGATTAACTCAAATAAACTCATTTAAGATAAAAACGGGGCGTTACAACATTGCACCGGACTCACCCATGGACTATCAGATATAGGATAAATGATACATGCATCAAGAAGTTTGATCGTTTCAGCTTTGACAACTTCCTGCATTTTCGGATTCAATCTCCTTTGTGGTTGGACCAATGGGTTGATGCTCTCTTCCATTAAAATCTTGTGCATGCATATGGATGGATTGATTCCTTTTATATCCGCCACTTTCCAGGCAAACACACTCTTGTGTTTCTTGAGAACCTCCATTAGTCTGGCCTCCATCTCACTGTCAAAGAAGAAGATATTATGACAGGTAACTTATCATTCTCACCTAAAAACACATATTTGAGATGGATAGGTAATGGTTTCAATTCCACAGTAGGTGGTTCCTCAAGGCTTGGTTTCTGGAGGATTAAATCCTTCCGATCACCAAGGTCTTCAAGTCTAAGCTTTCCACCTCTTCTCCATGACTGGTTGTCATTCAAATATGCAGTCATCTCTTCAATTCTGTCATTGAGATCTTCCACATGCTCAGATATAAGTGCAGCTTCTAATGGTTCCTGAAAAGTATCCTGCACATAATCAAATAACAGTGAGTCCACTACATCCAGTTGAAAACATTCTTCATTATTCTGAGAAAATTTTAAAGCATTAAAAACGTCAAACAAAATTTTCTCTTCTCCCACTCTCAACAGTAACTCTCCCTTCTGGACATCTATTAGTGCCTTTCCTGTTGCCAGGAAAGGTCTACCCAAGATGAGTGGCATGTTTACATCCTCTTCCATATCTAGCACCACGAAGTCCACGGGGAAGATGAATTTGTCCACTTTTACAAGCACGTCCTTGATTATCCCCCGTGGATATTTGATGGACCTGTCCGCCAGTTGTAACGAAATTCTGGTGGACTTTGGTTCTCCCAAGCTCAATTTCCTAAACACAGAGTAAGGCATTAGATTTATACTAGCACCCAAATCACATAAAGATTTATGAAATTGAATATCATTAATCACACAAGGGATAGAGAAACTCCTTGGATCTTTTTGCTTTAATGGGATTTTATTTTGCACTAGTGCTGAGCAATTCTCAGTCAGACTAATCATTGCATACTCCTCCAGTTTCCTCTTGTTGGAGAGGATCTCCTTCAAGAACTTCGCATAGCTTGGCATTTGCATCAGTGCATCAGCGAAGGGAATATTAATATTCAATTTCTTGAATACTTCCAAGAATTTGCCAAAATGGGAATCTAGTTTTGCCTTCTTCATAGCTGCAGGAAAAGGTGGTGGCACAACAATTTTTGCTTGTGAAGTTGGTGAAAGTGTTGGGATAGATGACTTACCTGAAATTTTTTCTGATGCCGCCAATTTTGGCTCTTTCTCGATCTGTGGTGCAGGTTCTACTGTCTTTCCACTCCTCAGTTCAATTGCTTTTACCTGCTCCTTCGGATTCTTCTCCGTTTCACTCGGCAAGGTACCCTGATCTCTGCTGGAAATTGTTTTGGCCAATTGCCCTATCTAATTCTCCAGATTCTTTATTGAGGCATCTTGATTCTGCATGCGGGCTTCAGTAGATGATATGAATTTCTGCATCATCTGCTCCAAGCTTGATTTCTCCTCTTGAGGCTGTCTGCCGTAGTTCTGATTCCCATATGGTTTATTGTTCTGTCCACCCCACGAGAAATTTGGATGCTGTCTCCACCCTGGATTATAGGAATTCGAGAATGGGTCATTCCTTGGGCGATTTTGATTTCCCATGTGACTTGCCATAACGCCCTCTGGTTGAGAAAATGTTTGACAGTCTTTCATGAAATGCTCTGCACCACATTTTTCACACCACACATCTTGAACTCGCATCACAGAGTTTCCTACACTCAGTTGCTCAATTCTCTTGTTCATGACTTCAAGTTGAGCGGCCACTGAAGTGAATGCATCAACTTGATGCATTCCTGCGGGTCTTCTGACTGCATTCTTTTCTGATTGAGGATGATAGCTACTGGATGTCATCTCCTCAATTAATTCATATTCGTCCTCTGGTGATTTCCGTAACAAATTTCCACATGCAGCTGCATCTAACATGGTACAATTTGAGTGAGGAAGACCATAATAAAAATTTTGTATCACAAGACCGTCTGGTAGTTGGTGATGTGGGCATCTCCTCAGTAGATCTTTGTAACGCTCCCATGCTTCATAGAGTGTTTCCTGTTCACCTTGAGCAAATGTTGTAATGTCTGCTCTGAGTTTCATTGATTTGGACGGTGGGAAGTATTTAGTGAGGAAGGCCTTTGCTAGATCATCCCAAGTAGTGATGGACCCTGCAGGTAGATTGGTTAGCCATGCTTTAGCTTTATCTCTTTAAAAAAAAAAGGAATAAAAGCAAACGAATAGCGTCATCAGAAACTCCCTGCATCATAAAAGTATCACAGATTTCTAAAAAATTTGTCAGGTGAGCATATGGATCATCTATTGTCATCTCACCAAACTGGACTGCGTTTTGCACCATTTGAATGATAGCATGCTTTATTTCAAACTGATTTGCTGCTATTGTTGGCCTGATGATGCTTGGTCTGGCATTTTCGATGGATGGCAAAGCGCTATCCATCATGGATCTGTAGATAGGTGGTGCAAGATTCTCTTCTTCTTCCAATCCACGTAATCGTTCTTGGTTTGCCATTGCTTCTTTTTGTTGCCTTCTTCTTCTGCGAAAAGTTCTTTCAATTTCTGGATCAAAAGGCACGAGTTCTTCTTCTGGTGAATGTTGCATGCACTGCAAGAGAATCCTGCAGTTCACATATGGAAAAGAGTGATTAAAATTGTAATAGAGAAAAATCAAATAAAACAAATTAAATTCTCAATAGTCCCCGGCAACGGCGCCAAAAACTTGATCGACGGAATACTAACACTTAAAGTGCACGATTCAAGTTATAATAAAATGTACTGAGTACGAGTATCATCCTCAGGGGCTAATCAATAATAATTTGTTTCTTTAATTTTTAACTACACAAAGTATCGAAAAGTTGATTTTGGATTCTATCTAACATTTAATACTAAGAACTCAATGTAAATAAATAAATATTTCACAATCAAGAAACCAATTCTCACGATTGAAAAATAACAATTTGAAAAGATTTTGTTGGAATTTCGGTTCACCTTCCCCCTAATTAAACTGGACGATTGGAACTTAATTTATGCGCATAAGTTTGACAGAAATTTCTCTAATGGTTTATCACGACTGATCGCTTTGCGTTCAATGAATTCTACAACTTTCAACCTGGTGGTCTATGGCTATCAACATGTACTAAATACCATATCTCTATGCATATTTTAAGTCCATGGATTCTATCATTCGTCCTAACTATGAACCTATCTCGCGACAGCAATTCACAATTTACGAATCTATGTTAAGGGTAGCTAATCATCAACATAGAGAAAAGACATGATAAAATCAATTATAAACATAAATCAAATCTCAATACGTCTGGTGATTCAATCACACTATAGTGTTTCGGGGTTCGGATCCCCTTGATTACAACAAAATAAAAGTGTATCTACTGAACATTATTACAAAATTCAATCTAAAAAACGTTTAACATAAAAATTCAGAAAAGACAAAGAGAAAAACTCCCAACGGAGATGAGAAAACTTCAAACTCTTAGTCGTCGTCTACCTCCTTCTGTTCTCCTATGTTTACCTCATTCGTGAGTGCACGTGGGCGGTAGAAAAGTGCCGCCCGGGCGCCTTGTCTTATGGCCAGCTACTGTTTTTCCCAAACATGAGTGCGCGCGGGCGGTAGAAAAGTGCCGCCCGGGCGCCCTGTCTTTTTCCAGAAATATAAATTTCTTCTCTTGCTTTCCTCACGGCCTCATGCGTGCATCGCCTTTTCACCAAAAATCAGCATTTCCTAGTCATTTCCTGCAGTAAAAAAAATAAATCAGAGAAGTGACTACAAACACAATAAAACAATAAACAAAACAAGAATGGTAAAGAACAGACACAACGTAAATGAAACGAATGCAAAACAAACACAAAACAAGCAAAACAACGCACAAAAACGACTCCTATCAGGCGTCTGCGCAAGACCTGCTGGTCCTGCACTAGGGTGGCGCTCCCGCGCTGCTGAAGCAGCGCTCCCGTGCATAGGGCTTGGGATTTCCCACCACATTTTACGTGTTTTAGGTCCTAGAAATCATGTTTTTCTATTTTAATGTATTTTAGTCATTTTTATGAATGTTTATGAAAAACAATTTTAAGTTTAAAGGCCCGGGACGGACGGAATGCCTCTCGTGGATCGTTCAAGTTATGTATTGCATGTTTATGTGACTTTCTCTCGAAAAATTAATTTCTCATGAAATGTTTTGAAGCTTGTAAGCATGTTAGCATCACGTAAAGTTTTATGAGCATGATTTTACGATGATACGAAATGATATGATAAGATGAAGGCTACGTTATATGGAAAAATATTTTGATGATTTATGCGTCTTGTGGTGATTATATGGGGTATGCACTTCGGGATTTTGATATGAATCTAGGAGGTGCTCGAAGATTGATATTGTTCCAAGATTTGTTCCGTGATATACAATCAAGAGTTGAAGGATTTGGATTACATGTCAATCAAGTTGAAGAGCTTGAAGATCAGTTTGGGAGTTGCCTATGCGTCCTTGAAGTGCTAGGAGTCAAAAAGAATAAAAAATTAAAATTCGTGCAAAGATTTTCTCGCTCGAGCGCGGGTATCGTCCGCTCAAGCGAGCTCAAAGGAATTTGCGAGATAGTTTGATTCTCGCTCGAGCGAGAGTTGTGTCCGCTCGAGCGAGCCTGGATTTCCGAGAAAAAACACACTCGGCGTGTTTGTGTGTGTGTGCAGGATTTTGATATTTTGATATTATTTTCCTATTTTTGAGAGTTCTAATTATACTAGGAAACTTTTAGAAGATATCTTTGATATCTTTAGATATTATTTTGCTATATCTTTTATTATTTTGTAGTTGTATTATAAATACAACAAATATATTCATGATTAATGAATAATTCAGATTTAGTTTATACACAAATTATTGAAATTCTCTCTAGAATTTTATACAAAGCTTTGCTTTGGCTTTTCAAATCAAACTTTCTCAATTTAATTACTTGGAAGCGTTTGTCGATTGTTTCTCACTGAAGATTGTCAGATACAAGTTATCTGAAGGTTTTTTTTGGTTTCAATTGTCGTGATTTCTGTTGTTAATCGTACCGTCGATTAAAGGTGGAAATCCAAAATCCTATCAACTTTACTTGTTTCAAAGATTGGGCAAAACTTTGGGTCTTTTGTTTATTGATTAGAAGGTGCAATTCAAATTGTAATCGTGTTTGCTAATCTTACACATCAAGATTCACATCATTTGGTATCAAAGCCAAGGTTTTGAATCAAGTAAGTATCTATCTTCATCTATCTCTGTTCTTCGTGTTCTTCGTTCTTCGTCTATCTCATATCAAATTTTTGTGTCGTTTCTTTCAAACTTGTTATCCAAGTCTCGTGTATTGTGCTACAAGTTATAAATTCAAAAAAAAGAAAAAAAATCGGTAAAAAAAATAGTGGGACCGAAAATCTGAGGAAAAAAAAAAGTGAAGAAAAGTATCTTGTGGCCAATTCATTTGTCTTTGTTCATCCTTGGGTGCGAGTCAGAGTCAATTTGTCCATAAAATTCCTTACTTGTGTTTGTGCAATATAGGGTTCAAATGGAAGAGTTGACCGAGATGATGAGAAAGACGGTTAAGGATGTGCTTAAACCAATACATAAGAAGTTGAGTATGTTGGAGGATGACTATGGTATTGGTAAATGTGAAGAAAGTAGTAGGAGAGATTATGGGAGTACGAGAGAAAGACAAATAGATGGTTTTGGAGATGTTTATAGGCATGATGAGTCATCCACATGGAGGTCGAATCTAGAAGAGGTGGTCGTGACTAAGTTCGTGAGAAAGTCAAAGCGTGAAAATCCGAAGCAAGAATATCAAGGTACATCTAAACTTTCAAATCCTCGTACTTGTGATATTGTGTGTATATGGTGTTGTAAAATTGGGCAAGATATTAGCCATTGTCTTAATGAGGTGGTGAAGGTGGTGGATTCTAAAGTAAGTGATGAATCCAATGTTGAAGTTGATGATGAATTAAAAGTTAAAGTTGAAGAAGTTGAGAAAGTCGAGGTTGATGTGTTGGAAAACGGTGTTCAGATCAATCAGAATTGATACCCGGTGCAGCGGAAGTTTAAAATTTTATATGGAACGATTCCATATCATGGGTATCAAAACTTTACGATTAAATTATGCGTGTAAAAATTAAATAATAATTAAATTTTTACCTTGAATTTCGAAACGAGATTATGGACACCAACAGATTACTCTGCTCTTGTTGTATATCCCAGGAACTGATGGACGAACAATTCTTCAATCAGGTCCACGAACAGAAGTTTAATCCCTCTGATAGATTGCACTAGAAAATCTATCAGAATTTTCTACGAAGAGAATTAACGAATTTGATCCGTTAAACCAGACTGCAAATTCAAAATTCACAGGGTGGAATTTTTCGACAGAGAGAGAGAGGGGCGGCGGCCACTTATAGAAAAACTAGGGTTTCGAAAAATTTTTGTGACCTCTGTTGTGTAATTTCTGTACTGCAATAACTTATTTATAATGTGGGCTGCTAACAGCTTAGGGCCCATTAGTCATAAGTTCAAGCCTGACAAGCAAAGCCCTCATGTTCAGAAATTAATATAAAATTCATCGTGACTCAGATTGATAAACCAATTTCACCAATGTGCACAAAAACCATTTCTGCATCTTTTAAAGTCAAGATAAATTTTCTGAATCCGAATTCAGTGATTTCCAAAAATGTCCATCCCTATGTCATTTTAGGAAATCTTACTCTTCTACTCTGATATAAGAAGTCCTACTTCTTTGTTCATTAAATTTAACTCTTTAAATTTAACTATCTCAATGGGGATTAAAAATCCATTACTTGTGTGACCCTCAATGGTTCAGGGATACAGCTAGCCGTAGGCTCACAACTCCTTGTGACTCGGAACAACAATTTCCGACTTGCCCATAGAATCATGGTAAGAGCTCCTAGCAACATCGCCCCATGATTCCCTAGGTATCACTGATAGTGCCTGCAAGAACCAATAGATTTTGGTTAGCGTACAGTACGGTCCCTTCATCCATATATCCCGATCGAATCAACAACCATTGGTAAATCGAGAGTCGTTCGAGATTCGATAACTATGCAATGCATCTTGAAGATCAAATAGTGACATCGCATGTGCTACTAAGAAACCATTTTTTAAAACACATCATGTACTCTGGCCAGAGATTCGTCACACTAATATCTCCTCAGATTGCATAGGATATCCATACTAGCAAGTATGTGGTGAATCCTTGACAACAAAGCATCGACTCCTATATGTGTCGTAACTGCACCCAATCCCGACACCTGATGACCCCTATAGAGTCGGTAAACGAGTCAAAGTACAGTACTAGCATATAGAGTCTCAATGATGTTTTAAGTAGTAAGGACTAATGGTGTACAACCAAAACCGTGGACTTTATCCACTCGATAAGTGATAACCACTTGGAAAGTCCGGATAGGATAGTTCGATCATTCATCATATGAATATCCATTTGCATGCTCTGAACATCTCTATGTTCCATACCAATGAAACGTGGTACTCAGCATCGCAAATGCTAGTCTCAATCTCGAGCGATCCTTATCTTTATTAACGGACGGCTCAATCGACTAGGAACTGTTTAGAATATATAGTGACTATAAGATGTGTTTCATGATAGCCATCCCCATGTGCCACCACATCTTACATACACTATATTATATTCAAGGTCTTCATCTAAACATCTTATAGTATGTCACAACATAATAATATGATAAAAGATAAAGTAAACGCCATTATAAAAGTGTAAATTATATTAAACAAAAGATTGTTTGTACATAGAGTCATCAAAGCCCTTAGCCACAAGTTGGCTCACCGGGCACCCACTCTTTCAATCTCCCAGTTGCCCTAAAGCCAACTAGTCATACTACGCAGTCCCATTGATTCGCGATGTTTGTCAAATAATGGTCCTGGCAAGGGCTTAGTAAGTGGATCAGCGATATTGTCTGCAGAGGCCACTCTCTCGACATTGATGTCTCCTCTTTCCACGATCTCCCGGATGATGTGGTATTTCCTCAGTACGTGTTTGGATCTTTGATGAGACCTTGGTTCCTTTGCCTGAGCAACGGCACCCGTGTTGTCTCAGTACACCGGGACTGGTCCAACAACTTCAGGAATAACGCCCAACTCTTGGACGAAATTCCTCATCCAAACGGCCTCTTTAGCAGCAGTTGATGCCGCAATGTATTCTGCCTCAGTGGTGGAATCCGCTATGGTGTCCTGCTTGGAACTCTTCCAAGAGACAGCACCGCCATTGAGCATGAACACAAATCCAGAGGTTGACTTCGAGTCATCCATGTCACTTTGGAAGCTAGAGTCGGTATAGCCTTCCAATTTCAGTTCTCTTCCTCCATATACCATGAACATATTCTTAGTCCTTCGTAAGTACTTAAGAATGTCCTTCACGGCTTTCCAATCATTTTATCGAGATTGGCTTGATATCTGCTCGTGATACTCAGAGCAAATGCTACATCCGGTCTGGTAGATATCATCCCACACATGATACTACCTATGGCTGACGCATATGGTACATGTGTCATTTTCTCTATCTCTTCATCAGTCTTGGGACACATGGACTTGGATAGAGAAACTCCATGGCACATAGGTAGATGTCCTCTCTTGGACCTATCCATTGAAAACCTTTTCAATATGGTGTCGATGTAGGTTGCTTGAGTGAGTCCTATCATTCTCTTAGATCTATCTCTATAGATCTGTATCCCTAAAATATAGGATGCCTCACCCAAATCCTTCATCGAGAATCTACCTGATAACCATATCTTTGTTGACTGCAACATCCCTACGTCATTCCCAATGAGTAGGATGTCATCAACATAAAGTACTAAGAATGTCACAGCATCCTTAACTACTTTCTTGTACACACACGGTTCCTTCGGGTTCTTGATGAAACCAAAATCCTTTATTGTTTCATCAAATTTCTGGTTCCAACTTCTTGATGCTTGTTTGAGACCATAGATCGATCTCTGAAGCTTGCATACCTTATGCTCGCTTCCCATGGATGTGTATCCCTTAGGCTGCGTCATATAGATCTCTTCCTTAATGTTTCCATTAAGAAATGCATTCTTCACATCCATTTGCCATATCTCATAGTCATACCAAGCAGCTATGGCAATAAGGATTCTTATGGACTTGAACATTGCAACTGGTGAAAAGGTTTCATCATAGTCAACTCCTTGTCTTTGTGTATAACCTTTCGCCACCAATCGTGCCTTGTAGGTCAATAGATTTTGGTATAGGCGTGTCCATCAATGGTTCCTGAGGTGTAGGATCATTATTTTGTATCTTGGGTTCTTCTCGAATTTCTTCGAGTTCCATCATCTCGCCTTTCTTAACCAATAAGAACTCCTTCTCCAAGAAGGTGGCATTCCTTGAAACAAACACTTTTGTTTCAGTAGGATGATAGAAATAATATCCGATTGAATTCTTCGGATACCCTACAAAATAACATAAGGTGGATCGACTATCCAACTTATCTCCCACTGTCTGCTTCACGTAAGCAGGACATCCCCAAATCCTCAAGTACGAATACTTAGGAGCTTTGCCATTCCATAACTCGTATGGTGTTTTATCCACTGCTTTGGTGTGGACGTTGTTCAACAACAATACCGCCATTTCAAGCGCGTAGCCCCAAAACGAAGGTGGAAGCTCAGTGAAGCTCATCATGGATCGAACCATGTCCAACAAAGTTCGATTACGACGCTCCGATACACCATTCAGCTGAGGTGTCATAGGAGGAGTCCACTGAGAGAGAATCTCATTCTCTTTCAGATAGTCCAAAAACTCGGTACTTAAGTATTCTCCACCTCTATCCGATCGAAGTGCTTTAATACTTTTACCTAGCTTGTTTTCTACTTCAGCCTTGAATTCTTTGAACTTTTCAAATGCTTCAGACTTATATTTCATTAAATATAAATACCCATACCTTGAATAATCATCAGTAAAGGTAATGAAGTAGGTGTGGCCATATTGAGTACCAATTCTAAATGGACCACAAACATCTGTATGGATCAAATCCAACAGATTTTGACTACGCTCAGGTTTCCCCTTAAAAGGAGATTTAGTCATTTTTCCTTTCAGGCAGGACTCACAAGTAGGTAGAGAGTTAATATCAGACATATCAAACATGCCCTCTCCCACTAGCTTGTTCATCCTCCTTGAGGAAATATGACCTAGCCTAGCATGCCAAAGGTTTGCCGGGTTTTGACTATCGATTTTCCTTTTGTTCGTTGTTACCGGTTTATCAACATAATTTATTGGAACGTCTTTTAATTTTAAGTTATATAGATCGTTTTCAAGTTGTCCATTTCCAATCAAACATTCATTCTTGTAAATATTGCAAATCCCATTCACAAAATTGTAAGAATAACCATCTCTATCAAGCATAGAAACAGAAATAATGTTTTTAATCAAATCCGGAACAAATAAAACATCTCTCAAAAGTAACTTAAAACCGTTCTGCAAAATTAAACAAACATCTCCAATGGCTGTAGCTTCAACTCTGGAACCATTTCCGAGCCTCAGCTGGGTCTCACCCATTCTAAGCTTGCGACTTCTTGTCATCACCTGCAAATCATTGCAAATGTGAGATCCACATCCAGTATCCAATACCCAAGAAGTTGTATTAAGTGACACATTTATTTCAATGTAAAACATACCCTTTGCAGTTCGCAACTGCTCGAGATATTCCTTGCAGTTACGTTTCTAATGACCGGGTTTCTTGCAGTGATGGCAAACTTGTTTAGACTTGTCCAATTTCGCATGTAACATTTGGCCTTGAGATCATGGTCCAACCATTTCTCTAGTTCGGCCAACCTTTCGGCAGTTACATCAGCCGGGGCTGTTTTCGGAGAAGCCTTTTCTAACACTTAGAAAATCTTTTCCAAACTTAGGACAATCTTAACTTATGGAATCTTTCTGTATTGTTTGCGTCAGTAAGTTTGTTTTGTTCGAGAATTGAAACATGTGGATTACGAAGATTCATCATAATGATATACTGAGATGAAACAGACAATTATCGATGATTGTTTAATTAATTTACTAAGACATAAAATAGGCGAAATTTATTTTATGAATCTCACTCCCACTATTTTGACGATTTCACTACCCTCTAGTGAAAACGGGAAACTGTTTTCCTTAGTGGGAACATGGAGTCCAATTGACAAACTATGGTCCCGAATAATATCAGCCAACCATAATTTTCAAAAGGTAGAGCCCAATTGCTTCCAAAGCAACCTTCGCGTTTTTACCTCATGTCCAATAAGGGCCCAATAATATGATGCCGTTTATTGTGACACGTCAAGATGACCCATCAATATTAAGTTGTGATGGACGGTCTCCATGTAGATCCCCCAATAATATGAGCCGATCCCATGGGAGTTCCACCCAACTTACAACATGTGTCGATCCAATGTACAGCTTTCCGACGAACGGGCCCCCCCAATAATATGAGCCGGACCGTATCCGCGGGTAGCATCTCATACATTGATCGTTTATGGAAGGTAGGAACATTTAAACAATATTTAAATTTCCTTTTAATCTTGATATCAATTTTAAATCATATTTAAAATGAGGGATTTTAATTTTGAAAATTTGTCTCATCATTTAAAATTTGTATGCTTGCGGGATTTATACAATTTAGTCTAAACATTCATACAACGATAATATCATATATTATATAGGATGAACGATTCCATTTCTATTCGACCCGTGGTTGCCAATCACGAGTCTAAGTCCAATCCTAGGTAATATGCAAGTATGCAATGCAATCCTATTACATTGTGCTTCCAATTTACATTTCTTCAGTCTTTATTGTCTGCTGGGCCTACCTTTGTCTTCAAATCTTCATCTCCCACTAAGTCTAATGTATTTACAATAAATAACTATGACAAGTAGGGGATACATTTTAAGGGGTGGAAACGGGCCATAAACCAGACCCACTTTTATTACATATGACAATTCATATTGGGCCATAAACCAAGCCCATTAATAAATCCAACAACAATAAAAACAAATGTAAATTCCCTAACATACACCTATAAAATTGGTCATGGCAATCGATCATCTTTATCCAATAATATTTAATTCAAAATTAATTTATTGGATAACATGCAATGGCAATTAAATTTAAAAAGGATAAAATCATATTCCATATATAAAATCTTATTTTACATACAAAATCATATTTTATCTTTTTATCAAATAAAATCATATTTTACATATAAAATTCAATTTTATACATAAAATCATATTTTACTCAATATTTCCATAAGATCATATCTTATCATCAATTGTACCAAAAATAATTAATTTCATAAAATCTGATTTAACGGATAAAATCTATAAATTTTCCAAAAATTCAAATTTATCCATAAATCAATTTTAAAATTTTTGTACTCGAACAATTCGATCCGACGCCTCGTGGACCAATCAAAAATAATTTTTGATCGGACCAAAAATAGAATTTTAACATATTAAAATTTTAATTAAAAATAAAAAAAATTAATTTTCCCGGGCCGCCCGGGACGATCCTGGGCAGCCCGTGCCCCAAAAGGGGCTCGGGCCAGGCAGCCCGTCGCTGCCCCTTGGGCAGCGCCGTGCGCTGCCCCGGGTTTTCCCATTAATTTTTAAATTTTTAAAATCTTTTGTTTCAAAAACAAGGCTTAAAAATTCTTGTACAATTGATTAATTTAATCGCTTGATCTGAGCAACCTGGCTCTGATAGCACTGTTGGAAAACGGTGTTCAAATCAATCAGAATTGATACCCGGTGCAGCGGAAGTTTAAAAATTTTATATGGAACGATTCCATATCATGGGTATCAAAACTTGACGATTAAATTGTGCGTGTAAAAATTAAATAACAATTAAATTTTTACCTTGAATCTCGAAACGAGATTATGGACACCAACAGATTACTCTGCTCTTGTTGTATATCCCAGGAACTGATGGACGAACAATTCTTCAATCAGGTCCACGAACAGAAGTTTAATCCCTCTGATAGATTGCACTAGAAAATCTATCAGAAGTTTCTACGAAGAGAATTAACGAATTTGATCCGTTAAACCAGACTGCAAATTCAAAATTCACAGGCTGGAATTTTTCGACAGAGAGAGAGAGGGGCGGCGGCCACTTATAGAAAAACTAGGGTTTTCGAAAAAATTTTGTGACCTCTGTTGTGTAATTTCTGTACTGCAATAACTTATTTATAATGTGGGCTGCTAACAGCTTAGGGCCCATTACTCATAAGTTCAAGCCTGACAAGCAAAGCCCGCATGTTCAGAAATTAATATAAAATTCATCGTGACTCAGATTGATAAACCAATTTCACCAATGTGCACAGAAACCATTTCTGCATTTTTTAAAGTCAAGATAAATTTTCTGAATCCGAATTCTGTGATTTCCAAAAATGCCCATCCCTATGTCATTTTAGGAAATCTTACTCTTCTACTCTGATATAAGAAGTCCTACTTCTTCGTTCATTAAATTTAACTCTTTAAATTTAACTATCTCAACGGGGATTAAAAATCCATTACTTGTGTGACCCTCAATGGTTCAGGGATACAGCTAGCCGTGGGCTCACAACTCCTTGTGACTCGGAACAACAATTTTTGACTTGCCCATCGAATCATGGTAAGAGCGCCTAGCAACATCGCCCCATGATTCCCTAGGTATCACTGATAGTGCCTGCAAGAACCAATAGATTTTGGTTAGCGTACAGTACGGTCCCTTCATCCATATATCCCGATCGAATCAACAACCATTGGTAAATCGAGAGTCGTTCGAGATTCGATAACTATGCAATGCATCTTGAAGATCAAATAGTGACATCGCATGTGCTACTAAGAAACCATTTCTTAAAACACATCATGTACTCTGGCCAGAGATTCGTCACACTAATATCTTCTAAGATTGCATAGGATATCCATACTAGCAAGTATGTGGTGAATCCTTGACAACAAAGCATTGACTCCTATATGTGTCGTAACTGCACCCAATCCCGACACCTGATGACCCCAATAAAGTCGGTAAACGAGTCAAAGTACAGTACTAGCATATAGAGTCTCAATGATGTTTCAAGTAGTAAGGACTAATGGTGTACAACCAAAACCGCGGACTTTATCCACTCGATAAGTGATAACCACTTGGAAAGTCCGGATAGGGTAGTTCGATCATTCATCATATGAATATCCATTTGCATGCTTTGAACATCTCTATGTTCCATACCAATGAAACGTGGTACTCGGCATCGCAAATGCTAGTCTCAATCTCGAGCGATCCTTATCCTTATTAACGGACGGCTCAATCGACTAGGAACTGTTTAGAATATACAGTGACTATAAGATGTGTTTCATGATAGCCATCCCCATGTTCCACCACATCTTACATACACTATAGTATATTCAAGGTCTTCATTTAAACATCTTATAGTATGTCACAACATAATAATATGATAAAAGATAAAGTAAACGTCATTAGAAAAGTGTAAATTATATTAAACAAAAGTTTGTTTGTACATAGAGTCATCAAAGCCCTTAGCCACAAGTTGGCTCACCGGGCCCCCACTCTTTCATGATGATACTCCAATTATTATTGATGATGTTAGTGTTGAAATATGTGCGGTGGAGGGTGAATCATTGTTTGATGATAATTCTTTTATTGTGCATGTTGTGGAGAGTAGTCTTGTTAATGTTTGTGTCACTATTGAATCTAGTAATGAGTTATTGGATTCATGTATTGTTTCCTGTTCATTGGTCCCAAAAGAAATTTTTTATGATCAATTGAAAATTGAAAATTTAAGTAATATGGCAGAAAAAAAAAGTGATGAAAAAAATGAGATAGCCATGGAAAAAGAAAAAGAAAAAGAAAATTTAGAGGCCGAAAGAAAGATTGTACAAAAAAGTGAGATGGTCTTTGAGGTAAAAAAAAAAAAAGAAAGAAAAAAGAGGAAAGAGACCAATAAAAAAAGGAAATATTATTGTCCAAAATTGTGAGATTGAAATTTTTGTTCAATTGAATAAAATCCCTGAAGTACTTATGTACAAAAAGGTTTTATCTCATTGTGATGATATAGCCGGTTCAATCCCGAGCATTGTTTGTTCTTATTTACAGGATATTGGAGACATATCGAAGAGAATACAAAGGAGATCTAATGTTAAAGTGAAGCACATGTTGGATCCATGTAGAGTTGAGCACACACAAGACAAGGGGCAAGATTTGAGGACAAATCTTTTTGAAGAAGGGGAGTCTGATATGAATCTAGGAGGTGCTCGAAGATTCATATTGTTCCAAGATTTGTTCCATGATTTACAATCAAGAGTTGAAGGATTTGGATTACATGGCTATCAAGTTGAAGAGCTTGAAGATCAGTTTGGGAGTTGCCTATGCGTCCTTGAAGTGCTAGGAGTCAAAAAGAATAAAAAAATTAAAATTCATGCAGAGAGTTTCTCATTCGAGCGCGGGTATCGTTCGCTCGAGCGAGCTCAAAGGAATTTGCGAGACAGTTTGATTCTCGCTCGAGCGAGAGTTGTGTCCGCTCGAGCGAGCCTGGATTTTCGAGAAAAAACACACACTCGGCGTATTTGTGTGTGTGTGCGGGATTTTGATATTTTGATATTATTTTCCTATTTTTTAGAGTTCTAATTATACTAGGAAACTTTTAGAAGATATCTTTGATATCTTTAGATATTATTTTGTTATATCTTTTATTATTTTGTAGTTGTATTATAAATTCAACAAATATATTCATTATTAATGAATAATTCAGATTCAGTTTTTACACAATTATTGAAATTCTCTCTAGAATTTTATACAAAGCTTTGCCTTGGCTTTTCAAATCAAGCTTTCTCAGTTTAATTACTTGGAAGTGTTTGTCGATTGTTTCTCACTGAAGATTGTCAGATACAAGTTAACTGAAGGTTTTCTTTGGTTTTAATTGTCGTAATTTCTATTTTTAATTGACCGTCGATTAAAGGTGGAAATCCAAAATCCTTTCAACTTTACTTGTTTCAAAGATTGGGCAAAACTTTGGGTCTTTTGTTTATTGATTACAGGGTGCGATTCAAATTGTAATCATTTTTGCTAATCTTACACATCAAGATTCATATCATATTTGCTCCGGAGCGACTATCCAAACATGGCTCACGGGATGGTTATTGTTGGATAACGCGGCGATCAGATCAATCAGAATTGATACCCGGTGCAGCGGAAGTTTAAAAATTTTATATGGAACGATTCCATAATGGGTATCAAAACCTTCCGATTAAATTGTGTGTGTAAAAATTAAATAACAATTATAAATTTTTACCTCCAATCTCGAATCGAGATTATGGACACCAACAGATTGCTCTGCTCTTGTTGTATATCCCTGGAACTGATGGACGAACTGTTTTTCAATCAGGTCCACGAACGGATAATTAATCCCTCTGATAGATTGCACTAGAAAATCTATCAGAAGTTTCTACGAAGAGAATTAACGAATTTGATCCGTTAAACCAGACTGTAATTCAAAATTCACAGGCTGGATTTTTCCCGAGTAGAGGAGAGGGGGGGCGGCCACCTTTGAGAGAAAATAACTAGGTTTTCGAAAATTATGACCTGTTGTGTATAATTTCTGTACTGCAATAACTTATTTATAATGTAGGCCGCTAACAGCTTAGGGCCCATTAGTCATAAGTTCAAGCCCGACAAGCAAAGCCCGTATGTTCAGAAATTAATATAAAATTCATCATGACTCCGATTGATAAACCGATTTCACCAATGTGCACAGAAACCATTTCTGCACCTTTTAAAGTCAAGATAAATTTTTCTGAATCCGAATTCAGTGATTTCCAAAAATGCCCATCCCTATGTCATTTTAGGAAATCTTACTCCTCTACTCTTAAATAAGAAGTCCAACTTCTTTGTTCATTAAATTTAACTCTTTAAATTTAACTATCTCAACGGGGATTAAAAATCCATTACTCTGTGTGACCCTCAATGGTTCAGGGATACAGCTAGCCGTGGGCTCACAACTCCTTGTGACTCGGAACAACAATTTTCGACTTGCCCATCGAATCATGGTAAGAGCGCCTAGCAACATCGCCCCATGATTCCCTAGGTATCACTGATAGTGCCTGCAAGAACCAATAGATTTTGGTTAGCGTACAGTACGGTCCCTTCATCCATATATCCCGATCGAATCAACAACCATTGGTATATCGAGAGTCGTTCGAGATTCAATAACTATGCAATACATCTTGAAGATCAAATAGTGACATCGCATGTGTTACTAAGAAACCATTTCTTAAAACACATCATGTACTCTGGCCAGAGATTCGTCACACTAATATCTCCTCAGATCGCATAGGATATCCACACTCGCAAGTATGTGGTGAATCCTTGACAACAAAGCATCGACTCCTATATGTGTTGTAACTATACCCAATCCCGACACCTGATGACCCCAATAGAGTCGGTAAACGAGTCAAAGCACAGTACTAGCATATAGAGTCTCAATGATGTTTCAAGTAGTAAGGACTAATGGTGTACAACCAAAACCGCGGACTTTATCCACTCGATAAGTGATAACCACTTGGAAAGTCCGGATAGGGTAGTTCGATCATTCATCATATGAATATCCATTTGCATGCTTCGAACATCTCTATGTTCCTTACCAATGAAACGTGGTACTCTGCATCGCAAATGCTAGTCTCAAACTCGAGCGATCCTTATCCTTATTATCGGACGGCTCAATCGACTAGGAACAATTTAGAATATACAGTGACTATAAGATGTGTTTCATGATAGACATCTCCATGTTCTACCACTTCTTACATGCACTATAGTATATTCAAGGTCTTTATCAAAACAAAAATAGTATATCACAATATAACAATATGAAGAAAAATAAAGTCATTGCCATTAATAAAAGTGTAAATTATATTAAACAAAAGATTGTTTATACAAAGAGTCATCAAAGCCCTTAGCCACAAGTTGGCTCACCGGGCACCGACTCTTTCAATCTCCCACTAGCCCTAAAGCCAACTAGTCATACTACGTAGACCCATTGCTTCGCGATGTTTGTCAAATAATGGTCCTGGCAAGGGCTTAGTAAGTGGATCAGCGATATTGTCTGCAGAGGCCACTCTTTCGACAGTGATGTCTCCTCTTTCCACAATCTCCCGGATGATGTGGTATTTCCTCAGTACGTGTTTGGATCTTTGATGAGACCTTGGTTCCTTTGCCTGAGCAACGGCACCCGTGTTGTCACAGTACACCGGGACTGGACCAACAACTTCAGGAATAACGCCCAACTCTTGGACGAAATTCCTCATCCAAACGGCCTCTTTAGCAGCAGCTGATGCTGCAATGTATTCTGCCTCAGTGGTGGAATCTGTTGTGGTGTCCTGCTTAGAACTCTTCCAAGAGACAGCACCGCCATTGAGCATGAACACAAATCCAGATGTTGACTTCGAGTCATCCACGTCACTTTGGAAGCTAGAGTCGGTATATCCTTCCAATTTTAGTTCTCTTCCTCCATATACCATGAACATATTCTTAGTCCTTCGTAAGTACTTAAGAATGTCCTTCACGGCTTTCCAATGCATTTGACCGGGATTAGCTTGATATCTGCTCGTGACACTCAGAGCAAATGCTACATCCGGTCTGGTAGATATCATCCCATACATGATACTACCTATGGCTGACGCATATGGTACATGTGTCATTTTCTCTATCTCTTCATCCGTCTTGGGACACATAGACTTGGATAGAGAAACTCCATGACACATGGGTAGATGTCCTCTCTTGGACCCATTCATTGAAAACCGTTTCAATATGGTGTCGATGTAGGTTGATTGAGTGAGTCCTATCATTCTCTTAGATCTATCTCTATAGATCTGTATCCCTAGAATATAGGATGCCTCACCCAAATCCTTCATCGAGAATCTACCTGATAACCATATCTTTGTTGACTGCAACATCCCTACGTCATTCCCAATGAGTAGGATGTCATCAACATAAAGTACTAAGAATGTCACAGCATCTTTAACTACTTTCTTGTACACGCATGGTTCCTCCGGGTTCTTGATGAAACCAAAATCCTTTATTGTTTCATCAAATTTCTGGTTCCAACTTCTTGATGCTTGTTTTAGACCATAAATTGATCTCTGAAGCTTGCATACCTTATGCTCGCTTCCCATGGATGTGTACCCCTCAGGCTGCTTCATATAGATTTCTTCCTTAATGTCTCCATTAAGAAAAGCAGTCTTCACATCCATTTGCCATATCTCATAGTCATACCAAGCAGCTATGGCAATAAGGATTCTTATGGACTTGAACATTGCAACTGGTGAAAAGGTTTCATCATAGTCAACTCCTTGTCTTTGAGTATAACCTTTCGCCACCAATCGCGCCTTGTAGGTCAATACCTTACCATCAGGCCCAAGCTTTCTCTTGTAGATCCATTTACACCCTATTGGAACAATTCCATCAGGAGGATCTACTAAAGACCAAACTTGGTTTGTATGCATCGAATCTATTTCCGACTGCATAGCTTCAAGCCATAAATTTGAATCCGCATCAGAAATTGCTTCCTTGAAGTTTCTTGGATCACATCCAACATCGGGTTCATCTTGATCCCCTTCAAGAAGAAGACCATATCGAATAGGAGGTCTAGAAGTCCTCTCGGATCTTCTAGGTATAGGCGTGTCTATCAATGGTTTCTGAGGTGTAGGATCGTTATTTTGTATTTCGGGTTCTTCTCGAATTTCTTCGAGTTCCATCATCTCGCCTTTCTTATCCAATAAGAACTCCTTCTCCAAGAAGGTGGCATTCCTTGAAACAAACACCTTTGTTTCAGCAGGATAATAGAAATAATATCCGATTGAATTCTTCGGATACCCTACAAAATAACATAAGGTGGATCGACTATCCAACTTATCTCCCACTGTCTGCTTCACGTAAGCAGGACATCCCCAAATCCTCAAGTACGAATACTTAGGAGGTTTTCCATTCCATAACTCGTATGGTGTTTTGTCCACTGCTTTAGTGTGGACATTGTTCAACAACAATACCGTTGTTTCAAGCGCATAGCCCCAAAACGAAGGTGGAAGCTCAGTGAAGCTCATCATGGATCGAACCATGTCCAACAAAGTTCGATTACGACGCTCCGATACACCATTCAGCTGAGGTGTCATAGGAGGAGTCCACTGAGAGAGAATCCCATTCTTTTTCAGATAGTCCAAAAACTCGGTACTCAAGTATTCTCCACCTCGATCCGATCGAAGTGCTTTAATACTTTTACCTAGCTTGTTTTCTACTTCAGCCTTGAATTCTTTGAACTTTTCAAATGCTTCAGACTTATATTTCATTAAATATAAATACCCATACCTAGAATAATCATCAGTAAAGGTAATGAAGTAGGTGTGGCCATATTGAGTACCAACTCTAAATGGACCACAAACATCTGTATGGATCAAATCCAACAGATTTTGACTACGCTCAGGTTTCCCCTTAAAAGGAGATTTAGTCATTTTTCCTTTCAGGCAGGATTCACAAGTAGGTAGAGAGTTAATATCAGACATATCAAACATGCCCTCTCCCACTAGCTTGTTCATCCTCCTTGAGAAAATATGACCTAGCCTAGCATGCCAAAGGTTTGCCGGGTTTTGGCTATCGATTTTCCTTTTGTTTGTTGTTGCCGGTTTATCAACATAATTTATTGGAACGTCTTTTAGTTTTAAGTTATATAGATCATTTTCAAGTTGTCCATTTCCAATCAAACATTCATTCTTGTAAATATTGCAAATCCCATTCACAAAATTGTAAGAATAACCATCTCTATCAAGCATAGAAACAGAAATAATGTTTTTAATCAAATCCGGAACAAATAAAACATCTCTCAAAAGTAACTTAAAACCGTTCTGCAAAATTAAATAAATATCTCCCACAGCTTTAGCTTCAACTCTGGAACCATTTTCGAGCCTCAGCTGGGTCTCACCCATTCTAAGCCTGCGACTTCTTGTCATCACCTGCAAATCATTGCAAATGTGAGATCCACATCCGATATCCAATACCCAAGAAGTAGTATTAAGTGAAACATTTATTTCAATATAGAACATACCCTTCGCAGTTCGCAACTGCTCTAGATATTCCTTGCAGTTACGCTTCCAATGACCGGGCTTCTTGCAGTAATGGCAAACATCCTTGGATTTTTCCATGTTTGAAGCCTTTGTCTTGTACTTCTTCTCGGGTTCGATTTTCTTGGGTGGGGCAAAACGTTTCTTACCCTTTGTACTTGGCCCCTTCTTAGCAGAAGAAGAGGAGCCCACCAAGAAAGCCGGTTTATCCTTCTTTAAAGTGGATTCATATGTCACAAGCATATTGACCATCTCTTCAAGGGAGGCCTCTATCTTGTTCATATTGAAATTCAACACAAATCCGTCAAACGAAGAAGGAAGAGATAGAAGTAGTAAGTTCACGTTGAGTTCATGCTCCAACACCAAATCAAGGGTTACCAATTTCTGTATGAGCCAAATCACTCGTACCCCATGATCACGGACCGAAGTCCCTTCACGCATGCGACACGTCATTAGCTCCTTTACAGTAGCGAACCTTTCAGCCCTCTATTGAGCCCCAAAAAGTTCCTTGAGTTGTACGTGAATGTCAGCAGCATTCACGGTGTCCTCAAATCGCCTCTGGAGTTCATCAGACATCGAGGCTTGCATATAGCATTTGGCCTTGATATCATGGTCCCACCATGTATCAAGTTTGGCTAACTCTTCCGGACTTATGTCAGCTGGTGCTTCCTTCGGAGGAGATTTTTCTAACACGTAGAGCATCTTCTCCGAAGTCAAGACAATCTTCAACTTACGGAACCATTCCGTATAGTTTGCGCCAGTCAATTTATTTTGTTCGAGGATCGAGAAAAGTGGATTACGCGAATTCATCTTTATGAAATACTGAAAAGAAACAGACAAATATCAGTGATTGTTTAAGTAATTTACTAAGACATAAAATAGGCCAAATTTATTTTATGAATCTCACTCCCACTATTTTAACGATTTCACTACCCTCTAGTGAAAACGGGAAACTATTTTTCTTAGTGAGAACATGGAGTCCAATTGACAAACTATGGTCCCGAATAATATCAGCCAACCATAATTTTTAAAAGGTAGAGCTTAATTGCTTCCAAAACAACCTCCATGTTTTTACCTCATGTCCAATAAGGGCCCAATAATATGACGCCGTTTATTGTGACATGTCAAGATGACCCATCAATATTAAGTTGTGATGGACGGTCGCCATGTGGATCCCCCAATAATATGAGCCGATCCCATGGGAGTTCCACCCAACTTACAACATGTGTCGATCCAATGTACAGCTTTCCGACGAACGGGCCCCCCCAATAATATGAGCCGGACCGTATCCGCGGGTAGCATCTCATACATCGATCGTTGATGGAAGGTAGGAACATTTAAACAAATTTAAATTTCCTTTATTTATCTTGATATCAATTTTAAATCATATTTAAAATGAGGGATTTTAATTTTGAAAATTTGTCTCATCATTTTAAAAATTTTGTATGCTTGCCGGATTCACACAATTTTGTCTAAAACATGCATACAACAATAATATCACATATTATATAGGATGATCGATTCCATTTCTAATCGACCCGTGGTTGCCAATCACGAGTCTTAGTCCAATCCTAGGTAATATGCAGTATGCAATGCAATCTTATTACATTGTGCTTCCAATTTACATTTCTTCTGTCTTTATTGTCTGCTGGGCCCACCTCCGTCTTCAAATCTTCATCTCCCACTAAATCTAGAGTATTTACAATAAATAATAATGACAAGTAGGGGATACATTTTTAAGGGGTGGGAACGGGCCATAAACCAAGCCCACTTTTATTACATATGACAATTCATATTGGGCCATAAACCAGGCCCATTAATAAATCCAACAACAATAAAAACAAATGTAAATTCCTAACATACACCTACAAGGTAGCAATCGATCATCCTTATCCAATAACATTTAATTCAAAATTAATTTATTGGATAACATGCAATGACAATTTAAATTTAAAAGGATAAAATCATATTCCATATATAAAATCTTATTTTACATACAAAATCATATTTTATCTTTTTATCAAATAAAATCATATTTTATCTATAAAATCCAATTTTATACATAAAATCATATTTTACTCAATATATCCATAAGATCATATCTTATCATCAATTGTACCAAAAATAATTAATTTCAAAATTCAATTTAACGGATAAAATATTTAAATTTTCCAAAAATTCAAATTTATCCAAAAATCAATTTTAAAATTTTCGGACTCGAACAATTCGATCCGACGCCTCGTGGACCAATCAAAAACAATTTTCGATCGGACCAAAAATAGAATTTTAACATATTAAAATTTAATTTTAAAATTAAAAAATTAATTTTTCGCGGGCCGCCGGGACATTCCCGGGCTGCCCGCGCCCCAAAGGGCACGGGCCGGGCTGCCCGGCTGCCCCTAGGGAAGCGGCGATCGCTGCCCTGCGCAGCGCCCAGTGCTGCGCTGGGCAGCGCCGTGTGATGCCCCCCCCCCCCCCCCCCGGGCAGCGATCCAATCGCTGCCCGGGTTTTGCCCGAAAAAAATTTTTTATTTTTAAAATATTTATTTTGTTTCAAAAACCGAGGCTAAAAAAATTTTTGTACAATCGATTAATTTAATCGCTTGATCTGAGCAACCTGGCTTTGATACCACTGTTGGATAACGCGGCGATCAGATCAATCAGAATTGATACCCGGTGCAGCGGAAGTTTAAAAATTTTATATGGAACGATTCCATAATGGGTATCAAAACCTTACGATTAAATTGTGTGTGTAAAAATTAAATAACAATTATAAATTTTTACCTCCAATCTCGAATCGAGATTATGGACACCAACAGATTGCTCTGCTCTTGTTGTATATCCCTGGAACTGATGGACGAACTGTTCTTCAATCAGGTCCACGAACAGATAATTAATCCCTCTGATAGATTGCACTAGAAAATCTATCAGAAGTTTCTACGAAGAGAATTAACGAATTTGATCCGTTAAACTAGACTGTAATTCAAAATTCATAGGCTGGATTTTTCCCGAGTAGAGGGGAGGGGGGGCGGCCACCTTTGAGAGAAAATAACTAGGTTTTCGAAAATTGTGACCTGTTGTGTGTAATTTCTGTACTGCAATAACTTATTTATAATGTAGGCCGCTAACAGCTTAGGGCCCATTAGTCATAAGTTCAAGCCCGACAAGAAAAGCCCGCATGTTCAGAAATTAATATAAAATTCATCATGACTCCGATTGATAAACCGATTTCACCAATGTGCACAGAAACCATTTCTGCACCTTTTAAAGTCAAGATAAATTTTTCTGAATCCGAATTCAGTGATTTCCAAAAATGCCCATCCCTATGTCATTTTAGGAAATCTTACTCCTCTACTCTTAAATAAGAAGTCCAACTTCTTTGTTCATTAAATTTAACTCTTTAAATTTAACTATCTCAACGGGGATTAAAAATCCATTACTCTGTGTGACCCTCAATGGTTCAGGGATACAGCTAGCCGTGGGCTCACAACTCCTTGTGACTCGGAACAACAATTTCCGACTTGCCCATCGAATCATGGTAAGAGCGCCTAGCAACATCTCCCCATGATTCCCTAGGTATCACTGATAGTGCCTGCAAGAACCAATAGATTTTGGTTAGCGTACAGTACGGTCCCTTCATCCATATATCCCGATCGAATCAACAACCATTGGTATATCGAGAGTCGTTCGAGATTCGATAACTATGCAATGCATCTTGAAGATCAAATAGTGACATCGCATGTGTTACTAAGAAACCGTTTCTTAAAACACATCATGTACTCTGGCCAGAGATTCGTCACACTAATATCTCCTCAGATCGCATAGGATATCCACACTCGCAAGTATGTGGTGAATCCTTGACAACAAAGCATCGACTCCTATATGTGTTGTAACTGTACCCAATCCCGACACCTGATGACCCCAATAGAGTCGGTAAACGAGTCAAAGCACAGTACTAGCATATAGAGTCTCAATGATGTTTCAAGTAGTAAGGACTAATGGTGTACAACCAAAACCGCGGACTTTATCCACTCGATAAGTGATAACCACTTGGAAAGTCCGGATAGGGTAGTTCGATCATTCATCATATGAATATCCATTTGCATGCTTCGAACATCTCTATGTTCCTTACCAATGAAACGTGGTACTCTGCATCGCAAATGCTAGTCTCAAACTCGAGCGATCCTTATCCTTATTATCGGACGGCTCAATCGACTAGGAACAATTTAGAATATACAGTGACTATAAGATGTGTTTCATGATAGACATCTCCATGTTCTACCACATCTTACATACACTATAGTATATTCAAGGTCTTTATCAAAACAACAATAGTATATCAGAATATAACAATATGAAGAAAGATAAAGTCATTGCCATTAATAAAAGTGTAAATTATATTAAACAAAAGATTGTTTATACAAAGAGTCATCAAAGCCCTTAGCCACAAGTTGGCTCACCGGGCACCTACTCTTTCAGTTATACGGGGTATGCACTTCGGGATGATCTCTGGAGCGGCTATCTAAAGAATGAAAGTTTACGGGCGTAATGTCATATGCTTGTTGTACAACAGGAACCTATGAATGACTCATTATGAAGGTTACCACAATTCCCATACTTCATCACCCCTAAATGTTTATGTTATTGGTTTCATTATGTTGCATTAGTGTTACGTTTAGCAAGAAAGTTTTATGATAATATTTTCTCTCTTTTAAGTTTACAAAATAAATCCTTTTATTGCATTTTTCTTGCTGATTCTAGACTCACTATACTTGAATGGTGCAGGTAATCACGATGTTGATAGTTTCATTGATGATTATGTGGGTGGACATGAAGAAGAGGCAGGGGTCGGTCCAACGGTCGATGCATGAGTGTGAGATTTTTGAATGAAAGTTTTTTAAAACAATTTAAGTTGATGAGAGGAAAACAAGTTTATTATTTCTTTTGATGGCCATGTTTGGCAAAGTCTTTCGAATGTTTATTTCATTAGTTTGTGCATTTTTTTCACTCTTATTTTATAAAGAAGATGTTGCTTCCGCAAATTTTTTTAATTCCCTAAATATTTAAGTATGTATGTTGAGTAACGCTCGATTAGAAATTGGTACGTTACAGGCCGAACTCCGAAAAGAGTGTTGAGCCGATGAACCATGATTTCCGAGCTGTCCCTTGTGAGTTCCGTTGTAGACCAAGCAAAAACATATTGATTTTTCCTCAGACAATCTATCAAATTCTGCCTCAACGATGAGTTGAGATCAGCAGCTAATTTAACAATCTGAGCTCCAGAGTTTAACTCCTCTTTCAAATTGCCCTTCATCCGACATGAGAAGCACATTTTAGCCAAGTGTGCTCAGTGCTCGGCCTACTAAAACCATTCCTACCTCCCTCTGACTCCTCTTTGAATCAACCTTTACCTCATTTACATTACACAATCGAGCTGCCTTTTTATCACCCCGGACAACCCCCACTTTTTTCCCATTCGGGAACTTCAACTTCTGATGGTAAGTGGATGCCACGGCTCAGAAATTGCTCAGGGCAGGGCGGCCCAAGATTCTGTTGAAAGAAGATGGTGCATCCACCACCGTGAAATAGGCCATTTTGGTGACTCGCTGCTCCCCACTTCCAAGAGATAATGGGAGCACTATTTGCCCCAAGGGTAGAGAAGCATGACCGTGAACCCATATAGTGTTGTGGTAATCGGATCCAACTCAAAACTGTAGTAGCCCGTAACCAAAATCAGTAATTAAGGGATTAATCATAATTACTTGGGTAGAGTTCGAATGCTTCGAACAGGATCGGAAGCTCCGATGATATTACGTTAGGCATGACGTGTGGTTGGATCGGAAGCTCCGATCAGGATCGGAAGCTCCGATCACCCCTATCCAAAGTCAACAAGTGATATTTTGTCACGTGGTGGATCAGGATCTTCGGAAGCTCCGATGTCAGGATCGGACGTTCCGATCGAGGTTCGGACGTTCCGATCGAGGATCGGAGGCTCCGATCGTTGTCTATAAATAGAAGGCCGAGAATTCATTTTCAATTGCCAATTCCGGATTTCCTCTCTACTCTAGTCATATTCGAGTTGTTCTAGCCTTCCTAGGCTTGACCCGGGAGTCGTCGAGGCATTCGATAGTCGTAGCGGAGTTGTTCCCATGTTCTGGAGGCATCGACATCAAAGGGCTAACGACGGATGAAGGTATAGCTTTTGCTTCCTATAAATATTTAGGAGTATGCAATAGCTTGGTTAAGGCTTTTAGGACACTTTAATGATAGTAGTATCATTTGGCAGTGTAGAGCAGACTATAGGCGTGAACCTAGAGCTGGTAGAGCATGCACTGATTTGAGGTACGGAAGTACTGTTCGAGATATCCTGACTGAGTATGCATGTATTATGTGACTGCATGGTTTATATGTCATTGATTTATGCTGCATTCATTTGCATACTGAGCTATCTCCTTCGAGATGTCTGTTAGTAGGGTTTTTCCCTATCCTGTTAGTGGTTGGACTTCCATCGATTTGGGTCCGGCATATCCACTTGTATTATGGTATGGGAGCCACCTCCTGAAGCGACGGCACAGCGTGCTACATACCAGGGCCCGGTCTGTCTCTGTTATCTGATCCTTGACCTTGAGTTTATAGGGAGTTCACTTTGCATGCATGTATACTCATACTCTCGTACTAAGCGTTTTATGCTCACGTCTCGTACTCTGTGTTTCTGGACACCCTATTCCATGGGGCAGGTTTGCGATTGGACGAGGCGGGTGGTTCCAAGAGGGGCTAGGCAGTGGTTGGCCAGCTGGAGCTTCGTCTAGGTTTATTTCTGTTGTTTTGGGTTGATACAGCTTTCGATTTGGTTGTATAATCTATTTTGGATATTTACAGATTTCTTGCCTTGGGATTGTAATTTTAGTAATGTTTCCGCAGTTTATTCTGATATCTGTTCATTAAGTTAATTGCATGCCTAAGTTTTGTTTAGTAGGTGATCCGGGTAAGGGTCACTACATTTATGGTATCAGAGCATGTATAGTATTCTTGGGATTTAGACTCTTCATAAGGTAACCGTGAGATGCTTTTGTAGATGGCAAAATACGATGACCAGATAGCCATGGTAGTGGAGGTGGACGCTGGGGAGATGACGATCGTGAGCATCGTCGGGACCGTCATCATCGTCGTCATGATGAGGACCGTTTCATTGTACGGTGATTTATGCAGATGGGTCCTAAGCCCCTTGTTGGAGGTGAGTCTCCGAAGGATGTGGAGAACTGGTTAGACCGTATGGAGATGACTTTTTAGACTTACCACTGCACCGAGGAGCAGAAGATGGAGACCCTTGGCTATCTTCTGGAGGGGTGAGCTCGTAGGTGGTGGAGGTTTACTTCTGCACCCTTTATTGCAGCGAGAGGAGTGGCCACCTGGGCCGAGTTCCGCACAGCTTTTCAGAAGCTGTATTTTCCTCCTGCACTCCGTCAGTCGAAGGCAAGTGAGCTTCTAAGTCTGCGACAGGGAGCCATGTCCATTGATGATTATCAGCAGAAGTTCTTTGATCTGCTATCCTATTGCCCCGAGATTGCTGACAGCTCTGGGATGAAGTATAATCTATTCCTTCAGGGCCTTAACCCTGAGATCCATGACCGTGTGGCGGTTGGCGACGACATGTCCTACGAGGGTTTGGTGAGCCTTTGTCACCAGGCGGAGGACAGCATTCGACGGAACATGTCTTTCCCTCAGTCGAGGCCTACTAGTTCTTTGGGTCCCCGTGCCCAATCTTTCAAGAAGTCTGGATCTACTTCTTCCTCTGGGTCTGGAGGTGTTGTCCATTTCGATAAGAAGGACAAGTGTGATCACTGTGGGAAGAACCATCCATCCGACCGTTGCCGTAGAGCTTCTGGAGCTTGTTTCCATTGTGGAGAGACTGGTCATATCCGGAGGGATTGTCCACTATCTGGGGAGGAGGTTCTGGTTCTGGTTCAGGATCTGGTTCTCAGGCCACCGTTCAGCAGAGGACGCAGGGACATCCTGCTGGGAGTTCTCATTTGAGGCCACGAGCTTCTGGTCAGGTGTTTGCCCTGAGACATGATCAGGCAGTGGAGGAGAATGAGAAAGTCATCGCAGGTACATTTCTGCTTTATGGTATACCTGCTCTTGTACTTATTTACACTGGTGCATCTCATTCCTTCATTTCTGCACGTTTTGTTAAGAGGCATAAGTTACCATGCATTGCACTAGACGTAGTGATGTCTGTTTCTACTCCGACGAGCCAATCTGCTTTGGCTAAGCGTCTAGTGATGAGTTGCCCTTTAGAGTTCGAAGGGAACATTCTGTTAGCGAATCTCATGGTCCTGGCGATGGATGACTTTGATTGCATTCTGGGAATAGATATGTTGACTACCTATCGAGCTTCAGTGGACTGCTATCAGAGATTAGTACGCTTTCATCCGGAGGGGAGTGAGAGTTGGTTTTTCTATGAAGAGGGAGCGCGACTCCCGATGCCTTTGGTATCAGCTTTGAGAGCCAGTCGAGCTCTAGAGTCTGGTGGGGAAGGCTACCTTATCTATGCAGTTGATTTGTCCGCTGAGAGCATTGGGATAGAGAGTATTCCTGTTGTGGATGAATTCTCAAATGTTTTTCCTGATGAGATTCCGGGTTTTCCTCCTGCTAGGAAAGTCGAGTTTGACATAGAGTTGATGCCGGGTGCTTCTCCTATTTCTCGAGCACCGTATCGTCTGGCTCCGTCAGAGATGCGTGAATTGAAGAATCAGCTACAGGATCTTTTGGACAAGGGGTACATTCGTCCTAGTGTATCTCCTTGGGGAGCTCCTGTTCTTTTTGTAAAGAAGAAGGATGGGTCGATGCGGCTGTGCATTGACTATCGGCAGCTGAATCGAGTCACTGTGAAGAACAAGTATCCGTTGCCTCGTATTGATAACTTGTTTGATCAGCTGCAGGGAACTTCAGTTTACTCCAAGATTGACTTGAGATCTGGGTATCATCAGTTGAGAGTCCGTGATCAGGACGTAGCCAAGACTGCATTCCGTACTCGCTATGGGCATTACGAGTTCCTAGTGATGCCATTTGGTTAGACTAATGCGTCGGCTATGTTCATGGATCTGATGAACCGCGTCTTCAGGGAGTATTTGGACAAGTTTGTCGTGGTCTTCATTGATGACATCTTGGTGTATTCGCGTAATATGGAAGATCATGTTTCTCACTTGCAGTTGGTACTGCAGACTCTTCGGGATGAGCAGTTGTATGCCAAGCTGAGCAAGTGTGAGTTCTGGATGGATCGAGTGGTCTTTCTTGGCCATATCATATCCAGGGAGGGAATTTCTGTTGATCCAAGCAAGATTGAAGCGGTACTTAATTGCTCGCGTCTGACGACAGTTGCTGAGATCCGTAGCTTTCTGGGTCTAGTAGGGTATTATCGTCGCTTCATTCTGAACTTCTCTCAGCTAGCTCGACCTTTGACGCAGCTTACTCGCAAGGGTGTGGATTTCGAGTGGTCCTCCGAGTGTGAGGAGAATTTTTGTAAGCTTCGATGGCGGTTGACTTCTGCGCCAGTGTTGGCATTACCGTCAGGATCTAGAGGGTATGTGGTGTACACTGATACTTCTCTTCAGGGGTTAGGTTGTGTCCTGACTCAGAATGGGCATGTGATCGCGTACGCTTCTAGACAGCTTAAGCTTCACGAGGACAACTACCCAGTCCATGATTTGGAGTTAGCACCCATTGTGTTCGCTTTGAAGATCTGGCGTCATTATCTGTATGGCGAGAAATTTGAGATCTTCACCGACCATAAGAGTCTCAAGTATTTGTTCACTCAGGCGGAGTTGAACATGAGGCAGAGACGTTGGATGGACTTGCTTAAGGACTATGATTGCGAGATTAAGTACCATCCGGGAGCTGCTAATCTCACCGCTGATGCTTTGAGTCGCAAAGTGCGACTATCCGCACTTCAGACTTGTTCGATGTCTAGTGCGATCAGTGACTGTTGTACTTCAGGATATACCTTCAAGCATAAGAAAGGTATGCAGAGTATCCAGATGTTTGCGATATTATCTGAGCCAGCTTTGTATTCACGGATTCGAGATGCTCAGATGTCTGATTCAAAGACCCAGCATTTAGCTCGTCTAGCTAACGAGCGTAGCTCGTCTGGATTTCATTATCAGTCAGATGGCTTTCTGTGTTTGTCTGGTAGGCTTGTGATTCCGCAGGATGAAGAGTTGCGAGAGGAGATTTTGTCTCAGGCGCATCGCACTAAGTTAAGTATTCATCCTGGGAGCAACAAGATGTATAAGGATCTACGTACTCGTATCTGGTGGAAGGGAATGAAACGCACTGTTTATCAGTTTGTTTCGAGATGTTTGGTGTGTCAACAGGTCAAGGCAGAGCACCGATGACCTGGAGGATTGCTTCACAGTCTGCCTATTCCTGAATGGAAATGGGAGTTTATCACAATGGACTTTGCGACCCATTTGCCGGTATCCCCGAGGAACTGTGATGCTATCTGGGTTGTGGTGGACCGACTCACCAAGTCACAGCATTTCATTGCCTATAGCCGGGAGTACAATGTGGATCGTATGGCTCGGTTGTACATTCAGGAGATCGTTCGACTTCATGGAGTGCCTGTGAGCATTGTCAGCGATCGGGACCCCAGGTTTACTTCTAGATTCTGGGGGAGTGTTCAGCGTGCGATGGGTACTACTCTCAGTTTGAGTACTGCCTATCATCCGGAGACTGATGGTCAGTCAGAGCGCACTATCCGTACTTTGGAGGATATGCTTAGAGCGTGCGTCATGGATTTTGGTTCAGCCTGGCAGGATCATTTGCCATTGATCGAGTTCGCATACAACAACATCTATCATACTAGTATTGGAATGGCACCTTTTGAGGCGTTGTACTGGCGACGTTGTCATACTCCACTCTTCTGGGAAGAAGTGGGGGAGAGACAGGCTGAGGGACCGGAGTTTATCCAGCAGGCGATAGACATTGTTTATCAGATCAAGAAACGGATTAAGACTGCACAGGATCATCAGGATAGCTATGCTAACACCAAGCGTAGGCCTTTGCAGTTCGATGTCGGGGAGAAAGTGTTTCTGAGAGTGTCACCTTTCCGTAAGATTCTCAGATTTGGCCTTAAGGGCAAGTTATCTCACAGGTTTATCGGTTCGTTTGAGATCTTGGAGAGCATTGGCGATTTGGCTTATCGACTAGCCTTGCCACCGCATCTTTCTATTATTCACGACGTGTTCCACATATCTCTGTTGCGACGGTATGTGGCGGATGAGTCTCATATTCTGCAGTGGTCTGAGGTTCAGGTAAGCAAGGATTTGACTTATGTTGAGAAACCTATTCGTATCCTGGATTATAAGGATAAGGTTTTGCGGAACAAAGTCATTCCTTTGGTTTTAGTTCAGTGGTAGCGCCGAGGCACTGAGGAAGCTACTTGGGAGCTTGAGGACAGGATGCGTGAAGACCATCCTGAGTTGTTTTGATTTCATTCTTTAAGTTGTATTCAGTTGCAAACTCTGTAAATGTTTGATTTGAATAAAGAATGTTTCTGATTTCTGTATTACATTCAGTACTTAAGATCTGATTTCGAGGACGAAATATCTTAAGTGGGGGAGAATGTAGTAGCCCGTAACCAAAATCAGTAATTAAGAGATTAATCATAATTACTTGGGTAGAGTTCGGAAACTCCGAACAGGATCGGAAGCTCCGAAGGTGGATCGGAAGCTCCGATGGTATTACATCAGGCATGACGTGTGGTTGGATCGGAAGCTCCGATCAGGATCGGAAGCTCCGATCACCCCTATCCGAAGTCAACAAGTGATATTTTGACACGTGGTAGATCAGGATCTTCGGAAGCTCCGATGTCACGATCGGACGTTCCGATCGAGGTTCGAACGTTCCGATCGAGGATCGGAGGCTCCGATCGTTGTCTATAAATAGAAGGCCGAGAATTCATTTTCAATTGCCAATTCCGGATTTCCTCTCTACTCTAGTCATATTTGAGTTGTTCTAGCCTTCCTGGGTTTGACTCGGGAGTCGTCGAGGCGTTCGATAGTCATAGCGGAGTTGTGCCCAAGTTCTGGAGGCATCGACATCAAAGGGCTAACGACGGACGAAAGTATAGCTTTTGCTTCCTATAAATATTTAGGAGTATGCAATAGCTTAGTTAAGGCTTTTAGGGCACTTTAATGATAGTAGTATCATTTGGCAGTGTAGAGCAGACTATAGGCATGGACCTAGAGTTGGTAGAGCTTGCACTGATTTGAGGTACGGAAGTACTGTTCGAGATATCCTGACTGAGTATGCATGTATTATGTGACTGCATGGTTTATATGTCATTGATTTATGTTGCATTCATTTGCATACTGAGCTATCTCCTTCGAGATGTCTGTTAGTAGGGTTTTTCCCTATCCTGTTAGTGGTTGGACTTCCATCGATTTGGGTCCAGCATATCCACTTGTATTATGGTATGGGAGCCACCTCCTGAAGCGACGGCACAACGTGCTACATACCAGGGCCCGGTCTGTCTCTGTTATCTGATCCTTGACCTCAAGTTTATAGGAAGTTCACTTTGCATGCATGTATACTCATACTCTCGTACTGAGCGTTTTATGCTCACGTCTCGTACTCTGTGTTTTTGGACACCCTATTCCATGGGGCAGGTTTGCGATTGGATGAGGCGGGTGGTTCCAAGAGGGGCTAGGCAGTGGTTGGCCAGCTGAAGCTTCGTCTAGGTTTATTTCTGTTGTTTTGGGTTGATACAGCTTTCGATTTGGCTGTATAATCTATTTTGGATATTTACAGATTTCTTGCCTTGGGATTGTAATTTTAGTAATGTTTCCGCAGTTTATTCTGATATCTATTTATTAAGCTAATTGCATGCCTAAGTTCTGTTTAGTAGGTGATCCGGGTAAGGGTCACTACCTCCAACTTTATCTGGTCCAAGGTTTCTTTGAAGATAATGTTCACTGAGCTTCCTGTGTCCACAAAGATTCGGGCCACATCATAATTGGCAATAGTTAAGGTGACCAACAAAATATCATTGTGAGGAATGGTCACATCCTTCAAGTCTTCTCTATCAAAACTGATGTTCAAGTCAGCAAAATGATTGAGCTGAGGATTTACTTCGAAATTCTCCAACCGACGTCCATGAGCCTTTTGAGCTCTTCCTAAATCCCCATCTATAGTTCCTCCTGCGATCATATGGATTACACCCCTATGAGGATGATTTGCAATTTGCTCAACCCTATCCTCTTGAAAATTTTGAGAAGCTCTCCTCTGATGATCTGGTTGGTTTTCGCTCACTTCATTTCTCTGATTTCTCCATTGGGGGGCTCGGTCTTGGCGAGGAGGATTTGTTCTTCGAGTCAGGTCAGCCTTGATTCGAGGATCCTCATAAATAATTCGCTGCACCTCGTCACCAAGCCTCTAACAGTCATTAGCGGTTTGTCCATATTCTTGATGAAAATCGCAGAACATATCAGAGGGGGGTAGCCGCGGAACCCTCTCAACATTCTGTGGTCTTATCAGTGCTTGCCTCTCCTCACATACTTGCATTGCTTTTTTCCAAGCTCACTGAAAGATGTACGTAAGGATAGAGCTCCTTACCTTTGCTTGGCTCTTTTGTAGACCTTTTTTCCCTACTTCCACCTTCCCTTTAGCCTTTGTTCCCGACTTACCTGATTTACCTCCAGATATTCCTTCCTGCCTTCTCTGCCTCTGCGCATCCTCCAAATTTACATACTTCTCAGCTCGGCTGAGGATTTCATCAAAGGTCATAGGAGGCTTTTTAACCAAAGACTTAAAAAACTCTCCTCCTCTCAACCCTTGAGTGAAAGAGTTCACCAAGGTGTTAGCGATTGCAGCGGGTACTTCTAGAGCTGTTGTAATGAAACGTTGAATGTACTCCCATAAGGGCTTCACCTCGGATTGTTTTAGATTAAACAGACTGAGAGAAGTCTTCAAGTATCTCTTACTACTTGCAAACTGATGTACAAAAGCTGATCCGAAATCATTAAAACTCCGAATGCTGCTAGGTTGTAAGAGATTTTGTAAGGCCCGGAATTAATTGAGTTAACTCCTATTCTATATCTTATGTGCGTATCGATTGCAAGAGATTTCGAGGACGAAATCCGATCTTAGAGGGAGAGAATTGTAAGGCCCGGAATTAATTGAGTTAATCCGGAAATTATTTAATTTTAATCCGAGTATATTTAATTTGAGAATTTTGGAGTTTTGAATTAAATTCTAATATTCTTAAATTATTTAGGATTGAAATTGAATTAAAAAGATTTGCCGAGGACCGATTTGCAATTAAGCAAGACTTGAGGGGCCAAAGTGCAAATATGAGAAAAGTGACTTGGACACTTGTATGAATATGAATTTAAACGTGTACTCACCATATTTCTTCAGAATTGGAGCTGCAACTTCAGCAAGGAATCGAGAACCCTTCTTCCCAAGTGCAATTCTTGATCTTCAATCTTTAATAACTTTTGCTCCGGTTGTCTGAATTCAATTTCGAAAAGAGTTCCGGACTCCTAACAAGAAGGGCTATCTATTGATTTTACAATCAAGATACGTCAAATCGAGAATCCCGACTTCGAAACCGGTAGAAGAAAGAACAAGATTTGGGAGCAGAGTTTGATAGCCTTGAAGAGCTTGAAACCAAGACAAGAAAGGTATAAACCAACATCGAACCACGGGATATATAACTCGAGTTAGATTGACTTGAGTTTCCCTAAACCACATACTTATTTGTTTCTTGTTGGAATTTATTTATTTTCAAGTCCATAGATATATGTTCTTGATTGTTTAATTGATAGATGAATTGTATGAGATAGATGATGGCATAGATAGATAAGTCTATTGCCTTTCCTTGCTAGATTAGCTTGTCTCTTGTAGGTGGCTTAGATTAATGCTTCTAGAATTGGTTGCATCTTGATAAGCCACTAGATCTTAAAGAGTTGAAGGCAGATGTGCCATGTCTTAGAAAGGCAGATGTGCCAAATTACCGAATGTTTGGACTTGTATCGGTATGCGTAGGAGTAGATCGACTCCTATGACCAAAGATCGATATAGTGGACCAAAGTTTGGGAATAAGAACATACCGCCACCTCGAATGGGAGAGTAGGTGGGAGATTTGTTGCGTTCTTATTCAAACCGGGATCCCTAGATGAGAGTTGAGAAAATAGTCAAGTCTTGGTCTAGAGTTAAGACTAAGAGTCAAGATCAAGAAGTCATACAAAAACAAAACTAGAGTCAAGACTAAGACACTACTTAGATTTGATAGATGACTTTGTGTGGCTGATTATGTTATGCTTTGAATATAGCATGTTTTTGTGCTACGCTTTGATTTATAGCATGCTTTTGTTATATGCTTTGAATTATAGCATGTATTGTGGTTCATGAATATTTTTATGAATTAGTTATGATAGTAATTACACTTGAACTCAATAGCATGCTATATGTTTCTTATACTGGGAAATGTATTTCTCACGGGAGATATCCGGCTGTTATTGTGTTTGTATGTGTGCATGACAACAGGTAGTTCGGGATCAGGACAGAGGCGAGCAGGAAGAACAGAGATTGAGAGTTAGAGTGGAGATCCGAGTTTAGATGTTCATTGTGTTGGAAAACTGGCGTTCAGATCAATCACGATTGATACCCGGTGCAGCGGAAGTTTAAAAATTTTATTATGGAACAATTCCATAGTGTGGGTATCAACCGTTTAACGATTAAATTATAAGTGTGTGTAAAATTAAATAACTATTATATAATTTTACCTTTAATCTCGAATCGAGATTCTGGACACCAACAGATTTAATCTGCTCTTGTTGTCTCTCCCTGGAACTGATGAACTTTAATCTCCTTCAATCAGGTCCACGAATAGAGGTTTAATCCCTCTGATAGATTGCACTAGAAAATCTATCAGAAGTTTTCTACGAAGAGAATAAACGAATTTGATTCGCTATTCTAGACTGCAATTCAAAATCACAGACCGGAATTTCTCACGCAGAGAAGGGAGGGTGTTCGGCCACTTTGAGAGAGAGGAGGCTAGGGTTTTCGAAAAACCTGTCTCAAATTATGACCTGTTGTGTGTAATTTCTGTACTGCAATAACTTATTTATAATGCAGGCCACTAACACCTTAGGGCCCATTAGTCATAAGTTGAGGCCCGACAAGCAAAGCCCGCATGTTCAGAAATTAATATAAAATTCATCGTGACTCCGATTGATAAACCGATTTTACCAATGTGCACAGAAACCATTTCTGCACATTTTAAAGTCAAGATAAATTTTCCTGAATCCGTATTCAGTGGTTTCCAAAAATGTCCATCCCTATGTCATTTTAGGAAATCCTACTCCCTTACTCTTATTTAAGAAGTCCAACTTCTTTATTCATTAAATTTAACTCTTTAAATTTAACTATCTCAACGGGGATTAAAACTCCATTACACTGTGTGACCCTCAATGGTTCAGGGATACAGCTAGCCGTGGGCTCACAACTCCTTGTGACTCGGAACAACACTTTCCGACTTGCCCAACGAATCATGGTAAAGCACCTAGCAACATCGCCCCATGATTCCCTAGGTATCACTGATAGTGCCTACAAGAACCAGTAGATTTTGGTTAGCGTACAGTACGGTCCCTTCATCCATATATCCCGATCGAATCAACAACCATTGGTATATCGAGAGTCGCTCAAGATTCGATAACTATGCAATACATCTTGAAGATCAAATTAGTGACATCGCATGTGCTACTAAGAAACCATTTCTTAAATCACATCAAGTACTCTGGCCAGAGATTCGTCACACTAATATCTCCTCAGATCGCATAGGATATCCACACTCGCAAGTATGTGGTGAATCCTTGACAACAATGCATCGACTCCTATATGTGTTGTAACTGTACCCAATCCCGACACCTGATGACCCCCATAGAGTCGGTAAACGAGTCAAAGCACAGTACTAGCATATAGAGTCTCCATGATGTTTCAAGTAGTAAGGACTAATGGTGTACAACCAAAACCGCGGACTTAATCCACTCGATAAGTGATAACCACTTGGAAAGTCCGGATAGGGTAGTTCGATTATTCATCCTATGAATATCCATTTGCATGCTTCGAACATCTCCATGTTCCCTACCAATGAAACGTGGTACTCCGCATCGCAAATGCTAGTCTCAAACTCGAGCGATCCTTATCCTTATTATCGGACGGCTCAATCGACTAGGAACAGTTTAGAATATACAGTGACTATAAGATGTATTTCATGATAGACATCCCCATGTTCTACCACATCTTACATACACTATAGTATATTCAAGGTCTTTATCAAAACAACAATAGTATATCATAATATAACAATATGAAGAAAGATAAAGTCAATGCCATTAAAAAATGTAAATTATATTAAACAAAAGATTGTTTATACAAAGAGTCATCAAAGCCCATAGCCACAAGTTGGCTCACTGGGCACCCACTCTTTCAATCTCCCACTTGCCCTATAGCCAACTAGTCATACTACGTAGACCCATTGCTTCGCGATGTTTGTCAAACAATGGTCCTGGCAAGGGCTTAGTAAGCGGATCAGCGATATTGTCTGCAGAGGCCACTCGTTCGACAGTGATGTCTCCTCTTTCCACAATCTCTCGGATGATGTGGTATTTCCTCAGTACGTGTTTGGATCTTTGATGAGACATTGGTTCCTTTGCTTGAGCAATGGCACCCGTGTTGTCACAGTACACCGGGACTGGACCAACAAATTCAGGAATGACGCCCAACTCTTGGACGAACTTCCTCATCCAAACGGCCTCTTTAGCAGCAGCTGATGCTGCAATGTATTCAGCCTCAGTGGTGGAATCCGCTGTGGTGTCCTGCTTGGAACTCTTCCAAGAGACAGCACCGCCATTGAGCATGAACACAAATCCAGAGGTTGACTTCGAGTCATCCACGTCACTTTGGAAGCTAGAGTCGGTATAGCCTTCCAATTTCAGATCTCGTCCTCCATATACCATGAACATATTCTTAGTCCTTCGCAAGTACTTAAGAATGTCCTTCACGGCTTTCCAATGCATTTGACCAGGATTAGCCTGATATCTGCTCGTGACACTCAGAGCAAATGCTACATCCGGTCTGGTAGATATCATCCCATACATGATACTACCTATAGCTGACGCATATGGTACATGTGTCATATTCTCTATCTCTGCATCAGTCTTGGGACACATAGACTTGGATAAAGAAACTCCATGACACATGGGTAGATGTCCTCTCTTGGACCCATCCATTGAAAACCGTTTCAATATGGTGTCGATGTAGGTTGATTGAGTGAGTCCTATCATTCTCTTAGATCTATCTCTATAGATCTGTATCCCAAGAATGTAGGATGCCTCACCCAAATCCTTCATCGAGAATCTACCTGATAATCATATCTTTGTTGACTGCAACATCCCTACATCATTCCCAATGAGTAGGATGTCATAAAGTACTAAGAATGTCACAGCATCCTTAACTACTTTCTTGTACACGCACGGTTCCTCCGGGTTCTTGATGAAACCAAAATCTTTTATTGTTTCATCAAATTTCTGGTTCCAACTTCTTGATGCTTGTTTTAGACCATAAATTGATCTCTGAAGCTTGCATACCTTATGCTCGCTTCCCATGGATGTGAACCCCTCAGGCTGCTTCATATAGATTTCTTCCTTAATGTCTCCATTAAGAAAAGCAGTCTTCACATCCATTTGCCATATCTCATAGTCATACCATGCAGCTATGGCAATAAGGATTCTTATGGACTTGAACATTGCAACTGGTGAAAAGGTTTCATCATAGTCAACTCCTTGTCTTTGAGTGTAACCTTTCGCCACCAATCGCGCCTTGTAAGTCAATACCTTACCATCAGGCCCAAGCTTTCTCTTGTAGATCCATTTACACCCTATTGGAACAATTCCATCAGGAGGATCTACTAAAGACCAAACTTGGTTTGTATGCATTGAATCCAATTCAGACTGCATAGCTTCAAGCCATAAATTTGAATCCGCATCAGAAATTGCTTCCTTGAAGTTTCTTGGATCACATCCAATGTCGGGTTCATCTTGATCCCCTTCAAGAAGAAGACCATATCGAACAGGAGGTCTAGAAGTCCTCTCGGATCTTCTAGGTTCAGCCGTGTCCAGTAATGGTTCCTGAGGCGTAGGATCGTTATTTTGTATTTCGGGTTCTTCTCGAACTTCTTCGAGTTCCATCATCTCGCCTTTCTTATCCAATAAGAACTCCTTCTCCAAGAAGGTGGCATTCCTAGAAACAAACACCTTTGTTTCAGCAGGATAATAGAAATAATATCCGATTGAATTCTTCGGATACCCTACAAAATAACATAAGCTGGATCGACTATCCAACTTATCTCCCACTGTCCGCTTCACGTAAGTAGGACATCCCCAAATCCTCAAGTACGAATACTTAGGAGCTTTGCCATTCCATAACTCGTATGGTGTTTTGTCTACTGCTTTAGTGTGGACGTTGTTCAACAACAATATCGCCGTTTCAAGCGCATAGCCCCAAAACGAAGGTGGAAGCTCAGTGAAGCTCATCATGGATCGAACCATGTCCAACAAAGTTCGATTACGACGCTCCGATACACCATTCAGCTGTGGTGTCATAGGAGGAGTCCACTGTGAGAGAATTCCATTCTCTTTCAGATAGTCCAAAAACTCGGTACTCAAGTATTCTCCACCTCGATCCGATCTAAGTGCTTTAATACTTTTACCTAGCTTGTTTTCTACTTCAGCCTTGAATTCTTTGAACTTTTCAAATGCTTCAGACTTATATTTCATTAAATATAAATACCCATACCTTGAATAATCATCAGTAAAGGTAATGAAGTAGGTGTGGCCATATTGAGTCCCAACTCTAAATGGACCACAAACATCTGTATGGATCAAATCCAACAGATTTTGACTACGCTCAGGTTTCCCCTTAAAAGGAGATTTAGTCATTTTCCCTTTTAGGTAGGATTCACAAGTAGGTAGAGAGTTAATATTAGACATATCAAACATGCCCTCTCCCACTAGCTTGTTCATCCTCCTTGAGGAAATATGACCTAGTCTAGCGTGCCAAAGGTTTGCCGGGTTTTGACTATCGATTTTCCTTTTGTTTGTTGTCGCCGGTTTATTAACATAATTTATTGGAACGTCTTTTAGTTTTAAGTTGTATAGATCGTTTTCAAGTTGTCCATTTCCAATCAAACATTCATTCTTGTAAATATTGCAAATCCCATTCACAAAATTGCAAGAATAACCATCTCTATCTAGCATAGAAACAGAAATAATGTTTTTAATTAAATCCGGAACAAATAAAACATCCCTTAAAAATAACTTAAAACCGTTCTGCAAAATTAAACAAACATCTCCAATGGCTGTAGCTTCAACTCTGGAACCATTCTCGAGCCTCAGCTGGGTCTCACCCATTCTAAGCCTGCGACTTCTTGTCATCACCTGCAAATCATTGCAAATGTGAGATCCACATCCGGTATCCAATACCCAAGAAGTAGTATTAAGTGAAATGTTTATTTCAATATAAAACATACCCTTTGCAGTTCCCAACTGCTCTAGATATTCCTTGCAGTTGCGCTTCCAATGACCGGGCTTCTTGCAGTAATGGCAAACATCCTTGGATTTTCCATTGTTTGAAGCCTTTGTCTTGTGCTTCTTCTCGGGTTCGACTTTCATGGGTGGGGCAGAACGTTTCTTACCCTTCGTACTTGGCCCCTTCTTAGCAGAAGATGAGGAGCCCACCAAGAAAGCTGGTTTATCCTTCTTTAGTGTGGATTCATATGTCACAAGCATATTGACCATCTCTTCAAGGGTGGCCTCTATCTTGTTCATATTAAAATTTACCACAAATCCGTCAAACGAAGAAGGAAGAGACAGAAGCAGTAAATCCATGTTGAGTTCATGCTCCAACACCAAATCAAGAGTTGCTAATTTCTGTATGAGCCAAATCACTCGTACCCCATGATCACGGACCGAAGTCCCTTCACGCATGCGACACGTCATTAGCTCCTTAACAGTAGCGAACCTTTCAGCCCTCGATTGAGCCCCAAAAAGTTCCTTGAGTTGAGCGTGAATGTCAGCAGCATTCACGGTGTCCTCAAATCGCCTCTGGAGTTCATCAGACATCGAGGCTTGCATATAGCATTTGGTCTTGATGTCATGGTCCCACCATGCATCAAGTTTGGCCAATTCCTCCGGACTTACGTCAGCTGGTGCTTCCTTTGGAGGTGATTTCTCTAACACGTAGAGCATCTTCTCCGAAGGCAAGACAATCTTCAACTTCCGGAACCATTCCGTATAGTTTGCGCCAGTCAACTTGTTTTGTTCGAGGATCGAGAATAATGGATTACGCGAATTCATTGTATGAAATACTGAAAAGAAAAACAGACATATATCAATGATTGTTTAAGCAATTTACTATGACATAAAATAGGCGAATTTAATTTTATGAATCTCACTCCCACTATTTTAACGATTTCACTACCCTCTAGTGAAAACGGGAAACTTTTTCCTTAGTGAGAACATGGAGTCCAATTGACAAACTTATGGTCCCGAATAATATCAGCCAACCATAATTCTCAAAAGGTAGAGCCCAATTGCTTCCAAAGCAACCCCCATGTGTTTACCTCATGTCCAATAAGGGCCCAATAATATGACGCCGTTTAAAGTGACATGTCAAGATGACCCATCAATATTAAGTTGTGATGGACGGTCGCCATGTGGATCCCCCAATAATATGAGCCGATCCCATGGGAGTTCCACCCAACTTACAACATGTGTCGATCCAATGTACAGCTTTCCGACGGACGGGCCCCCCCAATAATATGAGCCGGACCGTATCCGCGGGTAGCATCACATACATTGACCGTTGATGGAAGGTAGGAATATTTAAACAAATTTAAATTTCCTTTATTTATCTTGATATCAATTTTAAATCATATTTAAAATGAGGGATTTTTAATTATAAAAAATTTGTCTCATCAATTTCAAATTATTGCATGCTTGCCGGATTCACGCAATTATGTCTAAAACATGCATACAATCATAATATCATATATTATATATAGGATGATCGATTCCATTTCTAATTGACTCGTGGTTGCCAATCACGAGTCTTAGTCCAATCCTAGGTAATATGCAGTATGCAATGCAATCCTATTACATTAGCTTCCAATTTACATTTCTTCGTCTTTATTGTCTGCTGGGCCCACCATCTTCAAATCTTGATCTCCCACTAAATCTAATGTATTTACAATAAATAGCAATGACAAGTAGGGGATACATTTTAGGGGTGGGAACGGGCCATAAACCAAGCCCACTTTTATTACATATGACATTCATATTGGGCCATAAACCAGGCCCATTAATAAAACCAACAACAATAAAACAAATGTAAATTCCTAACATACACCTACAAAATTGGTCATGGCAATCGATCATCCTTATCCAATAACATTTAATTCAAAATTAATTCATTGGATATCATGCATATGGCAATTTAAATTTAAACAGGATAAAATCATATTTTATATATAAAATCATATTTTACATATAAAATCATATTTTACCTTTTATTAAATAAAATCATATTTTATCTACTAGATCTAATTTTATAGATAAAATCATATTTTACTTAATATATACATAAGATCAAATCTTATCATCAATTGTATCAAAAATAATTGATTTCAAAATTCAATTTAAGGATAAAATATTAAAATTTTCCAAAAATTCAAATTTATCCAAAAATCAATTTTAAAATTTTCGGACTCGAACAATTCGATCCGATGCCTCGTGAACCAATCAAAAACAATTTTTGACCGGACCAAAAATAAAATTTTAACACATTAAAATTAATTTAAATAAAAAAATAATTTTTCCCGCGGGCCGCCCGGGACACTCCCGGGCCGGCCCGCACCCGTGGGCGCGGGCCGGGGCAGCCCGGCTGCCCCTTTAGGGCAGCGACAATCGCTGCCCTGGCAGCGCTCTGCGCTGCGCCGAGCGCTCTGCCCTGGCGGCGCTGAGCGCCGCCCCTGGGCCGCGACGTGCGCCGCCGTGGGCGGCGCTGTGCGCCCCCTTTGGGCGGCGCCGTGCGCCGCTCGGGGCAGCGACCGTCGGGGCAGCGATCCAATCGCTGCCCGGGTTTTGCCCGAAAAAAAAATTTTTTTTATTTAAAATATTTATTTTGTTTTAAAAAACCAAGACTCAAAAATTTTTGTACAATCGATTAATTTAATCGTTTGATCTGAGCGACCTGGCTCTGATACCACTGTTGGAAAACTGGCATTCAGATCAATCACAATTGATACTCGGTGCAGCGGAAGTTTAAAAATTTTATTATGGAACAATTCCATAGTGTGGGTATCAACCGTTTAACGATTAAATTATAAGTGTGTGTAAAATTAAATAACTATTATATAATTTTACCTTTAATCTCGAATCGAGATTCTGGACACCAACAGATTTAATCTGCTCTTGTTGTCTCTCCCTGGAACTGATGAACTTTAATCTCCTTCAATCAGGTCCACGAATAGAGGTTTAATCCCTCTGATAGATTGCACTAGAAAATCTATCAGAAGTTTTCTACGAAGAGAATAAACGAATTTGATTCGCTATTCCAGACTGCAATTCAAAATCACAGACCGGAATTTCTCACGCATAGAAGGGAGGGTGTTCGGCCACTTTGAGAGAGAGGAGGCTAGGGTTTTCGAAAAACCTGTCTCAAATTATGACCTGTTGTGTGTAATTTCTGTACTGCAATAACTTATTTATAATGCAGGCCACTAACATCTTAGGGCCCATTAGTCATAAGTTGAGGCCCGACAAGCAAAGCCCGCATGTTCAGAAATTAATATAAAATTCATCGTGACTCCGATTGATAAACCGATTTTACCAATGTGCACAAAAACCATTTCTGCACATTTTAAAGTCAAGATAAATTTTCCTGAATCCGTATTCAGTGGTTTCCAAACATGTCCATCTCTATGTCATTTTAGGAAATCCTACTCCCTTACTCTTATTTAAGAAGTCCAACTTCTTTATTCATTAAATTTAACTCTTTAAATTTAACTATCTCAACGGGGATTAAAACTCCATTACACTGTGTGACCCTCAATGGTTCAGGGATACAGCTAGCCGTGGGCTCACAACTCCTTATGACTCGGAACAACACTTTCCGACTTGCCCAACGAATCATGGTAAAGCGCCTAGCAACATCGCCCCATGATTCCCTAGGTATCACTGATAGTGCCTACAAGAACCAGTAGATTTTGGTTAGCGTACAGTACGGTCCCTTCATCCATATATCCTGATCGAATCAACAACCATTGGTATATCGAGAGTCGCTCAAGATTCGATAACTATGCAATACATCTTGAAGATCAAATTAGTGACATCGCATGTGCTACTAAGAAACCATTTCTTAAATCACATCAAGTACTCTGGCCAGAGATTCGTCACACTAATATCTCCTCAGATCGCATAGGATATCCACACTCGCAAGTATGTGGTGAATCCTTGACAACAATGCATCGACTCCTATATGTGTTGTAACTGTACCCAATCCCGACACCTGATGACCCCCATAGAGTCGGTAAACGAGTCAAAGCACAGTACTAGCATATAGAGTCTCCATGATGTTTCAAGTAGTAAGGACTAATGGTGTACAACCAAAACCGCGGACTTAATCCACTCGATAAGTGATAACCACTTGGAAAGTCCGGATAGGGTAGTTCGATTATTCATCCTATGAATATCCATTTGCATGCTTCGAACATCTCCATGTTCCCTACCAATGAAACGTGGTACTCCGCATCGCAAATGCTAGTCTCAAACTCGAGCGATCCTTATCCTTATTATCGGACGGCTCAATCGACTAGGAACAGTTTAGAATATACAGTGACTATAAGATGTATTTCATGATAGACATCCCCATGTTCTACCACATCTTACATACACTATAGTATATTCAAGGTCTTTATCAAAACAACAATAGTATATCATAATATAACAATATGAAGAAAGATAAAGTCATTGCCATTAAAAAATGTAAATTATATTAAACAAAAGATTGTTTATACAAAGAGTCATCAAAGCCCATAGCCACAAGTTGGCTCACTGGGCACCCACTCTTTCACATTGTGCTGTCAATGTTTAGTGTAAACACTAGAAGCATGATTATGTTGTAGCTACTATTACCAAGACTTATTGTCTATCATGTTGTTGTGTTGTTGATGTTCATAGGATATAAATGAGGATTGTAAATTCTTAAGACAACATGTTGTAGCCTCATGATTCTAGTATGAGACTTTATTCTAGTATGGTGATCTTGTTCCTCTTTAACTATATCATGTTATAATGCATGTTAGCCTATGATTATGTATAGATTATACATGAGATGATGCTAAATGGAAAAGAATGGAAGGGACACAATTTTGACAGCAAAAGATCTTCTGTTTTTTTTTTCTGCACAATGAGCCCGCTCGATCGGGTGATTATCACCGATCGAGCGAGGCCCTTATATTGGAAACAGTGAGTGAGCATTTTGGGCTCGCTCGATCGGTGAAGATTAACCGATCGAGCGAGGCCAAAATATTCCCAACCCGAGAAGTTGGCTTCAGGGCTCGCTCGATCGGGTGTTTTTCACCGATCGAGCGAGGTGCTCCAATTTTTTTTTAAAAAAAAAAAATTTGTTTATTTTATTTAGTCTTTGATGCTTGACTAATTATTATGATTATTTGGTTAATTGTATTGAAATGAGAGATTAGTACTCGGATCCTCACAACAGGTGGTATCAGAGCAAGAAAATTCTGGACTAAGATAGATAGTGAGTGGGGTAGATCGAGTCTTATTCCCTGCTTACTTATTTGATCATGCTGAGATTTATTTACATAATTGAATTATATGTTGTAAATGCTAGCATGGTTTACTTTCAAGTATTTACTTATATGATGTTGTATTTATTTTATTTGAAAGTATGATATGATGGTTAAAGACACATGTTTCTTGGAATATCTGGCATGATTCAAGCATGTGTTATGTGGTTTATGACATGTTACCCGACTATCTGAATTGATTGGAAGCATGTTTTGGTATTCTTACCTTGATGATTTATTTAAGATTGAATCAGAACTGATTCTTGATCAGAGGTAAGATGATCAGAAGAGGACTGAGATAGATTTAATGAGTATGGTATCTTAACCATGTTGATAATCAGATATGTCTCGACAACCAGGACGACCAGCTACTAGACAGACAGTGGCAGTTCCTCAGCTTGAACAGGCAAATGACACACAGACATTGCCAGAACAGGTAAATGTAGCCCCGACAGTGCCACAAGCACCAGAAGCACCGAGAATAGAACAGGGCATTATATCCAATGATTTGATGAATGTTACAGCTTCACCTATGGAAATACTGTTGAAACGGTTTCAGTCTTTTAAACCACCAACGTTGAAGGGGACGGAAAATTCATTAGCTTGTGAGAGTTGGCTTGATGATATAGAGATTTTGTTTGATTCTCTTGATTACAGTGATGAACGGAGAGTCAGACTGATAGGCCATCAATTGCATGAAGTTGCAAAGAGTTGGTGGTTTACAACCAAGAGAGCCTTGGAGCATCGAGGTACAGTGATCACCTGGAAAGTCTTCAAGACTGAGTTTTACCAACGTTTCTTTCCAGTACCTTATCGCAAAGACAAGGGTGCTGAATTTTCCAATCTGAACCAGGGGAATTTAAATGTTGAAGAATATGTTGAAAAGTTTTCTACCTTGCTACGCTTTGCTCCACATGTTGCTGATAGTGATGAGGCAATGGCTGATCAGTTCATTAATGTACTGAATTCTGATGTGTTTACTTTGGTGAATATGGGGAGACCGAATACTTTTGCTGATGCGATTGATCAAGCAAAGGGAGCAGAGGCTGGATTACTTAGACAGCGAAGAACATCGATTGTCTCACAGCCACCACTATAGCCACAACAATCAGCTCAGTTTCAATCTCCATTCCCCAGATATGAGAGCGGTAGCAGCAACAATGGGATGAAAAAATTTCTGAAAGCTCAAGGGAAACAGTTCAAGAAAACAGAGAGTAGTTTCCCCAGTTCTAGTGGAAGACTGGTGAGTTCCAATTATACCGGTGTGTATTGTAATCGATGTGGAGGAAGAAATCAGACTGAGCAATGCCAAGGAGTCTCAGGTAATTGCAACATATGTCGTCAGCCAGGCTATTTCGCAAGAGTGTGTCCTCAGCAAGACTCTCGAAGATCACAAGGTATGGAGTCTTCAAAATCTGAGACTCAGTCAGAAAGACAAACCTCAGATGATGTTTAGCAGGTAATTGTTCTATTGCCTAGTTTTATATTGCGAGATACCTATCCTTCTCATATGTTTTGTTTGAGCACTTTTTCATGTTGCCTGCATTACCTCTGAGCCATTATGTTCTGTAGTTGTGATCTCTTTACTTAGGAGGGGAGGTTTTATTTCTGTCAGAGTTGTCAGGAAATGTATACTACAGTTTTGAAAGAGTGGGTGCCCAGTGAGCCAACTTGTGGCTATGGGCTTTGATGACTCTTTGTACAAACGATCTTTTGTTTAATATAATCTACACTTTTATTAATGGCAATGACTTTATCTTTCTTCATATTGTTATATTATGATATACTATTGTTGTTTTGATAAAGACCTTGAATATACTATAGTGTATGTAAGATGTGGTAGAACATGGGGATGTCTATCATGAAATACATCTTATAGTCACTGTATATTCTAAACTGTTCCTAGTCGATTGAGTCGTCCGATAATAAGGATAAGGATCGCTCGAGTTTGAGACTAGCATTTGCGATGCGGAGTACCACGTTTCATTGGTAGGGAACATGGAGATGTTCGAAGCATGCAAATGGATATTCATAGGATGAATAATCGAACTACCCTATGCGGACTTTCCAAGTGGTTATCACTTATCGAGTGGATAAAGTCCGCGGTTTTGGTTGTACACCATTAGTCCTTACTACTTGAAACATCATGGAGACTCTATATGCTAGTACTGTGCTTTGACCCGTTTACCGACTCTATGGGGGTCATCAGGTGTCGGGATTGGGTACAGTTACAACACATATAGGAGTCGATGCATTGTTGTCAAGGATTCACCACATACTTGCGAGTGTGGATATCCTATGCGATCTGAGGAGATATTAGTGTGACGAATCTCTGGCCAGAGTACTTGATATGATTTAAGAAATGGTTTCTTAGTAGCACATGCGATGTCACTAATTTGATCTTCAAGATGTATTGCATAGTTATCGAATCTTGAGCGACTCTCGATATACCAATGGTTGTTGATTCGATCGGGATATATGGATGAAGGGACCGTACTGTACGCTAACCAAAATCTACTGGTTCTTGTAGGCACTATCAGTGATACCTAGGGAATCATGGGGCGATGTTGCTAGGCGCTTTACCATGATTCGTTGGGCAAGTCGGAAATCGTTGTTCCGAGTCACAAGGAGTTGTGAGCCCACGGCTAGCTGTATCCCTGAACCATTGAGGGTCACACAGTGTAATGGAGTTTTAATCCCCGTTGAGATAGTTAAATTTAAAGAGTTAAATTTAATGAATAAAGAAGTTGGACTTATTAAATAAGAGTAAGGGAGTAGGATTTCCTAAAATAACATGGGGATGTACATTTTTGGAAACCACTGAATTCGGATTCAAGAAAATTTATCTTGACTTTAAAATGTGCAGAAATGGTTTCTGTGCACATTGGTAAAATCGGTTTATCAATTGGAGTCACGATGAATTTTATATTAATTTCTGAACATGCGGGCTTTGCTTGTCGGGCCTCAACTTATGACTAATGGGCCCTAAGGTGTTAGTGGCCTGCATTATAAATAAGTTATTGCAGTACAGAAATTACACACAACTGGTCATAATTTTGAGAGCAAAATTTCGAAACCCTAGCCTCCTCTCAAGAATATTTCGGCCGACCCCTCCCTCTCTCTGTCAGAGAAATTCCGGTCTGTGATTTTGAATTGCAGTCTGGAATAAGCGAATCAAATTCGTTATTCTCTTCGCAGAAAACTTCTGATAGATTTTCTAGTGCAATCTATCAGAGGGATTAAACCTCCATTCGTGGACCTGATTGAAGGAGTTCATCGGTTCCAGGGAGAGACAACAAGAGCAGAGAAATCTGTTGGAGTCCAATAATCTCGATTCGAGATTGAAGGTAAAATTTAATAATTATTATTTAAATTTTACACACACTTATAATTTAATCGTTGAACGGTTGATACCCACAATATGGAATTGTTCCATAATAAAATTTTTAAACTTCCGCTGCACCGGGTATCAATCGTGATTGATCTGAACGCCAGTTTTCCAACAAGTTTGAAGGTAATGTGAGAGATAGAGACTGTATTGTGCTTGATTTGTCAGATTATGACTGAATTATCGGTTTAGATATGTTAACCAAGTACAAGGATGTCGTAGATTGATTCAGAAAGTATGAGATTCAGAACTGAATTGATAAAAGGATGGGAATTCTACGATAAGAGTTTGAAATTTTGAATTTCTTTGATATCTATCTATCTATTTGTGAATCGAGGATTGCAGAAAGAGCAAGGGAATTATTTATTATGAAACAGATATAATGAAAGCTAGTCCAAAATTGACTAATCTGTCAATGGTTAGGTAATTACTGATATGTTCCAGATGAAATTCTTGTATTACTTTCAGTCTGTGAGATGGACTTCGATATGTAACTGATGTCAGGTATCTTATTGACTTCGAAAGTACCTTTTAGAATGGCACCAACAGAACTGCAAGAATTGAAAGAAATACAGACCAGTGAGATTTTGGGCTAATGATCAGAAATTGAATAAGGCCACAATGATGACTTGCTATTGTTTGCCTTGACTAGCTGATTGATTTGAGCAGTTACAGAATTTATCGATTCTAATAGATGAGAAATGAATGCAGATGTGATAGAATTCTTGGTTCTAAAGCCTAAACTGTCAATTAATTAGACTGAGCGAGATCAATTGAATGCTTTATGAACATATTTGTAGTTCAGAATCGAAAGAAGATTAAATGCCGTTGAATTTTATTCTGAAAACTATCTATATTGGTATGAGATTGTGGTATCGTATTTGATAGTTCTTACAGATAGCATGATACGTTGTATTTGACGTTATACAATATGATGAAATAGCTAGGATCTATATAAGAAATGTTATTCCTTGCTATGAAAAATTGTCAAAAGGGTTTGCTTCTGGAATTGATATGACTCGATGATGTTGCAAAGATGTTGAAATCTACTGTGCCAGAGTACTATTTTGAGTTGTATGGTACTGATGCGCTATTGATCGTTTTGAGTTTGCGATTTACCTAAGTAGATTTCGACAAATAAACGAATATGCAATATTGGTTATGCTACGGATAGGAGAGGATAGCTGTAAAAGAAGTTAATGACATGATGAGATGACAAGAAGTATTAAAAATCTATTGTCAAGTTAGAGACTTTAGATTTATTTGATAGACTGTGGCATCGATTGTCAGATATTTTTGAGTAATTTGTTGTATGTGATTCCATTCTACCATCCTCTTATCGATGGATTGTCTGAATTGACTATCCAAAAGTTGAGGAGATGCTCAGAATCCTAATACCTTATTTGGTATTAGCTGACTAATATTGCCACTTGGAGATGGTAATTTCTGGAACAGCTATCAGATTGTTTTTTTTATGTGTCGCAATGAAGGTAGAGAACGAGAAGCTTTTTCAGAACAGAATGAAGATAGTTGATGATCGAGAAGCAAAACATACGCAGATTAGACACCGATTTTGTGTTTTGAACAGGGAGATTGAGTATGTTTGCAAATTCTTTGATTTCGAATGTATTGTTTGATTTAACAAGCGACGACTATTATCTCCGAGAATTGTTGAATCCGATGACACTTCTGAAGAAATAGGAAATCTTGTCTGTTGACTTTTATTTCCTCCATTTCTATCTGATATTCGCGACATATTAGAATAAGACTTCTTATGTACTTCAGTCAGATGGAATTGAGTTTGACGAGACATTAATCTATGTCGAGCAAATGATATGACTATTTGATAAGGAAGAAAAGCAAGTCAGATTTGAATCAGTGGATTCGTCGTAGAACTGAAGAAGTTATTGAGAAGATGAATCTGATATGAGTCAGGGTTATTCTGAGTTATTCTCCTGATCTGAGTTCTTATTCAGTATTTCTCCTATTCTATATCTTATGTGCGTATCGATTGCAAGAGATTTCGAGGACGAAATCCGATCTTAGAGGGAGAGAATTGTAAGGCCCGGAATTACTTGAGTTAATCCGGAAATTATTTAATTTTAATCCGAGTATATTTAATTTGAGAATTTTGGAGTTTTGAATTAAATTCTAATATTCTTAAATTATTTAGGATTGAAATTGAATTAAAAATATTTGTCGAGGACCGATTTGCAATTAAGAAAGACTTGAGGGGCCAAAGTGCAAATATGAGAAAATGACTTGGACACTTGTCTGAATATGAATTTAAACGTGTACTCACCATATTTCTTCAGAATTGCAGCTGCAACTTCAGCAAGGAATCGAGAACCCTTCTTCCCAAGTGCAATTCTTGATCTTCAATCTTTAATAACTTTTGCTCCGGTTGTCTGAATTCAATTTCGAAAAGAGTTCCGGACTCCTCACAAGAAGGGCTATCTATTGATTTTACAATCAAGATACGTCAAATCGAGAATCCCGACTTCGAAACCGGTAGAAGAAAGAACAAGATTTGGGAGCAGAGTTTGATAGCCTTGAAGAGCTTGAAACCAAGACAAGAAATGTATAAACCAACATCGAACCACGGGATATATAACTCGAGTTAGATTGACTTGAGTTTCCCTAAACCACATACTTATTTGTTTCTTGTTGGAATTTATTTATTTTCAAGTCCATAGATATATGTTCTTGATTGTTTAATTGATAGATGAATTGTATGAGATAGATGATGGCATAGATAGATAAGTCTATTGCCTTTCCTTGCTAGATTAGCTTGTCTCTTGTAGGTGGCTTAGATTAATGCTTCTAGAATTGGTTGCATCTTGATAAGCCACTAGATCTTAAAGAGTTGAAGGCGGATGTGCCATGTCTTAGGAAGGCAGATGTGCCAAATTACCGAATGTTTGGACTTGTATCGATATGCGTAGGAGTAGATCGACTCCTATGACCGAAGATCGATATAGTGGAACAAAGTTTGGGAATAAGAACGTACCGCCTCCTCGAATGGGAGAGTAGGTGGGAGATTTGTTGCGTTCTTATTCAAACCGGGATCCCTAGTTGAGAGTTGAGAAAATAGTCAAGTCTTGGTCTAGAGTTAAGACTAAGAGTCAAGATCAAGAAGTCATACAAAAACAAAAGTAGAGTCAAGACTAAGACACTACTTAGATTTGATAAATGACTTTGTGTGGCTGATTATGTTATGCTTTGAATATAGCATGTTTTTGTGCTACGCTTTGATTTATAGCATGCATTTGTTATATGCTTTGAATTATAGCATGTATTGTGGTTCATGAATATTTTTATGAATTAGTTATGATAGTAATTACACTTGAACTCAATAGCATGCTATATGTTGCTTATACTGGGAAATGTATTTCTCACCGGAGATATCCGCCTGTTGTTGTGTTTGTATGTGTGCATGACAACAGGTAGTTCGGGATCAGGACAGAGGCGAGCAGGAAGAACAGAGATTGAGAGTTAGAGTGGAGATCCGAGTTTAGATGTTCATTGTGTTGTCAATGTTTAGTGTAAACACTAGAAGCATGATTATGTTGTAGCTACTATTACCAAGACTTATTGTCTATCATGTTGTTGTGTTGTTGATGTTCATAGGATATAAATGAGGATTGTAAATTCTTAAGACAACATGTTGTAGCCTCATGATTCTAGTATGAGGCTTTATTCTAGTATGGTGATCCTGTTCCTCTTTAACTATATCATGTTATAATGCATGTTAGCCTATGATTATGTATAGATTATACATGAGATGATGCTAAATGGAAAAGAATGGAAGGGACACAATTTTGACAGCAAAAGATCTTCTGTTTTTTTTTCTGCACAATAAGCCCGCTCGATCGGGTGATTATCACCGATCGAGCGAGGCCCTTATATTGGAAACAGTGAGTGAGCATTTTGGGCTCGCTCGATCGGTGAAGATTAGCCGATCGAGCGAGGCCAAAATATTCCCAACCCGAGAAGTTGGCTTCAGGGCTCGCTCGATCGGGTGTTTTTCACCGATCGAGCGAGGTGCTCCAATTTTTTTAAAAAAAAAATTTTTTTTTGTTTATTTTATTTAGTCATTGATGCTTGACTAATTATTATTATTATTTGGTTAATTGTATTGAAATGAGAGATTATTACTCGGATCCTCACAATGAACCATTGCTGAGCTGGCCTAACCAAGGTAGTGAGGAAAACCCGGCATTTGATTGCATCCGAATATCTGTGTAATAAGGCTGCATTTTCGAATCTCCCCGCTCTTCCGGATCCGAGCTTCCATCCTAATCCCCTATAATGGGCTGCTTAAAATTCGCAGGGAGCTCTTCATCTAGAATAGCCCGGGAAAAAAGACTTTCGCTCTGCGACGACCCAGGACGACCTCTGAACTGCCGACCTAACCTCCTAATTTCCTCCCACATTGCATCCATTTGGTTCGGCTGACCTCCTGGTGGAGGAGGAGTTGGTGGATTCTAATTAAGGGTCGTTTGTACTATTTGGGTGATAAAATGGCTGAGCTAATTTACAGTCATGTCAGCCACATTTCTTGCTCTTCTTTCTCTTCCTGCCATATCCACGTCTTAACTCAAAATTTCCACAGACAGCGCCAATTGATATATATTAATAAAATGATCTCCTTGGATGAGCTAACTAGCCGAGATAATGAAACTCCTCCAACGGATGATGAGCTGCTGCTGACCTGAAACCACGAACAAGAGTGTTAAGGGGGGCCGAAAGGTGTTTCAGTGTATCCCCTCAGATGCTCAAGTCAGATGCTAGGATAGCGAAATATAGAGAGTGGTGTGTGCACTCGAGTGAAATTGGAATTCAAATAATGAAAGTGAACCTGGTATTTATAGGAGAGTGCTCAGGATTTTATGCTTACCTTTCTTATCAAGAACCCAAGAATCTCGGGATCACAATCCCGAATATCTAGGCTGAGATCTCTCCCAAATCTTGTCTGACAAAGGAAACATTGATATGCTTAATCTGAGCTGAACTGCCATCATAAGGATAATATGCTATTACCTTCAAGAGACTAATAGATAGGGTAGTGAATGAGTTGTTGCTGAACTCCTAAGCTCACCATAAATGACTGATCCTAACATCTTAGCTAACCTACTTAGGTTGCTGAATCAACCTGCTAAGTTAGCTTTCTGATAGAGTAAGAGTGGGAGAGCCTTGTTGAGCTTTCCTGAGCTTTCACGATACCGAACCGATCTCAAAACTGATGCTCTAAACCAATTGGTGAAGAAGCTTGACCCGATTAATATGGAGAGAGAGTTTGGCCGAGCTCCCGAGCTCCCGAGCTGAGCTCCCTAGGCCGAGCTCCCGAGCTGACCTGAGTAATATGGAGAGAGAGCTTGGCCGAGCTCCCGAGCACCCAAGGCCGAGCTCCCCGACCTGAAAATATGGTGAAGGAGCTTGGTCGAGCTCCCGAGCTGAGCTCCTTGAGCTGACCTTAGTTTGATAGTGAGAGTCCTTGAGCTTAGGGTCATCGATGAGCTGAGCTAATATCCTCCCGGGATATCAAATCCAATAATAGAAATCAAAACATATTATTTTCTAACTTTAAAAATGATTTTAAAGAATAATTGTTCAAACACATATTTATTATTAATTTTTTTTAAAAAAAAACACTTTTATAAAAAAAATTTATAAGTAAATATCCAAACGAATCCTTAACTTGGTAAATTTCAAATCCACATTTTCGACTTAATGTATTTTTCATTACATGCCACAAACTATATATCATTTCAAATAAAAATATTTTCAACTGAGCGAGACTTGTTCGATTCGGAATTTAATAAAAACGGATTCAATGTTTTTTTTTTATTACAAAGGGGGAGGAGGGATTCGAACTAGATTCTCTGTCAATTGACGCTTGATGGACAGATGAGACCAATTAGACTACAAACTCGGTCTCAAATTAACGGATTCAATATTAAATTAATGTGCATTAATTTGATTTACATCATTTAAAAAAAGGTAACAATTTATTTTTTTAATTACATGAATCTTGATTATAAGTTGCGCGTTAATTCTAACAATAAGAAAATTTAATCCTTCGATAAAAAAAAAATCATTAGCATTTGCTGCATGACTAATACTATCTGTTATATTACATTGAGTGGAAAAAAAATCAAAATTCGATAATTTGTCGATGATTGAATAATTACATTATAAATTTGAAATTTTCAATAAATTTAAATTAATTTTTTTTGGCAGCAAATTATTAACCACGTTAGTAACTCGTGAAGAGCATATGAATTTTTCTAATGATGATTATGCATCTCTATGTGCCCTCTTTGTAACAAGCACGCCCCTTGTAAAACTTAGTCTCGTATTATATCAAATCTAAAAATAAAAGTATATATATATATACATACCGACATTTTATTGTGAAAAATATTATTTTATGGAGAAAAATGTTAATGAAATTCTCTACTCATTGTTGTAGGAAGAGGCAATAGATAGTGGTAGTGGATACGATTGCCCCAAATCCTATATATGAAAACGAGGTCTCAATCGCCCACAGGGGCATAGGCGAGTTGGTAAGGCCTGATGTGATGTGGGAAAAAATTCTCCAGTGTTGCGGGTTCGATCCTCGTGTGGAGCATATTTCCTGCTGAAATATTGTGGGGGTATGCTCTGGGGATTGGGCCATGTGCTCCCTCCTTCAAGTCCCTGCCGCTCGTGTACATACCTCGATTTACCCTCCGCATGAGCCAATGAACATCTGATTCATGTGGAATGGGGTCCCCTTCGGGGACAACCCTTTATTTTCGAAAACGAGGTCTCAATCAAAATAAGTGACGGATGTTATTAATATATAAAAGAGAATTTAAGGATTCTAGCCTACTTCAAAACCATATTTTTAAAAATAGCCTTATTCATCAAATATTTTGCAATGTAGCCTTCCATGAATTTAAAATCCTAAAATACCCTTTTAAACATGTTCTAAATTAGTAGATTATATTACTATAACTCACTCAATAAATTAAGAGAGATTTACAATACTATATTTGGAAGAAAAAAAAATTGGCTCTTACCGAACCCCACAACTATATCAATGTATCAATCTATACTATCCAATTACTAGTTACTGCACGTAGATAAAACTCAAACAATTAGCTTTGTGTGATATACTTATCAATATTTCATAACAAAATATATAATGTGATATTCATCACGCATTTTCAATACTTTAAACATGATATAAAAACACATAAAAAATGATGCAAAAAGAAAAATAGATTACCTCCCGCGATTTGATTTGATGGTTGGCGGTGAGAGTCTGGGAGAGGGAGAAGGGAATATATATAATGAAATTTGTGACTTTTTCGATACACTAAAATAAAATATAAGAATAAATAAAAAATCAAAATAACAAAACATGAGATTTCGTATCTTGGATTTAATGTTTTGTTGGTGGCAGCAAAGAGAAAAAAATAAGAATGATAAATCGGTGATAGTAAGTGATAATAGGGTTTAAGGGATAAATTTGTAACTTGAGATGATTAAAAGGCTAATTTGAAAAAATAACTAAATTAAGGCCAAAATTGATTATAGATACTTGTAGAAGGCCATTTTAAAAATTCTCTCTATATAAAATGCTTGGATTAATAAAGATGATGATTAAGAAGTCCACTTCGTCCATAGGGACAAAATTGTTAAATAACCCCACAAGCCAAAAGCGCGCGAATGGGAATGGGATATTTATCATCAAACAAAAAATAAAAATAATTTATGTTTACCTCCTATTTATATTATTCAGATCAAAAAAATTATATATCGTTTGTAGATAATGGTGTCGTGCTTTAACTAATCAAATAAATATCTCGATAGAGGACAACGACCTCCTTTATTTTCTTATTGCAAACAGCATCAATTAATCGATAAACAAATCACGTTCGGATTAAAATCCTTGAATTTGTTTTGTCCATTTCGGTTATCCCTTATTTTGTCATGGCTAGGCTCGATTAATCCAAATTGGGGATTAAAAAAATGCAAATATTAACATGGATGTGAGTCTCTTAGCTAGCTAGCCATATCCTAGATTGAAGCGAAATTTCATCAAATCCGAAAGGGCAAGGAGAGATACGTCATTTCACCATGAATGGCGTTGTCTGGTGGTTAAAAAGGGGGGATTGGGGGTGGGGGTGGAGGCGGTTAGGGCCAAGTAGGGAAGAGATGATGGGGATGTTTTCCTACTTGAGGACAAGACAAAGGCACATGGAGAAGGGATAGGGCCCTCTTTCAGCTCTTCTATAGTGTTGTGAGGTTGAGATGCTTCCTTTCCTCATCTATGTAGAGGGGCAATCTGGTCATTTCCTGCTTCCACACATTTTCCCCTCTTGCCACACGCACATATATATTTATATATTCCTTCAATTTAATTTTCATCATTTGTCAAATATGTATCATCTCAAAAAAGGACCCCTAGCTAAATTTGTCTAGTCAAAATATATGTCCTCTTAAGAAAATACCCCAACTAGTATTTACCTTTTGAAAAACATGTCAATTGTGCAAATGCTTAATATTTTTGTATTTACACCCCACTAAAAGTTTCACCTAGTTTTAATTTTTGGTATCCTCCACATTTTACTTTCAACCTACTATTTGTATAATTAATTATCATTTTTTCACAATCATAAAGTTGCCAAGGAAAAAAAAAAGCCTTCAATATTGGTAGAAAGAACCATCGGTATTTCGAGTATGTTGTTTGAAACATATCAAGTATAAATGCTACCGTGTACAATTATGAGAGTTACACATGCATTGTATTACATATTCAATTTGAAATTACATCCATTCACTTTATTTTGATCGTTTTTATATATTATTCGCGATGTGTAATCCATCAATATATATCCATCAATATTGTACGCATAACATGACCCAAATAAAATAATATAAGAAGAAAAAGAAATAAAGAATATGACAACAAATAAAGAAAATCACTAAAATTATCCTTCCAAAATGCACAGTCTACAAAAATACAAACAAAACAAATTAAAAAATCCACAAGTGAGTGGTGGTGAGTAGTCACCATCCTCCTCTATTTCTATATAAACACAATAGACACCACCACAATCTCTTACACTACAATTTTCTACAACATTTCCCACTCCAAATATATATATGCTTCGCCTATACACATCTTTTAACTAGCTAGTACGAGGACTATGAAAACCCAAACCCCAACACCAACTCTTTCTTCTTTAGAATCATAGTAATTCATTCTTTTCCAAAATATATATCGGCACGAAAAACCATGCCTTCCAGAGTACTTTCGAACCCCTTTTTTGCACATCCTGTCCATCCTCACAAAAAATTCTTGGACCTGAATTCCATCAAGGAATTGCCCGACTCCCATGCATGGACGGCCACACGGATCTTTGACGAGTACCCCTCGTCCGGTGGCACATGCGATCCTGAATCCGTACCCGTCATCGATCTCAATAACGAAAATGCCACCGAGCTCATCGGCCATGCATGCAAGACATGGGGTGTGTTCCAAGTCATCAACCACAGTATTACCGAGACTTTTCTTTCTCAGGTTGTGTTGGCCGGAGAGCGGCTTTTCTCCCTGCCTCTAAATCAGAAGCTTAGGGCGGCACGGTCTCCGGATGGTGTTTCCGGTTATGGGGTGGCTCGAATTTCTTCCTTCTTTCCGAAGCTCATGTGGTCCGAGGGGTTCACCATTGCAGGATCACCCCTTGATCATGCTCGCCAACTTTGGCCTCGTGACTATCGCAAGTTTTGGTACAATATTCTCATACTAGCTAGCTCTAGCTAATTAAATTGGATCTTATCTCTAATTAAGATCAGATTTAGCTAATTATGATATAATTAATTAATGTTTATATATATATATATTTCCTCAACACTATTTCTCATATAATGATCATTTGTAATTTTTTCAGTGATACAATAGAAAACTACAAAAAGAAGATGAACAAACTAGCTGGGCGGCTGATGTGGCTCATGCTAGGGTCATTGGGCATAACGGAAGAGGACTTAAAATGGGCAAGCGAACCGGAAGGAGGATGTGCAGTATTGCAGCTGAATTCATACCCTGCTTGTCCAGACCCGGACCGAGCCATGGGTCTAGCCGCCCACACCGATTCCACCATCCTCACCATTCTCCACCAGAGCAACACCAGCGGTTTACAAGTGCTCCGAGAGGGCGGTAAGGGATGGATCACGGTGCCGCCACGGCCGGGAGCCCTGGTGGTCCACGTTGGGGACCTCATGCACATGCTGTCAAATGGGCTATACCCAAGTGTTCTCCATCGAGCCGTGGTGAACCGTACTCGACGCCGGTTCTCCATCGCATACCTATATGGACCACCATCAAGTGTCAAAATCAGCCCACTCCCGAAACTAGTTGACAATTGCCACCCACCACTTTACAGGGCCATCACTTGGAGCGAGTATCTTGGCACTAAGGCCAAGCATTTCGACAAGGCACTCACATCAGTACGGCTGTGTGCTCCACGCAATGGATTGAACGATAAAAACGATCATACCAGTGTCAAAGTTGGATGATGCGAGCACGTCACAATATATATACACATAACCCAAATTCCAACATTTTCACTGACTATTGTAATCGCTTTTTTCACTTCATATTTCTTTCACTGTGGCTGGCGGATTCAATATTTTAGAGTACTTAAACGATGCCGTATTAATTATTCACAACTTCATGACATGAGCATCAGATATATAATTTATATGGTAAATCTTCTTTCGTCGTTCCAAATAAACAAACAAATAGATCAAACGCTCCTAGCTAGCTACTCGCTAGCATCTACAGTCTGACAATAAAGTTCAATCAAATCAAGGAAAATTAAAAGGTCCAAAATTAAAGAGAGTAAAAAAAGAGAGTGAAAAAAGGTACCCGTTTGAAAATATATCCAAGCAAACGACGACACATATATATGCCGACGTTTCCTACTCCCCGGATATAAAGGAAAACCTTCCCTACAAAGAACAGGACAGCGGTGAGGATAAAAATGGTTAAATCATTGTGTCGTACCCCATATTGGAAAGATCAATGGAGACAAAAATCACTGTGAAATATAATAATATATATAACATCCAGCAAAAAATATAACAAGGCACACCATTTGGGGGGGAAAAAAAAAAAAGGAAAATTTCATAGCAAGAAGCCAAAAACATCGGCCGTAATTTGTCATGTTCCGCTTTATTTTTTTTATTTTTTTAAATTTCCTGGGTGTCCCTATCTTTTTTTTGTTTTGGGTGTCCCTATCTTCCAGCAGGGAGGTTTTAGGCATTATTGTGGAGACATGGTGACAGTACTCGCAATGCCAAGCAGAAATATGTGGTTTTAGGTGTATAATTTATCTTCCTGCATGTAACCATGTGCTTTTCCCTTCACCTTACTTGAATTAATTAATGATGGAAATACATCAAGAAATGAAATGGGGTATCTCTATTTTCACCTGCTTCGGTGACATGAACTTTGTCCATGTTGAAAGGAATTAATTATTCCTTAATATTTTTTCATGATTCAAAAGATATATACTTTTTTTTAAGAGTTTTGCTTTTTTTGGATTATGGGTTAAGATTGTTATCATGTATATATCTTATATAAGTGGTAAGATATTTTAAACTAGGAAATAGTTGGTTGCATATATTTTAAACTAGGTGACATTATCCTCAATTATATATCTTCTAAATAGATCTTTCACCTTTGAAAAGAAAACAAGATCAAGATTGTTGAAGAGAGGATTCTAAAGCTTAAAAAGAGGCAGAATTCGAGAAGCAGAAGTGAGGAACATAGAGAAATATTGAGCGTGACAGAAACGAGAGAGTGAGAGATATAGACTTCAAAAACGTGAAGGGCAATATCATTGAAAGTTCTTTAGCATTGAAGAAATAGATGTTTTGCACAGTCGTGCTTGCCAACTTCCCTTGTTGCCTTGGAGTATGGAGAGAACTTGTTGTGTTTCTCAAGTTTTGGCAACTAGGGTCGACTCTCGGTGGCCTACGTTTCTGTCATCAGTTGATTCATAGGGAGTTTTTTTTTCTGTTTATGTTTCATTTTCTCGCATCTTTTGAGAAAATTGGTTTTTCATGTTATTCACTAGTATTAGGGTTTTGTAAAATGATTTACAATTTTCTAGTAAAGATTTTTTGCCCCGAGGCACCGCACAAGTACTTAGTACTTGTAATTATTCTTGAGTATTTTTAGTATTGGTTTGTTGTTATTATTTACGCTTTAAATATTTCCGTTGCATGTTATATCGGATGTTGCCAACATTTAGAGACAACATCTTAATCTGATGAATTTTTTTATGCCAGAATATTTCTAAGTGTTATCAGAGTCTTCTCTTGATACACTAAGAGCTTATTCTAGTTATTTATTTTCAGGAAATATTATGGATTCAGCAATACCAAATTCTTTTCTCAAACCTCATGTCTTGAATGGTACAAACTACGCCTTATGGAAGACAAGAATTCGTTTTGCCATAAAATCAATTGATGAGCGTGCATGGCAGAGTATTCTCAATTGGTGGACTCCTCCAAAAATATTGGGTCCCGGGGGTGATTATATCGTTAAACCCGGAACTACCTGGACCACTGATTTAGTAGCCCGTAATCTAGTAAAGTAATTAAAGGAAATAATCGCAATTAAGAATCCTAAGTTCGGATGATCCGAAGCCAGGATCGGAGGCTTCGAACGTGTTCGGACGCTCCGTCGGGGGGTTCGGATGCTCCGATCGAGGTCAAGTATTACGTCATTGATTACATCAGCAAGATGACGTCACAGCTGACGTATTGATGGGACTTCGGACGCTCCGAAGTGGGGTTCGGATAGCCCGAACTCCGCCTATAAATAGGGGTGCCGAGCCTCATTTTCAGAGGCACCAATCACCTCTCTTCTCTCGATTCCTTGGTCTTCCAGCTTAGATCTAGGGCTTTCTAGGCGTCCCGTTGGGAATCCGGAAGTGGCATAGCGATCCAAGCATCGTATTGGAGCTGTGGCCTAGTTTGAGGCAAGCGACAGCAACGGGCTGACGACGGACGCAGATATAGCTTTTGCTTCCTAAAAATATTTAGGAGTATGCAATAGTTTAGTTAAGGCTTTTAGAGTACTATAATGATATTAGTATTATTTGGAAGTGTAGTGAGGATTAAAGGCGTGGATCTAGAGCTGGTAGAGCTTGTGTAGTGACCCTTACCCGGATCACCTACTAAACAGAACTTATGCATGCAATTAACTTAATTAAACAGATATCAGAATAAAACTGCGGAAATCATAAACAATATACAATCCCAAGTAAAGGAATCTGTAATTTATCCAATAATATACAACCAAATCGAATAGCTGTATAAATCCAAACAACAGTAATAAAACCTAGACGAAGCTCCAGCTGTCCAACCACTGACTAGCCCCTCTTGGATCCACCCTCCTCGTCCAAACGCAAACCTGCCCCATGGAATAGGGTTTCCAGAAAATACAGAGTACGAGACGTGAGCATAAAACGCTCAGTACGAGAGTATGAGTATACATGCATGCAAAGTGAACTCCCTATAGACTCGAGATCAAAGATCAGATAACAGAGACAGACCGGGCCCTGGTATGTAGCACGCTGTGCCGTCGCTTCAGGAGGTGGCTCCCATACCGAGATAACCGTGGATACGCCGGACCGAAATCGATGGAAGTCCATCCACTAACAGGATAGGGTACAACCCTACTAACAGACATCTCGAAAGAGATACAGCAAGATGCAAATGAATGCAGCATAATATCATGGCATATAAATCATGCAGTCACATAATACATGCATACTCAGTCAGGATATCTCGAACAGTACTTTCGTACCTCAAAACAGAGCAAGCTCTACCAACTCTAAGTTCACGCCTATAGTCTGCTCTACACTGCCAAATGATACTACTATCATTAAAGTGCTCTAAAAGCCTTAACTAAGCTATTGCATACTCCTAAATATTTATAGAAAGCAAAAGCTATACCTTCGTCCGTCGTTAGCCCTTTGATGTCGATGCCTCCAGAACTTGGGCACAACTCCGCTACGACTATCGAACGCCTCGCCGACCTCCGGACCAAGCCTAAGAAGACTAGAATAGCTCCAAAAGGACTAGAATGGAAAGGAGAACTCGGAATTGGCAAATGAAAGTGAAGCCTCGGCCTTCTATTAATAGACAACGATCGGAACTTCCGATCCTTGATCGGAACGTCCGAACCTCGATCGGAACGTCCGATCCTGCCATCGGAGCTTCCGAAGATCCTGATCTGCCACATGTCAAAATATCACTTGTTGACTCCGGATAAGGGTGATCGGAGCTTCCGGTCCTGATCGGACCTTCCGATCTTGCCACACGTCATGCCTGACGTAATATCGATCGGAGCTTCCGATCCTGTTCGGAGCTTCCGATCCTGATCGGAGCTTCCGAACTCACCTTCGGAGCTTCCGAACTCTACCCAAGTAATTATGATTAATTCCTTAATTACTGATTTTGGTTACGAGCTACTACATTCTCCCCCACTTAAGATATTTCGTCCTCGAATTCAGATCTTAAGTACCGAATGCAAATACAAAAATCAGAAACATTCTTTATTCAAATCAAACGTTTACAGAGTTTGCAACTGAATACAACTTAAAGAATGAAATCAAAACAACTCAGGGTGGTCTTTACGCATCCTGTCCTCAAGCTCCCAAGTAGCTTCCTCAGTGCCTCGGCGCTGCCACTGAACTAAAACCAAAGGAATGACTTTGTTCCGTAAAACCTTATCCTTATAATCCAGGATACGAAGAGGTTTCTCAACATAAGTCAAATCCTTGTCTACCTGAACATCAGACCCCTGCAGAATATGAGATTCATCCGCCACATACCATCGCAACAGGTATACGTGAAACACGTCGTGAATACTGGATAGATGCGGTGGCAAAGCTAGTCGATAAGCCAAATCGCCAATGCTCTCCAAGATCTCAAACGGACCGATAAATCTGGGAGACAACTTGCCCTTAAGGCCAAATCTGAGAATCTTGCGGAAAGGTGACACTCTCAGAAACACTTTCTCCCCGACCTCGAACTGCAAAGGCCTACGCTTGATATTAGCATACCTGGCCTGACGATCCTGTGCAGTCTTAATCCGTTTCTTGATTTGATCAACAATATCTATCGCCTGCTGGATAAACTCCGGTCCCTCAGCCTGTCTCTCCCCCACTTCGTCCCAGAAGAGTGGAGTACGACAACGTCGCCCATACAATGTCTCAAAAGGTGCCATCCCAATACTAGTGTGATAGCTGTTGTTATAAGCGAACTCGATCAACGGCAAATGATCCTGCCAGGCTGAACCAAAATCCATAACGCACGCTCTAAGCATATCTTCTAAAGTACGGATAGTGCGCTCTGACTGACCATCAGTCTCCGGATGATAGGCTGTACTCAAACTGAGAGTAGTACCCATCGCACGCTGAACACTCCCGAAGAATCTAGAAGTAAACCTGGGGTCCCGATCGCTGACAATGCTTACAGGCACTCCATGAAGTCGAACGATCTCCTGAATGTACATCCGTGCCATGCGATCCACAGAGTACTCTCGGCTATAGGCAATGAAATGCGCTGACTTGGTGAGTCGGTCCACCACAACCCAGATAGCATCACAGTTCCTCGGGGATACCGGCAAATGGGTAACAAAGTTCATTGTGATAAACTCCCATTTCCATTCAGGAATAGGCAGACTGTGAAGCAATCCTCCAGGTCGTCGGTGCTCTGCCTTGACCTGTTGACACACCAAACATCTCGAAACAAACTGATAAACACTGCGTTTCATTCCCTTCCACCAGAAACGAGTACGTAGATCCTTGTACATCTTGTTGCTCCCAGGATGAATACTCAACTTAGTGCGATGCGCCTGAGACAAAATCTCCTCTCGCAACTCTTCATCCTGCGGAATCACAAGCCTACCAGACAAACATAGAAAGCCATCTGACTGATAATGAAATCCAGACGAGCTACCCTCGTTAGCTAGACGAGCTAAATGCTGGGTCTTCGAATCAGACATCTGAGCATCTCGGATCCGCGAATACAAGGCTGGCTCAGATAATATCGCAAACATCTGGATACTCTGCATACCTTTCTTATGCTTGAAGGTATAACCTGAAGTACAACAGTCACTGATCGCACTAGACATCGAACAAGTCTGAAGTGCGAATAGTCGCAACTTGCGACTCAAAGCATCAGCGGTGAGATTAGCAGCTCCCGGATAGTACTTAATCTCGCAATCATAGTCCTTAAGCAAGTCCATCCAACGTCTCTGCCTCATGTTCAACTCCGCCTGAGTGAACAAATACTTGAGACTCTTATGGTCGGTGAAGATCTCAAATTTCTCGCCATACAGATAATGACGCCAGATCTTCAAAGCGAACACAATGGCTGCTAACTCCAAATCATGGACTGGGTAGTTGTCCTCGTGAAGCTTCAGCTGTCTAGAAGCGTATGCGATCACATGCCCATTCTGATTCAGGACACAACCTAACCCCTGAAGAGAAGCATCCGTGTAAACTACATACCCTCCAGATCCGGACTGTAATGCCAACACCGGCGCAGAAGTCAACCGCCATCGAAGCTCACAGAAATTCTCCTCACACTCGGAGGACCACTCTAAATCCACACCCTTGCGGGTAAGCTGCGTCAACGGTCGAGCTAATTGAGAGAAGTTCAGAATGAAGCGACGATAATACCCTGCTAGACCCAGAAAACTACGGATCTCAGCAACTGTCGTCGGACGCGACCAATTAAGTACCGCTTCAATCTTGCTTGGATCAACAGAAATCCCTTCCCTGGATATGATATGGCCAAGAAAGACCACTCTATCCATCTAGAACTCACACTTGCTCAGCTTGGCATACAACTGCTCATCTCGAAGAGTCTGTAGTACCAACCGCAAGTGAGAAACATGCTCTTCCATATTACGTGAATACACCAAGATGTCGTCAATGAAGACCACGACAAACTTGTCCAAGTACTCCCTGAAGACACGGTTCATCAAATCCATGAATATAGCCGGCGCATTAGTCAAACCAAATGGCATCACTAGGAACTCGTAATGCCCATAGCGAGTACGGAATGCAGTCTTGGCTACGTCCTGATCACGGACTCTCAACTGATGATACCCAGATCTCAAGTCAATCTTGGAGTAAACTGATGTGCCCTGCAGCTGGTCAAACAAGTCATCAATACGAGGCAACGGATACTTGTTCTTCACAGTGACTCGATTCAGCTGCCGATAGTCAATGCACAGCCGCATCGACCCATCCTTCTTCTTCACGAAGAGAACAGGAGCTCCCCAAGGAGATACACTAGGACGAATGTACCCGTTGTCCAAAAGATCCTGTAGCTGATTCTTCAACTCACGCATCTCTGACGGAGCCAGACGATACGGTGCTCTAGAAATAGGCGAAGTACCCGGCATCAACTCTATGCCAAACTCAACTTCCCTAGCAGGAGGAAAACCCGGAATCTCATCAGGAAATACATCTGGAAATTCATCCACAATAGGAATGCTCTCTATCCCAATACTCTCAGCGGACAAATCAACTGCATAGATAAGGTAGCCTTCCCCGCCAGACTCTAGAGCTCGACAAGCTCTCAAAGCTGATACCAAAGGCATCGGGGGTCGCGCTCCCTCACCATAGAAAAACCAGCTCTCACTCCCCTCCGGATGAAAGCGTACTAATCTCTGATAGCAGTCCACTGAAGCTCGATAGGTAGTCAACATATCTATTCCCAAAATGCAATCAAAGTCGTCCATCGCCAGGACCATGAGATTCGCAATCAAAATGTTACCCTCAAACTCTAAAGGGCAACCCTTCACTAGACGCTTAGCCAAAGCAGATTGGCCCGTCGGAGTAGAAACAGACATCACTACGTCTAGTGCAATGCATGGTAACTTATGCCTCTTAAAAAAACGTGCAGAAATGAAGGAATGAGATGCACCAGTGTCAATAAGTACAAGAGCAGGTATACCATAAAGCAGAAATGTACCTGCGATGACTTTCTCATTCTCCTCCACAGTCTGATCATGTCTCAGGGCAAACACCTGGCCAGAAGCTCGTGGCCTCAAATGAGAACTCCCAGCAGACTGTCCCTGCGACCTCTACTGAACGGTGGCCTGAGAACCAGATCCTGAACCAGATCCAGAACCGCCTCCCCCAGACAGTGGACAATCCCTCCGGATATTACCAGTCTCTCCACAATGGAAACAAGCTCCAGAAGCTCTACGGCACTTGTCGGATGGATGGTTCTTCCCACAGTGATCACACTTGTCCTTCTTACCGTAACGGACAACACCTCCAGAACCAGAGGAAGAAGAAGATCCTGACTTCTTGAAAGTTTGGGCACGGGGACCCAAAGAACTAGCAGGCCTCGACTGAGGGAAAGACCGGTTCCGCCGAATGCTATCCTCCTCCTGGTGACAACGGCTCACCAAACCCTCGTAGGACATGTCGTCGCCAACTGCCACACGGTCATGGATCTCAGGGTTAAGGCCCTGAAGGAACAAATTATACTTCATGTCTGAGCTATCAGCAATCTCGGGGCAATAGGATAGCAGATCAAAGAACCTCTGCTGATACTCATCGATAGACATGGCTCCCTGTCGCAGACTCAGTAGCTCGCCTGCCTTCGACTGACGGAGTACCGGAGGAAAATACCGCTTTTGAAAAGCTGTGCGGAACTCGGCCCAAGTGGCCACTCCTCTCGCCGCAACAAAAGGTGCAGAAGTAAACCTCCACCACCTGCGCGCATGCCCATCCAGAAGATAGCCAAGGGTCTCCACCTTCTGCTCCTCGGTGCATTGGAAAGTCTGAAAAGTCGTCTCCATGAGGTCTAACCAGTTCTCTGCATCCTCCGGAGACTCACCTCCAACTAAGGGCTTAGGACCCATAGCTAAGAATCGACGCACAGTGAAACGCTCGTCGTCATGATGACGATGACGCCATTCTCGACGAGGCTCTCAGCCGGCATCACCCCAACGCCCACCAACACTGCTATGAGAACTCCGGTCGTCACGATTTGCCATCTACAAAAATACCTCATGATGAGACTAAATCCCAAGAATTCTTTTGCATGCTCTGATACCATAAAGGTAGTGACCCTTACCCGGATCACCTACTAAATAGAACTTATGCATGCAATTAACTTAATTAAACATATATTAGAATAAAACTGCGGAAACCATAAACAATATACAATCCCAAGTAAAGGAATCTGTAATTTATCCAATAATATACAACCAAATCGAATAGCTGTATAAACCCAAACAACAGTAATAAAACCTAGACGGAGCTCCAGCTGTCCAACCACTGACTAGCCCCTCTTGTATCCACCCTCCTCGTCCAAACGCAAACCTGCCCCATGGAATAGGGTGTCCAGAAAATACAGAGTACGAGACGTGAGCATAAAACGCTCAGTACGAGAGTATGAATATACATGCATGAAAAGTGAACTCCCTATAGACTCGAGATCAAAGATCAGATAACAGAGATAGACCGGGCCCTGGTATGTAGCACGCTGTGCCGTCGCTTCAGGAGGTGGCTCCCATACCGAGATAACCGTGGATACGCCGGACCCAAATCGATGGAAGTCCATCCACTAACAGGATAGGGTACAACCCTACTAACAGACATCTCGAAAGAGATACAGCAAGATGCAAATGAATGCAGCATAATATCATGGCATATAAATCATGCAGTCACATAATACATGCATACTCAGTCAGGATATCTCGAACAGTACTTTCGTACCTCAAAACAGAGCAAGCTCTACCAACTCTAGGTCCACGCCTATAGTCTGCTCTACACTGCCAAATGATACTACTATCATTAAAGTGATCTAAAAGCCTTAACTAAGCTATTGCATACTCCTAAATATTTATAGGAAGCAAAAGCTATACCTTCGTCCGTCGTTAGCCCTTTGATGTCGATGCCTCCAGAACTTGGGCACAACTCCGCTACGACTACCGAACGCCTTGCCGACCTCCGGACCAAGCCTAAGAAGACTAGAACAGCTCCAAAAGGACTAGAATGGAAAGGAGAACTCGGAATTGGCAAATGAAAGTGAAGCCTCGGCCTTCTATTAATAGACAACGATCGGAACTTCCGATCCTTGATCGGAACGTCCGAACCTCGATCGGAACGTCCGATCCTGCCATCGGAGCTTTCGAAGATCCTGATCTGCCACGTGTCAAAATATCACTTGTTGACTCCGGATAGGGGTGATCGGAGCTTCCGGTCCTCATCGGAGCTTCCGATCTTGCCACACGTCATGCCTGATGTAATATCGATCGGAGCTTCCGATCCTGATCGGAGCTTCCGAACTCACCTTCGGAGCTTCCGAACTCTACCCAAGTAATTATGATTAATTCTTTAATTACTGATTTTGGTTACGGGCTACTACAGCTTGCCTAGTAATTGAGGTATGAAATTACTGTTCGAGATATCCTGACTGAGTATGCATGTATTATGCGACTGCATGATTTATATGACATGATTATATGCTGCATAAACTTGCATATTGAGCTATCTCTTTTGAGATGTCTGGTAGTAGGGTTTTATCCTATCCTGTTAGTGGATGGACTTCCATCGATTTGGGTCCGGAGTATCCACTGGTTTTCGGTATGTAAGCCACCTCCTGAAGCGACGGCACAACATGCTACATACCAGGGCCCGGTCTGTCTTTATTATCCGATTCTTGGACTCTAGTCAGTAGGAGGTACACTTGCATGCATGTATAGTCATACTCTTGTACTGAGCGTTTTATGCCCACTTCTCGTACTTTGTGTATCTGGACACCCTATTCCATGGGGAAGGTTTACGATTGGATGAGGCGGGTGGTTCCAAGAGGGGCTAGGCAGTGGATTGGCCAGATGGAGCTTCGCCTAGGATTTTATTGTATTGTATTGGGTTGATACAGTATTCGATATGGTTGTATAACTATTTGGATATTTACAGATTCCTTTTCTTGGGATTGTATATTGTTATTGCTTCCGCAGTTTAATTCTGGTTTCCTGTTTAATTAAGTTAATTGCATGCCTAAGTTTCTGATTAGTAGCTGATCTTGGTAAGGGTCACTACATTTAGGGTATCAGAGCATGCATAGTATTCTTGGGATTTAGATTCTGCATAAGATAACCGTGAGGTAATTTTGTAGATGGAGGATCTCGATGATCAGAGTATCCATGGCAGTATAGGAGGACGTTGGGGCGATGGTGATCGGGAGCATCGTCGGGAACGCCATCATCGTCTTCATGATGAGAACCGTTTCAGTGTGCGCCGGTTCTTACAAATGGGTCCTAAGCCCTAAGTCGGAGGCGAGACTTCGGAGGATGCGGAGAACTGGCTAGATCGCATGGAGACTTGTTTTCAGACATTTCACTGTGCTGAGGAGCAGAATATGGAGACTCTTGGTTATCTTCTGGATGGACGAGCCCGTAAGTGGTGGAGATTCACTTCTGCACCATTCGTTGCGGCGAGAGGAGTTGCTACTTGGGCTGAGTTCCGCACAGCTTTTCAGAAGTTGTACTTTCCTCCTGCACTCCGTCAGGCGAAGGCGGGTGAGTTACTGAGTTTGCGTCAGGGATCTATGACGATTGACGAGTATCAGTAAAAAAATTTTGATCTGTTATCCTAATGCCCCAAGATTGCTGACAGATCTGAGATGAAGTACAATATGTTCCTTCAGGGTCTTAACCCGGAGATTCATGACAGGGTGTCAGTCAGTGATGATATGACCTATGAGGGCTTGGTGAGCAGTTGTCACCAGGCGGAGGATAGTATTCGGCATAACAGGTCTTTCTATCAGTCTAGACCTGTGAGTTCTTTGGGTCCCCGTGCTCAGTCTTTCAAGAAGTATGGATCTACTTCTTCTTCCTCTGGTTCCGATGGTATTGTTTGTTTTGGGAAGAAGGAGAAGTGCGACCATTGCGGGAAGAACCATCCGACAGACAAATGTCTTAAAGCTTCTAGGGCATGTTTCCGTTGTAGAGAGGTTGGTCATCTCCGGAGGGATTGTCCACTAGCTGGGGGAGGCGTTTCTGGTTCTGGTTCAGGATCGGGTTCTCAGGCTACCGTTCAGCAGAGGTCGCATGGACAGTCTGCTGGGAGTTCCCACTTGAAGTGGCGGGTTTCTGGTCAGGTGTTTGCCTTGAGGCATGATCAGGCAGTAGAGGAGAATGAGAAGGTCATCGCAGGTACATTTCTGTTATATGGAATACCTGCTCTTGTACTTATTGACACTGGTGCATCTCATTCTTTCATTTCTGCACCTTTTGTTAAGAGGCATAAGTTATCATTCATTGCACTAGACGTAGTAGTTTCTGTTTCTACTCCGATGGGTCAATCTGCTTTGGCTAAGCGTCTAGTGATGGGTTGCCCTTTAGAGTTCTAAGGGAACATTCTGATAGAGAATCTCATGGTTCTTTCGATGGATGACTTTGATTGTATTCTGGGGATAGACATGCTGACTACCTATCGAGCTTCAGTGGACTGCTATCAGAGATTGGTATGCTTTCATCCGGTTGGGAGTGATAGCTGGTTTTTCTATGATGAGGGAGCGCGACTCCCGATGCCGTTGGTATCAGCTTTGAGAGCCTGTCGAGCTCTAGAGTCTGACAGGGAAGGTTACCTCATCTATGCAGCTGATTTTTCCGCTGAAAGCGTTGGGATAGAGAGTATTCCGGTTGTGAATGAATTCCCAGATATATTTCCAGATGAGATTCCGGGTTTTCCTCCTGTTAGGGAAGTAGAGTTTGGCATAGAGTTGATGCCAGGTAATTCTCCTATTTCTCGAACACCGTATCGTCTGGCTCCATCAGAGATGCGAGAGTTGAAGAATCAGTTACAGGATCTTTTGGATAAGGGGTAAATTCGTCCCAGCGTATCTTCTTGGGGAGCTTCTGTTCTTTTTTTGAAGAAGAAGGATGGGTCTGTGCGGCTATGCATTGACTATCGGCAGCTGAATCGGGTTACTGTGAAGAACAAGTATCCTTTACCTTGTATTGATGACTTGTTTGATCAGCTGCAGGTTACTTCGGTTTACTTCAAGATTGATTTGAGATCTGGGTAACATCAGATGAGGGTCCGAGACCAGGACATAGCCAAAACTGCATTCCGTACTCGCTATGGGCATTAAGAGTTTATAGTGATGCCTTTCGGTTTGACTAATGCGCCGGCTGTATTTATGGATCTGAATAACCGCGTTTTTAGGGAGTTTCTGGATAAGTTTGTCGTGGTTTTCATTGATGACATTCTGGTATATTCGCGCGATGCGGACGAGCATGTTTCCCAATTGCGGTTGGTACTGCAGACTCTTCGGGATGAGCACTTGTACGCCAAACTGAGTAAGTGTGAGTTCTGGATGGATCGTATGGTCTTTCTTGGCCATATTATATCCAAGGAGGGGATTTCTATTGATCCGGGCAAGATCGAGGTTGTGCTTAATTGGTCGCATCCGACGACGGTTGCTGAGATCCGTAGTTTTTTAGGTCTAGTAGGATATTATCGTCGCTTCATTCTGAACTTCTCACAGCTAGCTCGACCGTTGATGCAGCTTACTTGCAAGGGTGTTGATTTCGAGTGGTACTCAGAGTGTGAGGAGAATTTTTGTGAGCTTCGACGGCGGTTGACTTTTGCGCTGGTGTTGGCATTACTGCTGGGATCTGGAGGGTATGTGGTGTACACAGATGCTTCTCTTCAGGGGTTAGGTTGTGTTCTGACTCAGAATGGGCATGTAATTGCATACGCTTCTAGACAGTTGAAGGTATATGAAGACATTTATCCAGTTCATGATTTGGAGTTGGCAGCTATTGTGTGCGCTTTGAAGATCTGGCGTCATTATCTGTATGGCGAAAAATTTGAGATCTTCACCGACCACAAGAGTCTCAAGTATTTTTACACTCAGGCGGAGTTGAACATGAGGCAGAGACGTTGGATGGACTTTCTTAAGGACTATGATTGCGAGATTAAGTACCATCCGAGAGCTGCTAATCTCACTGCTGATGCCTTGAGTCACAAGGTGCGAGTATCCGCACTTTAGACTTGTTTGATATCTCGTGTGATCGAGGATTGTTTTTCTTCAGGGTATACCTTCAAGCACAAGAAGGGTATGCAGAGTATCCAGATGTTTGCGATATTATCTGAGCCAGCTTTGTATTCGTGGATTCGGGATGCTCATATGTCTGATTCGAAGACCCATCATTTGGCTCGTCTAGCCAACGAAGGTAGCACGTCTGGATTTCACTATCAGTCAGATGGTTTTCTGTGTTTGTCAGGTAGGCTTGTGATTCCGGAGGATGAAGAGTTGCGAGAGGAGATCTTGTCTCAGGCACATCGCACTAAGTTGAGTATTCATCCGGGGAGCAACAAAATGTACAAGGATCTACGTACTCGGTTTTTGTGGAAGAGGATGAAACGCAGCGTGTATCAGTATGTTTCGAAATGTTTGGTGTATCAGCAGGTCAAGGCAGAACACCGACGACCTGGAGGTTTGCTACACAGTCTGCCTATTCCTGAGTGGAAATGGGAGCTTATCACGATGGATTTTGTGACCAATTTGCCGGTATCCTCGAGAAATTGTGATGCTATCTGGGTTGTGGTGGACCGACTCACCAAGTCAGCGCATTTCTTTGCCTATAGCCGAGAGTACTCCGTAGATCGTATATGTGGGGACCTCGGGTACTAACCTACTCTTATAGGGCGATTAATAACTAAAAATAGTTAATCTGAAATACCGGACATTTGGCGACGCAAAACCTCGTCGCAAAAAGAAACAACAATTTTTTTTTTTTTACCTAGGTGGCTCGCTCGAGCGAGCATCACTTGCGCTCGAGCGAGCACCTCTCGAGTTCAAACACCCTTGGCTCGCTCGAGCGAGCCCAGGCCGCGCTCGAGCGAGCTAAGTTCTGCCCGGCTGCTAAAATCTGACCTGTTGCTGTCAAATGAAGGTTTTTGATGCATAACTTCTTCCAACAAAACCATATATGTACAAGAGGAGATGATAACATCAAAAACACAAACCCAACATGTATATATAATCTTTGTCAAACTACAAAATAATAGACATGCTATCTCACAAACATAATATGAAATCTAACAAGTACTTGACAACAACATACAAAGTTCTTGTATCATTTCTAACATATTTAACCAACTCAAAGTACAAGTCATTCTGCTAAAACCCGAGTCCTCACATGCTAAGACTCTCTCTCTCGAGCTATCCCTGTCGCTTCTGGCCAGCTCCTGCCCCACCTATTGCCATGCACACATACAGAACAAAGAAATAGTCGGATACCTCAAGTGAGAATAAAATCCCAGTATAAACAACATAAAGTGTGAGATAATAAATGTGAATGCAAAGCATATGTCAAAAGAGGCTATCAATCTGATATCAATAGGATATTGGTTCTTGGGATCCCGAGGAAATAAAATCTTCAACGAACACCAAATCACCCAATCGATATGAAGTCAAATACTTTATTTCCTCTGACTTTGGTGCAACTATAGTGAGTCTTCTGGCTCTGGAAGTAAATCTACATTCCATGCCACTCAACTACAGCCCTCCAAACGTCATATGCACTCTAGGCTTTTCAATCCTCTGTGCTTGTCAGGCTGGAGTTCAAGATGAATGTAACATAATCTGTATGCATTAAAGACTGTAAAACATCTTGAACATCTAAGCACATAAGCAAGGAAATCATCAAATCATCTAATCACATAAAAACACAAAATCAAACACGTATGTGATTAACAAGGGAATACTCGAAACCATAGCTATTTCGAGTGTTCTATCCCATATGGATTAGCTGTCATTTATACCTTTCAATGTCGCGTATGAAAGTACTTCAAATATGAAAACATAACATGACGAATATATATCAAAATCTGCTCGAATTCGTTGCAAGTCAATCAATCAAACTACTTCAAACCTTCTTCAATCTTTCTCGGTTCGAAGACCATTGTCTCGGCTTTAATACACTATGATACCAAGCTGAAAATGGAATATTAATGAGCCAAAAACTCAGCTATACATTCAATCTAAGCTTCACTAATTCAATAGACTCAAAAGTGTAGTAATTCTGAAACTGACGGCATAACGGCTAAAAACCGGCGATCCAAATCATAATCAAATCAATCCAACAATCAATATAACTTATAATCTTCATCCTATCAGCTCACATAACTCAAAAATCAGCATAGACAGAAATGATAGGGTTTGAATTTTGCTTTCTAAAATCATATAAAATTCGAACGACAGTCATTTTCCGAGCCGTCTATGAATACACAATCGATACAGCTCATATATGCATATATCTTAAAATCATAAATTTCCATCTTCAACATAAAAATAAAATCTGAGAAAAATGAATGAAACTTGTACCAAAACGAAGGTTTCAAAGCGGTGATCGCAGATATATATTTATCTCAAATTTCTGACGGCCGGATCACAAGTTATCGGAGCTTTTGTGGCTGAAAAATCTGAAAATGGCGTTTAGAGGTGGAATTCTGAGTTCTCTGCCTTTTCCTTCTGCTCTTCACGTGAAAATGGCTGAATATAATTGTATGTTGAGATAAATATTAGCCAAATTATAGTTTAGTCCCTGAACTTTTGGCTATTTGCAATTCAGCCCCCGAAGAAGCGATTTAATTCAATTTCAATCCTTATTCATTTAAGAATATTAGAATTTAATTATAAACTCTAAATATTTCTAAATTAAATATTCTCGGATTAAAATTAAATAATCTCGGGCCTTACATTTCTCCCCCACTAAAGCATGAGTTCGTCCTCGAAATCATAAGTAAGCGGTCTATGCAATCTGTATACACATAAGATAATGAAAGAACAGAAAACAAAATAAGAACTCACATCAATGAAACAACTCTGGAAATCTCTGACTCAGTATCCCAAGTCGCTTCTTCAGTGCCATGTCGACTCCATTGAACTTTGACTAACTGAATAGTCTTATTTCTGAGCTGTTTATCTTTGCGATCAAGAATCTGAATAGGCTGCTCAAAATAACTGAGAGTCTCATCCAGTTCAGCTTCATCAAGTTGAAGAATATGGGAAGGATCAGGCTGATACTTCCGTAGCATAGAGACATGGAATACATCGTGAATACCCAACAAAGATGGAGGAAGAGAGAGTCGATAAGCAAGATCGCCTATCTTCTCGATAATATCATAAGGACCGATAAAACGTGGTGATAACTTTCCTCTCTTGCCAAATCTGACTGTACCTCTAAATGGAGAAATCTTCAAGAAAACTCTGTCTCCCTGATCAAAAGATAGAGGTCATCATCTGATGTTTGCATACTTTGCTTGTCTGTCCTGAGCTATTTTCATTCTTTTCTGTATAAGCTTCACCTTTTCAGTCATTTCTCGGATCATATCTGGCCCAACATTTGGTACGTCTGAGATATCATCCCAATATAATGGTGATCTACATTTCTTTCCGTACAATTCTTCAAAAGGAGCCATCTCAATGCTAGTCTGATAGCTGTTATTATAAGAAAATTCTGCAAGTGGTAATGAATTTTGCCAACTAGTACAAAAGTCTAGTACTACAGCTCTCAACATATCCTCAAGTGTTTGGATAGTCCGCTCTGACTGTCCATCTGTTTGAGGATCATATGCTGTGCTCAGATGCAATTGAGTACCAAGAGCTTGTTGCAAGCTATGCCAAAAGTGTGATGTAAATCTAGGGTCTCGATCTGAAACGATAGATTTAGGCACACCATGTAATCTTACCACTTTTCTGACGTAGATTTCTGTCATCTGATCATGTCTATACGTCATTCTGTTCGGAATAAAGCATGCTGATTTCGTCAAACTGTCAATAATCACCCAAATGGCATCGCACCCTCTGGATGAACGTGGTAGCTGTGTGACAAAATCCATGGAAATGTGATCCCATTTCCATTCTAGAACTGATAAATTCTGTAATAGACCACCTGGCTTCTTTCGTTCAGCTTTCAACTGTTGGCAATTCAAACATCTGGATACAAATTCAACCACATCTGACTTCATCTGTTTCCACCAATACTGCATTTTCAAATCATTATACATTTTTCTGCCACCAGGATGAATACTGAATCGACTGCTGTGAGCCTCTTTCAAGATCTGCTGTTTCAAGTCTGAAACATTTGGAACAACTAATCTGTTATTCACATATAACACATCATCAACACTGACTTGATATTCAGATTGATTCCCAGATCTTACCATATCAATCGATTTCTGAATATTCTAATCCACTTTCTGTGCTTCTTTGATTCGTACCAACAATTCTGGCTCAGCTTTCATAGCACAAACTCGGATAGGCTGTATATCTGTGTCAAATATTAATCCAGAAATACAACAATCTTCTACCATTTGTGATACACCTATCGTAGATAAGGATAATGAACATACCTTCCAACTCAAGGCATCTGCAGCTGCATTGGATTTTCCTGGATAATATTTGATCTCGCAATCAAAATCTTTTAGTAAATCAAGCCACCTACGCTGTCTCATATTCAATTCTGATTGCGAAAACAGATATTTCAAACTTTTATGATCAGAAAAAATTTCAAACTTCTCACCATAAAGATAATGTTGCCATATCTTCAATGCAAAGACTATAGCGGCAAGCTCCAAATCATGGATGGGATACCGAGTCTCATGTGGCTTTAACTGTCTCGAAGCATAAGCGATAACATGACCTCGCTGCATAAGTACATAACCCAGACCCTTGTGAGAAACATCACAATATACCACAAAATCACTCGTACCTGATGGAATTGTCAAGATAGGTGCACTGGTAAGCCTCTTCTTTAACTCCAAGAAACTTGTTTCCCAAGATTCAGTCCAGACATACGGCTTATTTTTCTGAGTCAATTGCGTAATCGGCTTGACAATGCTGGAAAAATCTCTGATAAATCTGCGATAGTAGCCTGCTAAGCCCATAAAACTTCGTATTTCTGGCATTGATGTAGGTCTAGCCCAATTCAGTACAGCCTCTACCTTGCTTGGATCCACCGAAATTCCATCACCTTAAATAATATGCCCAAGAAACACAACTTTCTGCAACCAAAACTCACATTTCGATAACTTGACATATAATTTCTCATTTCTCAAAGTCTGTAAAATGATTCTGAGATGTTCAGCATGATCATGGACATTCTTGGAATATATCAAGATATCATCAATAAAAATAATGACAAAGTCATCCAAGTATTTCTGAAATACCCGATTCATCAATCCAATAAATACTACAGGAGCATTGGTTAGTCCAAAAGGCATGACAATAAATTCATAATGTCCATACCTTGTTCTAAAAACAGTTTTAGGGATATCTTCATCTCGTACCCTCAGCTGATGATATCCGGATTGCAAATTAATCTTAGAATAGATAGCTGAACCCTGTAGCTGATCAAACAAATCATCGATTCTAGGCAATGGATATTTATTCTTTATGGTTACCTTGTTCAGTTGACGATAATCTATACACAATCGCATTGAGCCATCTTTCTTTCGTACATATAGTATCGGAGCGCCCCATGGTGAAACGCTCGGCCTAATGTACCATTTGGCCAACAAATCTTCCAATTTATCCTTCAACTCCTTCAATTCAATAGGTGCCATTCTGTAAGGAGCTTTGGATATTGGTTGCGTACCTAGTATTATCTCAATACTGAAATCTATTTCCCGAACTGGAGGTAAACCAGGAATTTCATCAGGAAATACATCAGCAAATTCATGCACAACTGGAATATCTGTTACTGCTGGACTTGATTTCAATACATCAACTGCATAAATTAGAAATCCTTCTGCACCTCTCTGCAATAAACGGGTCATAGTTAACACAAATATCAAAGGGATCTTGGCTCTGGAACCTTTACCGTAGAATTTCCATTCAGCTGCCATTTCTGGTCTAAATCTTACCACTTTCTGAAAACAATCTACAGTCGCTCTGTACTTGGTTAACATGTCTATACCGATAATACAATCGAAATCTGATAATCCAAGTACTATACAATCTATATCAATCACATTCCCGTCATATTGCAAAGCACAATTTCGAATCATCCGAACAGATATAATACCTTCACCCAAAGGTGAAGAAATAGAAACAACAGTAGGCAATGGCTCAGACGATAAAGAATGCATCATAACAAATTTTTCAGATATGAATGTATGTGATGCACCTGTATTTATCAAAACATAGGCAGGATAACCAAAGATAAAGCAGTTACCTGCTATAACATCATCAGGTGATGCCTGAGCCTGCTCCTCCGTCAATGCAAACACTCGTGCCTGTTGTCTAGGAGGTTGAGTCACAGTCTGGCTTCCTCCTGCTCTAGTTTGTTGCTGAGGATGAAATGAATGCACTGATTGTCTTTCTTCCTGAGGTGCTGGTCGAGAAGAACTTTCACCAATAGTTCGTTGAGGACACACCTTAGCATAGTGACCTGGTTGATGACAAATATTACAATTCCCTGAAACTCCTCTACACTGATCAATAGCAGGTCGTCCACCACACTTACCACAAAATACTCCTGACTCACCAGTTCTCTGCCCTGTACCAAACTGTCTCTTTCCACTAGAGCTGGAAGAACTACTACCTGCCTTCTTGAATTGCTTCCCTTTAGGCCTGAATCTAGAATCTTTTCTGCCACTACTTCCTCCCTCAAATCTGGGAGATGGTTGCTGAAACTGTGGCAGATTCTGTGGAACTGATGCTGATACAGGCTGTGGAGCTGGCTATGGAATGAACGGTGTTCCTTGTTGTCTCAATATACCTGATTCTGCTCCCTTAGCTTTGTTCAAAGCGTCAGCAAAGGTATTGGGTCGTCCACTGTTCACCAGAGTAAAAACATCTGGATTGAGGCCATTGATAAACTGGTTTGCCATGGCTTCATCAGTCGCTGCTATATGTGGAGAAAACTTCAAAAGACTTGAAAATTTGGCCACATATTCTTCGATATTTAAGTTGCCTTGCCTCAGATTGGCAAATTCAGCACCCTTATCCTTCCTGTAGGAGACTGGAAAGAAACGTTGATAGAATTCAGTTTTAAAGACAGTCCAGGTGATAGTCGTACCTCGATGTTCTAACGCTTTCTTTGTAGTAATCCACCAACTTTTGGAAACTTCATGAAGTTGATGTATAACTAATCTGATACGACGGTCATCTGAATAATCAAGTGACTCAAACAACTGTTCAATGTCTTCTAACCAATTTTCACAATCAACTGAATTTTCTGTTCCTTTCAGTTTTGGCGGTTTGAACGATTGAAATTGTTTCAATAGTGTCTCCATCGGAGTAGCAGTAGCATCCATAGAATCAGCAGATGTACTACCCTGTGCATTCTGAGGTTCAGCAACTGGCGGTGGTACTAATGCTGGTTCGGCCTGGGGAACAGCCAATGTATGTCTAGGAACCAGTGCTTTACGGGGAGGCATATCTGATTGTCAAACAGATTAGTGCATACACAATATCATATTCAGCAATTTATTCCATCCTTCTCTGATAAGCATTCTCATGCGTTCTCATGAGAATTCAAGTTTTGACTGACGATAATATGGAATACAATTGCATATATAGCATGCAGTAGCAATGAAAGCACATAATCATATACTCACATAAATCTTGCAATATAAAGCATTCTAGCATATACTGCACATAATCAGATACCACATGTAATCTCATGCAATATCAAACAATCAGACAGACTCAATCTACCCCGCTCATCAACTTCTCTTTGAATCCAGAAACTTATGCTCTGATACCACGTGTTGTGGGGACCTCGGGTACTAATCTACTCTTATATGGCGATTAATAACTAAAAATAGTTAATCTGAAATACCGGACATTTGGCGACGCAAAACCTCATCGCAAAAAGAAACAACAATTTTTTTTTTACCTAGGTGGCTCGCTCGAGCGAGCCTCACTTGTGCTCGAGCGAGAACCTCTCGGGTTCAAACACCCTTGGCTCGCTCGAGCAAGCCCAGGCTGCGCTAGAGCAAGCTGATTTCTGTCCGGCTTCTAAAATCTGACCTTTTGCTGTCAAATGAAGGTTTTTGATGCATAACTTCTTCCAACAAAACCATATATGTACAAGAGGAGATGATAACATCAAAAACACAAACCCAACATGTATATATAATCTTTGTCAAACTACAAAATAATAGGCATGCTATCTCACAAACATAATATGAAAGCTAACAAGTACTTGACAACAACATACAAAGTTCTTGTATCATTTCTAACATATTTAACCAACTCAAAGTACAAGTCGTTCTGCTAAAACCCGATTCCTCACATGCTAAGACTCTCTCTCTCGAGCTATCCCTATCGCTTCTGACCAGCTCCTGCCCTACCTATTGTCATGCATACATACAAAACAAAGCAATAGCCGGATACCTCCGGTGAGAATAAAATCCCAGTATAAACAACATAAAGCGCGAGATAATAAAGGTGAATGCAATGCATATGTCAAAAGAGGCTATCAATCTGATATCAATAGGATATTGGTTCTTGGGATCCCGAGGAAATAAAATCTTCAAAGAAAACCAACTCACCCAATCGAGGTGAAGTCAAATACTTTATTTCCTCTGACTTTGATGAAACTATAGTGAGTCTTCTGGCTCTGGAAGTAAATCTACATTACATGCCACTCAACTACAACCCTCCAAACGTCATATGAGCTCTAGGCTTTTCAACCCTCTGTGCTTGTCAGGTTGTAGTTCAAGATGAATGCAACATAATCTGTATGCATTAAAGACTGTAAAACATCTTGAACATCTAAGCACATAAGCAAGGAAATCATCAAATCACATAAAAACACAAAATCAAACACGTATGTGATTAACAAGGGAATACTCGAAACCATAGCTATTTCAAGTGTTCTATCCCATATGGATTAGCTGTCATTTATACCTTTCAATGTCGCGTCTGAAAGTACTTCAAATCTGAAAACATAACATGAAAAATTTATATCAAAATCTGCTCGAATTTGTTGCAAGTCAATCAATCAAACTACTTCAAACCTTCTTCAATCTTTATCGGTTCGAAGACTATTGTCTCGGATTCAATACACTTTGATATCAAGATGAAAATGGAATATGAATGAGCCAAAAACTCAGCTATACATTCAGTCTAAGCTCCACTAATTCAATAGACTTAAAAGTGTAGTAATTCTGAAACCGACGGCATAACGGCTAAAAACCGACGATCCAAATCATAATCAAATCAATCCAACAATCAATATAACTTATAATCTTCATCCTATCGGCTCACATAACTCAAAAATCATCATAGATAGAAATGATAGGGTTCGAATTTTGCTTTATAAAATCATATAAAATTCGAACGACAGTCTTTTTCCGAACCGTCTGCGAATACACAATCGATACAACTCATATATGCATATATCTTAAAATCATAAATTTCCATCTTCAACATAAAAATAAAATCTGTGAAAAATGAATGAAACTTGTACCAAAACGAAGGTCTCAAAGTGGTGATCGCAGATATATATTTATCTCAAATTTCTGACGGCCGGATCACAAGTTATCGGAACTTTTGCGGCTGAAAAATCTGAAAATGGCGTTTAAAGGTGTAATTTTGAGTTCTCTGCCTTTTCCTTCTGCTATACACGTGAAAATGGCTGAATATAATTGTAAGTTGAGATAAATATTAGCCAAATTGCAGTTTAGTCCCTGAACTTTTGGCTATTTGCAATTCAGTCCCCGGAAAAGCGATTTAATTCAATTTCAATCCTTATTCATTTAAAAATATTAGAATTTAATTATAAACTCTAAATATTCCCAAATTAAATATTCTTGGATTAAAATTAAATAATCTCGGGCCTTATAGTATGGCTCGGTTGTACATCCAGGAGATCGTTCGACTTCATGGAGTGCTTGTGAGCATTGTCAGCGATCGAGACCCCAGGTTTAATTCTTGGTTCTGGGGGAGTCTTCAACGTGCGATGGGAACTACTCTCAGTTTGAGTACTGACTATCATCTGGAGACAGACGGTCAGACAGAGCGCACTATCTGTGCTTTGGAGGATATGCTTCGGGCGTGTACTATGGATTTTGGTTCAGCCTGACAGGATCATTTGTCATTGATTGAGTTCGCGTACAATAACAGCTATCATCGTAACATTGGTATGGCACCTTTAGAGGCGTTATACGGACGACGTTGTCGTACTCCACTCTTTTGGGAAGAAGTGGGGGAGAGACAAGCTGAGGGACCAGAGTTAGTCCAGTAGGCAGCAGATATTGTTGATCAGATCAAGAAACGGATTAAGACTGCGCAGAATCGTTAGGCCAGCTATGCTAACTAAGCGTAGGCCTTTGCAGTTTGATGTTGGGGAGAAAGTGTTTCTGAGAGTTTCACCTTTCCGCAGGATTCTCAGATTTGGCCTTAATGGCAATTTGTCCCCCAGATTTATCGGTCCTTTTGAGATCTTGGAGAGCATTGGCGATCTGGCTTATCGTCTGGCCATGCCACCGTATCTGTCCAGTATCCACGACGTGTTCCACATATCTCTGTTGCGACGGTATGTGGCGGATCAGTCTCATATTTTGCAGCCGTCTGAAGTTCAGATGGATATGGACTTGACCTATATAGAGAGCCCTATTCGTATTCTGGATCATAAGGATAAGGTCTTGCGGAATAAAGTCATTCCTCTGGTTTTAGTTCAGTGGCAGTGCCGAGGCACTGAAGAAACCACTTGGGAGCTGGAAAGCTGGATGCGTTCAAAACATCCTAAGTTATTTTGATTTTGTTTTTCGTGTTGTATTCAGTTGTGAACTCTGTAAACGTTTAATTTGAATAAGAATGTTTCTACATGTTGTTTTACATTCAGTACTTAAGATCTGATTTTGAGGACGAAATATCTTAAGTGGGGGAGAATGTAGTAGCCCATAACCAATTAAAGTAATTAAAGAAAATAATCGCAATTAAGAATCCTAAGTTCGGACGATCCGAAGCCAGGATCGGAGGCTCCGAACGTGTTCGGATGCTCCGTTTGAAGGTTCGGACGGTCCGATAAGGATCAAGTATTACGTCATTGATTATGTCAGCAAGATGACGTCACGGCTGATGTATTGATGGGACTTCAAACGCTCCGAAGTTGAGTTCGGATGGTCCGAACGTGTTCGGAGGCTTCGAAGTGGGGTTTGCACGGCCCGAAATCCGCCTATAAATAGGGGTGCCGAGCCTCATTTTCAGATGCACCAATCACCTCTCTTCTCTCGATTCCTTGATCTTCCAGCTTAGATTTAGGGCTTTCTAGGCGTCCCGTTGGGAATCTGGAAGTGGCATAGCGATCCGGGCGTCGTAGCGGAGCTGTGGCCTACTTTGAGGAAAGCAACAACAACGGGCTGACGATGGACGCAGGTATAGCTTTTGCTTCCTAAAAATATTTAGGAGTATGCAATAGCTTAGTTAAAGATTTTAGAGCACTATAATGATATTAGTATCATTTGGTAGTGTAGTGCGGATTATAGGCGTGGATCTAGAGCTGGTAGAGCTTGCGTAGTAATTGAGGTACGAAAGTACTGTTCTAGATATCCTGACTGAGTATACATGTATTATGTGACTGCATGATTTATATGACATGATTATACGCTTCATACACTTGCATATTGAGCTATCTCTTTTGAGATGTCTGGTAATAGGGTTTTACCCTATCCTGTTAGTGGATGGACTTCCATCGATTTGGGTCCGAAGTGTCCACTGGTTTTCGGTATGTGAGCCACCTCCTGAAGCGATGGCACAACGTGCTACATACCAGGGCCCGGTCTATCTTTGTTATATGATTCTTGGCCTCTAGTCAATAGGAGGTACACTTGCATGCATGTATACTCATACTCTTGTACTGAGCGTTTTATGCTCACGTCTCATACTTTGTGTATCTGGACACCCTATTCCATGGGGCAAGTTTGCGATTGGATGAGGAGTATGGTTCCAAGAGGGGCTAGGAAGTGGATTGGCCAGCTGGAGCTTCGCCTAGGATTTTATTGAATTGTATTGGGTTGATACAATATTCGATATGGTTGTATAACTATTTGGGTATTTACAGATTCCTTTTCTTGGGATTGTATATTGTTATTGCTTCCGCAGTCTAATTCTGGTTTCCTGTTTAATTAAGTTAATTGCATGCCTAAGTTTTTGATTAGTAGGTGATCTTGGTAAGGGTCACTACAACTGAGGAGGCACATATTTTGAGCTATAACGCTAAGGCATTGAATGCTATATTCTCAACCGTGGAGATGAGGATATTTGGGATCATTGCAGATTTTGTCACTGCCAAAGATGCATGGGATGCTCTTCAAGAACATTTTGAAGGGACTTAGATTGTGAAACGAACAAGGATGAGGCTGTTAAACACCAAATTTGAAAACCTCGGGATGGAAGAAGATGAAACTATAAATACAAAATCACCGATAGGACAACCGGGCTAAAATCGAATAATATTTTACAACCCCATCGAATGAAAAACACTAAAATCCTAAACTAGAAATTTGATACAGAAACGAGCAAAACCATGAAACTACTGCAGCTCAACGACCGCTGCCTCTGGGTCCATCCAACCTAAGCCTTGCCCCAATGAATAGGGTGTTCAACACAAATTACTATGGACGTGAGCAAAAAACGCTCTGTACGGAAGTACGAATATACATTTATCATGCATGCACATGCAATATGATGGGTACTGAAAAACCTATCCAAAAGACTGTTAAGTCAAGGCGCCATGGTATGTAGCACACTAGGCCGTCGCATCAGGAGGAGGCTCCCATACCATAAATGAAACGACCCTAACCTCTAATTAATTAAATAATAAAGAAAAGTACGGATTTTTTTAAAAATTTTGCCATGAACCGTTTCAAAATACTTAAAACCAACCTGTCTCACTCAGCAATTCAAAAATAGAATAGACGCTTAAAAGGAAGGCAAACACGATAATCGTAATCATACGAAAATACAACATCCAAAAGTTCAACATTATGACTTTACATGCCCACAAACAATTATGTAAACCCTTAAGCTTACATTTATCCAATCAACAAAAATGAAAGACTTTAAAGCATTAAAGTAAACTTTTGCGAAAGTCTAGCATAGGTCGGAGGGATGTGTCGTGCCCGCATCGCAGTCCACTCGATGGTCCTGCCCCTCGATCTCAACGATAATCTAACCTGCACCAAGCAAGCATAGTGAGTCTAATAACTCAAAAAGTATAAACTTTGTAATAACAAGGGTTAAAATACTTGCGGCAATACTTAAAGTACTGTACATATAATACTTTGAAACTTGCACTGAAAAGTTATATGATAAAAGAGAATGAGACTAACTGTATGCAATGAACTCACACAAACTCACACTTTGAAACTTGGGACTTTCTTAGACATTACTTGAAATTTTACTTGAAACTTGCTTGAAACTTTCTTAACTTAACTTTTCCTTTCTGTGAATTTAGATCATTGATTGTGACGTTTTCTTTGTTTTTGATTGATCATGGCTGCAGTATACTATGTCAAAAAGGATGCCAAGATTTCTCCCGTTAAACACCACATTGCCCCTCTAAATGGTAAGGGAAGCCAGAATTTCTCCCAATTCGTCCAAACCCCTCTGTTGGCAAGGGAAGCCACAATTTCTTCCAACTCGTCCAAGCCCCTCTGTTGGCAAGGGAAGCTAGGATTTCTCCCAACTCCTCCAAGCCCCTCTGTTGACAAGGGAAGCCAGGATTTATCCCAACTTGTCCAAGCCCCTCTGTGTAATAGATCAACTCACTTCATTCAAATTTTTTTTTTACTTTCTTAACTTGAAACTTTACTTTACATGAAATGCAAAAGAATTCTTCAACTTGCTTAAACTTTAATCAACTCGAAGTCGAGTACTCACACACACAAATGTGCAACTTTAGGGAATGAAACCCAACTCAAAAATATGCATATTAGGTGAGTGAGTGGCTGCCCCTAAGTTGGTTACTCAACTTAGACTCTTTTTTTCCTCAAACATGTCTTAACCCGAGCAATCAAACCGAAAAGCCCTTAACTCGATCCTACCTTAACCAAATTCAATCCCTCTTGAACCTACACTCTCCACACACTTTAAAATATTAAGGAGTAGGTTATGACCTTAAAATACCACCTTAGCATTCCGATCAAAATGGATTTCCGGGAAGCCCTCAAACTTGTCAAAATTCTGCACTAGTCACCCGACTTGAGAAATTATTAACTTGACCAAAACTAACTCGATTTGCTCCCAAATCAAACCGACACGACCTAAACAACCTAAACTTGACTTAGAACCAGCCCTCTCCCATCCATAGTTTCCCAAACCATTCAGTTTAATCAAATATTCCAACAGCTCAACATATTGCTCTAAAATTCTGCTCCAACCCTTTAACTTAAATGACCTATATAGTATCCGAAACTTAACCGAATCGAGCCCTAAATTTGACCTAGGGCTAAGCCACGCCCCGACCAGACCTAACTACTCCACTCCCCTGCTCCAACAACCAGAAACCCTTGCACACAAGTTTAAACAATTAATTCCACCTACACTTCCAACTCCAACTCTAAGCCCCTTTTTCCTTAACTACAACCCTTTCCAACCCATAACACCCCTCTAATACCATCCTTTTGGACTTATATCAAGCACTAGGGCAGCCCCTAACAACACCAAATCCATGTTTTTTGAAAATGCCAAGAACACACACCAAAATGCAACAAACATTTGGGCAATCAAAGAGACCAATGATTTTCATTAAATTCCTCATAACACAACTCCAAACTCAATCAAAAACATAATGAAATTTCGAATTTAGGTGTGATACACTTCTGAAAAAATCTGAATATTATGGTATGCATCAAAACTCCTCAAGTCTCATGTCAAATTTCATCATACAACCCATATAACTTCAAAACAAATGCATAGCTCGAATTTTATACATCAACCTTGCTGAAAAGTTGACAAAACCAAACCTAGTTTTGAATTTACTCAAGAATCATCGCACAAAAGATTAAATAGCTTGCTTAGGGCCAAATAAAAGCTTATACTTGCCTCACTTGACAAAACCCAAAGAAAAGAGATGGAACTAAAGCTGAAACTCAAACCACCAGCTAGGTTGAACTTCCAAGGCAGACTTCCCGGCGACGGCGGCGGTGGAGGGAGGGACGGCGGCGGCCGGAATTGCAAGGGAAGGGGACTGCCGATCTTTGGAGAAAAATGGGGGAAAAGAAAAGAGAAGAGGTGGCTAGCTTGTGTGTGTTGTGTTAGGGTTTTGAGTTTATTTTGTTTTGTGATATAAATTAAGTGTTAGGTATATATGTGTGTGTATGTATAGGTGTAAGTATGCATAGGTGGGTGTGTTGTGTGATTTAAAAGTACTACTCAAAATGCTACAACTTTTGCCTCACTAACTTGCACCTATAAAATAGCTAAGTTTAAAAATCTCAGATTAAAGTATTAAATTGGGATTTTCTAGGCCGGGTTTAGGAAAGTTCTAACTTTTGAAAAAGTTAAAGAATAAGCTCAAGAATGCAATAAAAGTGATTTTCGAAACCCGGAAAATTCTAAAAATCAAACTTTCATCTATTTTCCTCATTTCTCCCAACTTAAAATTCTTGAAATAAAATCTAGGAATTTATCACCGAAATCCACCATCGCCGTATGTGTCAAAATGGGCCGAAGCAGATGCTTGTGCAACTAATGATTCTCATGTGGTGTTCAAAGTTTTAAAAAAAAATATTTTTAATCTCTTTGGCACACCACGGGCAATCATTAGTGATGGTGGGACACATTTTTGCAACAAATTATTTGAAAAACTTTTGGAAAAATATGGTGTCACGCACAAGATCTCTACTCCGTACCATCCCGAGACCAGTGGGCAAGTGGAAGTGTCAAACCGTGAAATAAAAAGAATTTTGGAAAAAACGGTGAGCACAAGTAGAAAATATTGGTCTGTCAGGCTAGATGACGCCCTATGGGCATATCGCACTGCTTTTAAGACACCTATAGGCACTACACCTTATAGGTTACTTTTTGGTAAATCATGTCATCTGCCTTTTGAACTAGAGCATAGAGCATATTGGGTGATTAAATCACTAAATTTTGATTTTATGGCTGCAGGTGAGAAGAGACTATTAGAGTTGGCTCGGCTGGAAGAATTCCGTGATAAAGCATATGATCTGGCGCTATCCTATAAAGAACGTACGAAAAGGAGTCATGACAAGCGCATCATGCAAAGGGAGTTCAAAGAGGGAGATGTGGTGCTGCTTTTAAACTCAAGGTTGAGGTTCTTTCCAGGAAAGCTAAAATTGCGATGGTCCGGACCATTTTTCATTGAAAAAGCCTATCCTTTCGGAGCAATTGTGCTGACAGATTCCCAAGATAAGAAGTTCACTGTCAATTCTCAACGCCTGAAGCATTACATGGGTGAACACTTTGATCCGAAAGTTGGAACAGTCGTGTTCCAGTCAGAGACCGCATAAATATAAATCTGACAAAGTCGAGCGATAGACTATAAATTGAGAACTATTTCTTCATCTCCTGTTTGTTATTTCAATTGAACCTTTTATTTCCGTTTCGTGTGTATTGTTTAGAAAAATAAATAAATAATTATTTTGAAGGGCCCAAATCACGCCTAGGCGAGTATTTTTCTCCGCCTGGGCGTGATTTTCACTGGTTTGAATATTTTTTTTCTTACATTCACGCCATGGCGTGCCATTTCTTAGGCCATGGCGTGAAAATTTCTGGTTTAAATTTTTTGGAATGCAATGGCGTGAGCACATTCACGCCTAGGCGCGACAGATCTGCATATTAAAATACGCAGATCCCTCTCTTTAATTTCATTTTCCCTTCTCTTATTTTATCCCCTTTTCGAACCCTAACCCCTCCCCAATCTTAGAATCCGACAACTCACTCCCAAATCTCTCAAATTCTCAGGTTTCGATCGGTGACGAAGCTCCGAGCATAAATCCTTAACACCTCATCTCGCTCCTAGAAGTCTCGTACGGTGCGGAACATCAAATTTTGAGACTCCAAGCTTCAATTTTGTTCGGGACCAATCCATTCTAGGCGGCTCTATTTTTAACTCGGGCTTCATGGGACCAAAAAGAGCTAGGGTTGTGGGTTCTTCATCATCTTCTTCGTCAATTATCGCAGGTAAGTTTGTTTCCCAAGAGGCCAAGAACCGGTATGATCATTCTAAGATTAATCGTAAGCTATGTCCCGAGAGGGTCTTTCATTTGTCTACCAATAGTGGGATAGGGTGTCATATTCATGATATCATAGGAGATAGAAACTGGAACTTGTTTTGTGCTCAACCGAAAGCGGGGGTTATTCCATGGGTCCGGGAATTCTATGCCAACGCTAAAGAGGGCAAGGAGCGGACTGTGTTTGTGAGAGGAAAGTGGGTGAATTATGGAGAGGTAAAGATTAACGAGTTGTTTAGATTGCCACCAGTTGATACGACTTCTTACGACGCACTTTGCGCGGAAGGACTATATGGCGATCATGCGGGATTTATCTCATGATGGGGTCATGTGGAGTGACCCCGTCAAATTTTTGAATTTTAAGGCCATGTATCTTAAGATTAAGCCTTCATTGTGGTATGTTTTTTTGGTTCGTCGGTTGATGCCCGTGTCCCATGTTAGTGAAGTTCATATGGATCGTGCAGTTCTGTTGTTCGCAATTATGAAGGGAATGCCAATCAATTTTGGCCGCATTATCTCTAGCCAAATTCTAAAATGCGCCAACAACCCGAAATCAAAGCTATTTTTCCCGGCTGTCATTACAGAGTTGTGCACTTTGGCCGGTGTTGAAACGGGTGTGGATGATGAATGGATCCAACCACAGCAGGCCATCGACGAGAAGATATATGAGGGGATGAAGGACAATCGAACCAAGCTAAAAATTGAAGCGAGCTCCAGTTCCGCACCACCACAACCTCCGAAGAAGAAGACGACCACTGAGAAGGTCGATGATATTTGGGCATGGATTGTGCGCCAGGATGCATATCAGGCGTATCGGAGTGAATATGATAGGGTGAATGCCCAGTATATGATGTCCAATGAGTCTGTGACGCGTGACATTTTCATGCACTTGGGTTTTGATGCTTCCCGGCACCCGCATCCACCACCGTACCCATCGCCATTTGCTCACCCATCTGCCTTGGGAGCACCACACACTGAGGAAGAAGGCGTCCCACAACCAGAACACGAAGAAGAGGAGGAGGATTGATCCACTGTAGTAGCCCGAACCCTAATTGAGTAATTAAAGGATTAATGCTAATTAATTCAATTAGGCATCGGACGGATCGGAAGCTCCGAAGGGACGATCGGAAGCTCCGATCGGGATCGGAAGCTCCGATGAGGATCGGAGGCACCGATGATATTACGTCATCCATGACGTGTGGCTGGATCGGAAGCTCCGATCAGGATTGGACGTTCCGATCACCCCTATCCGGAGTCGTCAAGTGATATTTTGACACGTGGCAGATCAGGATCTTCGGAAGCTCCGATGGCAGGATCGGATGTTCCGATCGAAGTTCGGACGTTCCGATCGAGGATCGAAGGCTCCGATCGTTGTCTATAAATAGAAGGCCGAGGCTTCATTTCTCCTTGCCAATTCCGGATTTCCTCTCTATTTCTAGTCATATTCGAGTTGTTCTAGCCTTCCTAGGCTTGAACCGGGAGTCGTCTAGGCGTTCGGTAGTCGTAGCGGATTTGTGCCCAAGTTCTGGAGGCATCGACATCAAAGGGCTAACGACGGACGAAGGTATAGCTTTTGCTTCCTATAAATATTTAGGAGTATGCAATAGCTTAGTTAAGGCTTTTAGAGCACTTTGATGATAGTGGTATCATTTGGCAGTGTAGAGCAGACTATAGGCGTGGACCTAGAGTTGGTAGAGCTTGCACTATTTTGAGGTACGAAAGTACTGTTCGAGATATCCTGACTGAGTATGCATGTATTATATGACCGCATGATTTATATGACATGATATTATGCTGCATTCATTTGCATCTTGCTGTATCTCCTTCGAGATGTTTGTTAGTAGGGTTGTACCCTATCCTGTTAGTGGATGGACTTCCATCGATTTGGGTCCGGCGTATCCACAGTTATCTCGGTATGGGAGCCACCTCCTGAAGCGACGGCACAGCGTGCTACATACCAGGGCCCGGTCTGTCTCTGTTATCTGATCCTTGACCTCGAGTCTATAGGGAGTTCACTTTGCATGCATGTATACTCATACTCTCGCACTGAGCGTTTTATGCGCACGTCTCGTACTCTGTATTTTCTGGACACCCTATTCCATGGGGCAGGTTTGCGATTGGACGAGGAGGGTGGATCCAGGAGGGGCTAGTCAGTGGTTGGCCAGCTGGAGCTTCGTCTAGGTTTTATTACTATTGTTTGGGTTTTATACAGCTATTCGATTTGGTTGTATATTATTGGATAATTACAGATTCCTTTTCTTGGGATTGTATAATGTTATTGGATTCCGCAGTTTTATTCTGATATCTGTTTAATTAAGTTAATTGCATGCATAAGTTCTGTTTAGTAGGTGATCCGGGTAAGGGTCACTACATTTATGGTATCAGAGCATGAAAAAGATTTCTTGGGATTTAGTCTCATCTTGAGGTATTTTTGTAGATGTCAAATCGTGACGACCAGAGTTCTCATGGCAGTGTTGGTGGGCGTTGGGGTGATGCCGACCGGGAACCTCGTCGAGAACGGCGTCATCGTCACCATGACGACGAGCGTTTCACTGTGCGTCGATTCTTAGCTATGGGTCCTAAGCCCTTAGTTGGAGGTGAGTCTCCGGAGGATGCGGAGAACTGGTTAGACCGCATGGAGATGACTTTTCAGACATTCCAATGCACCGATGAGCAGAAGGTGGAGACCCTTGGCTATCTTCTGGATGGGCGTGCGCGCAGGTGGTGGAGGTTTACTTCTGCACCTTTTGTTGCGGCGAGAGGAGTGGCCACCTGGGCCGAGTTTCGCACAGCTTTCCAAAAGCGGTATTTTCCACCTGCACTCCGACAGTCGAAGGAAGGCGAGCTACTGAGTCTGCGACAGGAAACTATGTCTATCGATGAGTATCAGCAGAGGTTCTTTGATCTGCTATCCTATTGCCCCGAGATTGCTGATAGCTCAGAGATGAAGTATAATCTGTTCCTTCAGGGCCTTAACCCTGAGATCCATGACCGTGTGGCGGTTGGCGACGACATGTCCTACGAGGGTTTGGTGAGCCGTTGTCACCAGGCGGAGGACAGCATTCGGCGGAACAGGTCTTTCTCTCAGTCGAGACCTGCTAGTTCTTTGGGTCCCCGTGCCCAAACTTTCAAGAAGTCAGGATCTTCTTCTTCCTCTGGTTCTGGAGGTGTTGTCCGTTTCAGTAAGAAGGACAAGTGTGATCACTGTGGGAAGAACCATCCATCCAACAAGTGCCGCAGAGCTTCTGGAGCTTGTTTCCGTTGTGGAGAGACTGGTCATATCCGGAGGGATTGTCCACAGTCTGGGGGAGGCGGTTCTGGTTCTGGTTCAGGATCGGGTTCTCAGGCTACCGTACAGCAGAGGTCGCAGGGACAGTCTGCTGGGAGTTCTCATTTGAGGCCACGAGCTTCTGGCCAGGTGTTTTCCCTGAGACATGATCAGGCTGTGGAGGAGAATGAGAAAGTCATCGCAGGTACATTCATGCTTTATGGTATACCTGCTCTTGTACTTATTGACACTGGTGCATCTCATTCCTTCATTTCTGCACGTTTTGTTAAGAGGCATAAGTTACCATGCATTGCACTAGACGTAGTGATGTCTGTTTCTACTCCGACGGGCCAATCTGCTTTGGCTAAGCGTCTAGTGATGGGTTGCCCTTTAGAGTTCGAAGGGAACGTTCTGTTGGCGAATCTCATGGTCCTGGAGATGGACGACTTTGATTGCATTCTGGGAATAGATGTGCTGACTACCTATCGAGCTTCAGTGGACTGCTATCAGAGATTAGTACGCTTTCATCCGGAAGGGAGTGAGAGTTGGTTTTTCTATGGTGAGGGAGCGCGACCCCCGATGCCTTTGGTATCAGCTTTGAGAGCCTGTCGAGCTCTAGAGTCTGGCGGGGGAGGCTACCTTATCTATGCAGTTGATTTGTCCGCTGAGAGTATTGGGATAGAGAGCATTCCTGTTGTGGATGAATTTCCAGATGTGTTTCCTGATGAGATTCCGGGTTTTCCTCCTGCTAGGGAAGTCGAGTTTGGCATAGAGTTGATGCCGGGTACTTCGCCTATTTCTAGAGCACCGTATCGTCTGGCTCCGTCAGAGATGCGTGAGTTAAAGAATCAGCTACAGGATCTTTTGGACAAGGGGTACATTCGCCCTAGTGTATCTCCTTGGGGAGCTCCTGTTCTCTTCGTAAAGAAGAAGGATGGGTCGATGCGGCTGTGCATTGACTATCGGCAGCTGAATCGAGTGACTGTGAAGAACAAGTATCCGTTGCCTCGTGTTGATGACTTGTTTGACCAGCTGCAGGGCACATCAATTTACTCCAAGATTGACTTGAGATCTGGGTATCATCAGTTGAGAGTCCGTGATCAGGACGTAGCCAAGACTGCATTCCGTACTCGCTATGGGCATTACGAGTTCCTAGTGATGCCATTTGGTTTGACCAATGCTCCGGCTATATTCATGGATTTGATGAACCGTGTCTTCAGGGAGTATTTGGACAATTTTGTCGTGGTCTTCATTGACGATATCTTGGTGTATTCGCGTAATACGGAAGAGCATGTTTCTCACTTGCGGTTAGTACTGCAGACTCTTCGAGATGAGCAGTTGTACGCCAAGCTGAGCAAGTGTGAGTTCTGGATGGATAGAGTGGTCTTTCTTGGCCATATCATATCCAGGGAGGGGATTTCTGTTGATCCAAGCAAGATTGAAGCGGTACTTAATTGGTCGCGTCCGACGACGGTTGCTGAGATCCGTAGTTTTCTGGGTCTAGCAGGGTATTATCGTCGCTTCATTCTGAACTTCTCTCAGTTAGCTCGACCGTTGACGCAGCTTACCCGCAAGGGTGTGGATTTTGAGTGGTCCTCCGAGTGTGAGGAGAATTTCCGTGAGCTTCGACGGCGGTTGACTTCTGCGCCGGTGTTAGCATTACCGTCAGGATCTGGAGGGTATGTAGTTTACACGGATGCTTCTCTTCAGGGGTTAGGTTGTGTCCTGACTCAGAATGGGCATGTAATCGCATACGCTTCTAGACAGCTGAAACTTCACGAGGACAACTACCCAGTCCATGATTTGGAGTTAGCAGCCATTGTGTTCGCTTTGAAGATCTGGCGTCATTATCTGTATGGCGAGAAATTTGAGATCTTCACCGACCATAAGAGTCTCAAGTATTTGTTCACTCAGGCGGAGTTGAACATGAGGCAGAGACGTTGGATGGACTTGCTTAAGGACTATGATTGCGAGATTAAGTACCATCCGGGAGCTGCTAATCTCACCGCTGATGCTTTGAGTCGCAAGGTGCGACTATCCGCACTTCAGACTTGTTCGATGTCTAGTGCGATCAGTGACTGTTGTACTTCAGGTTATACCTTCAAGCATAAGAAAGGTATGCAGAGTATCCAGATGTTTGCGATATTATCTGAGCCAGCCTTGTACTCGCGGATCCGAGATGCTCAGATGTCTGATTCAAAGACCCAGCGTTTAGCTCGTCTAGCTAACGAGGGTAGCTCGTCTGGATTTCATTATCAGTCAGATGGCTTTCTGTGTTTGTCTGGTAGGCTTGTGATTCCACAGGATGAAGAGTTGCGAGAGGAGATTTTGTCTCAGGCACATCGCACTAAGTTGAGTATTCATCCTGGGAGCAACAAGATGTACAAGGATCTGCGTACTCGTTTCTGGTGGAAGGGAATGAAACGCAGTGTTTATCAGTTTGTTTCGAGATGTTTGGTGTGTCAACAGGTCAAGGCAGAGCACCGACGACCTGGAGGATTGCTTCACAGTCTGCCTATTCCTGAATGGAAATGGGAGTTTATCACTATGGACTTTGTGACCCATTTGCCGGTATCCCCGAGGAACTGTGATGCTATCTGGGTTGTGGTGGACCGACTCACCAAGTCAGCGCATTTCATTGCCTATAGCCGAGAGTACTCTGTGGATCGCATGGCACGGATGTACATTCAGGAGATCGTCCGACTTCATGGAGTGCCTGTGAGCATTGTCAGCGATCGGGACCCCAGGTTTACATCTAGATTCTGGGGGAGTGTTCAGCGTGCGATGGGTACTACTCTCAGTTTGAGTACAGCCTATCATCCGGAGACTGATGGTCAGTCAGAGCGCACTATCCGTACGTTAGAGGATATGCTTAGAGCGTGCGTCTTGGATTTTGGTTCAGCCTGGCAGGATCATTTGCCGTTGATCGAGTTCGCTTACAACAACAGCTATCACACTAGTATTGGGATGGCACCTTTTGAAGCGTTGTATGGGCGACGTTGTCGTACTCCACTCTTCTGGGAAGAAGTGGGGGAGAGACAGGCTGAAGGACCGGAGTTTATCCAGCAGGCGATAGACATTGTTGATCAGATCAAGAAACGGATTAAGACTGCATAGGATCGTCAGGCCAGCTATGCTAATATCAAGCGTAGGCCTTTGCAGTTCGAGGTCGGGGAGAAAGTGTTTCTGAGAGTGTCACCTTTCCGCAAGATTCTCAGATTTGGCCTTAAGGGCAAGTTGTCTCCCAGATTTATCGGTCCGTTTGAGATCTTAGAGAGCATTGGCGATTTGGCTTATCGACTAGCTTTGCCACCGCATCTATCCAGCATTCACGACGTGTTCCACGTATCTCTGTTGCGACGGTATGTGGCGGATGAATCTCATATTCTGCAGCGGTCTGAGGTTCAGGTAGACAAGGATTTGACTTATGTTGAGAAACCACTTCGTATCCTGGATTATAAGGATAAGGTTTTACGGAACAAAGTCATTCCTTTGGTTTTAGTTCAGTGGCAGCGCCGAGGCACTGAAAAAGCTACTTGGGAGCTAGAGGACAGGATGCGTAAAGACCATCCTGAGATGTTTTGATTTCATTCTTTAAGTTGTATTCAGTTGCAAACTCTGTAAACGTTTGATTTGAATAAAAGAATGTTTCTGATTTCTGTATTTGCATTCGGTACTTAAGATCTGATTTCGAGGACGAAATATCTTAAGTGGGGGAGAATGTAGTAGCCCGAACCCTAATTGAGTAATTAAAGGATTAATGCTAATTAATTCAATTAGGCATCGGACGGATCGGAAGCTCCGAAGGGACGATCGGAAGCTCCGATGAGGATCGGAGGCACCGATGATATTACGTCATCCATGACGTGTGGCTGGATCGGAAGCTCCGATCAGGATCGGACGTTCCGATCACCCCTATCCGGAGTCGTCAAGTGATATTTTGACACGTGGCAGATCAGGATCTTCGGAAGCTCCGATGGCAGGATCGGACGTTCCGATCAAAGTTCGGACGTTCCGATCGAGGATCGGAGGCTCCGATCATTGTCTATAAATAGAAGGCCGAGGCTTCATTTCTCCTTGCCAATTTCGGATTTCCTCTCTATTTCTAGTCATATTCGAGTTGTTCTAGCCTTCCTAGGCTTGAACCGGGAGTCGTCTAGGCGTTCGGTAGTCGTAGCGGATTTGTGCCCAAGTTCTGGAGGCATCGACATCAAAGGGCTAACGACGGACGAAGGTATAGCTTTTGCTTCCTATAAATATTTAGGAGTATGCAATAGCTTAGTTAAGGCTTTTAGAGCACTTTGATGATAGTGGTATCATTTGGCAGTGTAGAGCAGACTATAGGCGTGGACCTAGAGTTGGTAGAGCTTGCACTGTTTTGAGGTACGAAAGTACTGTTCGAGATATCCTGACTGAGTATGCATGTATTATATGACCGCATGATTTATATGACATGATATTATGCTGCATTCATTTGCATCTTGCTGTATCTCCTTCGAGATGTTTGTTAGTAGGGTTGTACCTTATCCTGTTAGTGGATGGACTTCCATCGATTTGGGTCCGGCGTATCCACAGTTATCTCGGTATGGGAGCCACCTCCTGAAGCGACGGCACAGCGTGCTACATACCAGGGCCCGGTCTGTCTCTGTTATCTGATCCTTGACCTCGAGTCTATAGGGAGTTCACTTTGCATGCATGTATACTCATACTCTCGCACTGAGCGTTTTATGCTCACGTCTCGTACTCTGTATTTTTTGGACACCCTATTCCATGGGGCAGGTTTGCGATTGGACGAGGAGGGTGGATCCAAGAGGGGCTAGTCAGTGGTTGGCCAGCTGGAGCTTCGTCTAGGTTTTATTACTGTTGTTTGGGTTTTATACAGCTATTCGATTTGGTTGTATATTATTGGATAATTACAGATTCCTTTTCTTGGGATTGTATAATGTTATTGGATTCCGCAGTTTTATTCTGATATCTGTTTAATTAAGTTAATTGCATGCATAAGTTCTGTTTAGTAGGTGATCCGGGTAAGGGTCACTACATCCACCATCAGGGGAGTTTTGCTTTTACTTTCCTTTTGTTTTTATTTTATTGTTTCTCGTTCTTGTGTTTTTCTTGGTCGCAGTGAGGACACTACAGGGTCTTAGTATGAGGGGGACGCTTGAGTTTGTGTTAGTTGTTTTTTTGTTGTTTAATTGTGTTTTTGTTCGTTAGCTCGCTAGTTTATTTTCTGCGCTTAGTTCATTTTGTTTAGTTGTTTCTGTTGTTTAATTTGTTTTGTGTCTTTGTTGAAAAAAAAATTTGAAAATTTTGAAAAAGAGAAGCCAGTGATGATGTTGGGTTGATGCGAATTTACTTTGAAATTGTTGGTAATTCAAAGGCTAGCATCCTTGAATTTTTGAATCATGAAACCCACGAGTTGATAGTGCACCTTCTTTTGCAGAATTGTTGTGAATAATGAAGTGTGTGGAGTGTGATGAACTGTTAAACTGGAGAAGCTCTTGTGACATTAGATACTTGTAGAAATCAAGCATGCATTCTCGGAACTTAGCTGACTGATTTTGCCAAATAAATGTGTTGAATCCGTTGAAACTCCTGAGCCTTTCATGAAAGAAAAAAAAATCCTTGAGTTTCTTGGTGAGCCTAATTGAAGAATAATGGAGTATATCTTGCATAATCATTTAAACTCCATTTGACAAATGTTTTTGGCTATTTTCTCTTCTACTCCCATACCGAACCAAATCTATAACCGAGAATGGAGAAATTAAGGTGAGGGGCGGCCTATGAAATTAATGAATTCGGAATTGAATTCAAGGCAAAAAGGTGGGAATGTAAGGTGTAGAGGATATCGGATGAAAAATCTGATTGCATTAAATAATGAATGATGTACTCCTTTCGTTGTGCATATTCTTCCAATCTTTTATATCCCATTCCTCAAGCCAAATAAGCACTTGTGTTCAGTCAGTGATGGTTGAAGAGATGCATGTAGAAACTATACTTGTGTTGACATGTCGCTTGAGCCATATGGGGCAACTGAATTTGCACGAAATACATGACATTAGGATCAATATCACACACACGTCCACTTCTCTCTCAAGGGTGTAATGTGAGAACTTTGTAGGGATGCATTGTTTGAGTTTAAATTGAAAAGAAAGAAGAAAATGTTCGCTGTCACTCTCTAAGGCTTTTCGGAAAAAATATGTATTTATGAACTGCAAGTTGTGTTTTTGCTTTAACCTATTTTGCTTGGGGTGAGAAAAAGGTTGGTATGAGGGGGTTGATAGAACCCAAAAATGCATGCTAAGTTAGATTATTTTGGGTTCCATTGAGCATGTTATTTGTGATTTTTCCGTGTTTCCGTCTAAAATTCGAGTTTTTGAGCTTTATAGTATCTACTCATGCGTTTAAGATCTTTTGTAGGATAAAGACGGAAAACGGAGCTCGGAAAGTGCTGTGTTAAAAGCTTGAGGCAGAATATTTCACGCCTAGGCGTGACATTCCTACGCCTAGGCGTGAAATGAGTTATTTCAGAAGATGGAAGCAGAGAATTTCACGCCATAGCTTGACATTTCCTGCGCCATGGCGTAAACCGAGGATTATGATGAAGTGAAAACAGAGCTTTTCACGCTATGGCGTGAAGTTTCTTGCACCTAGGCGTGAACTGGGAAGAAGTTGAGAATCGAGACAGAACTTTTCGCGCCATAGCATGACAATTCTTACGCCTAGGCGCAGGTCGCTGAGTAAAAAAAGGAAAGTTTCAAAGAAAGGACTCTTGGAGATATATAAGGATCGATTTTTAGGTTATTGGTGATCTTTTTGGCACATCTCTTGGCGGCTGGAATCACGAACCAGAAAGACGAAGCGGAAGAGAGAAGAACGACCGTGAAGCAACTTTTCTTCTTCTTCCAAAAATTCCTTTCTTTTATTTTTGTTTTGAATTCATTTTGTGGATTTTAGTTATGAATTCTATGCGTGGCTAAACCTCTTTTGTTGAGATTTAGGGGATCCGACCCCGGTTGTTGACTCATGAATATTGGTTTTTGACTACCGATGAATGTTTAATTATGCTATTGATTTGTTTTGCATTGTTGGAGCGTAGCTAACTCTCTCAATATTTTATATCGTGTTTTATTTCGAAATAAAATTTCATGATAGGAACAAATAGTATAATTCATGGATCTACAATTTACATAGACATATGAAATTTGGTACATGTTGATAGTGATAGTCCAGTAGGTCGAAAGCTAAGGGATTCCACGAATTGTTAATGCAATCGTCTATGATAAATAATTGAAGACATTTTATTATTTCATAGAATCAAATTAGTTTAGCATAACTTGAAAGAGTATGTTAATGAATTAGGGAATCTTGTCAAAAACGTGAATTGGTTGTTGAAAGTAATTTTCAGAGTCGATTAGGGAAAGGTAAACCGACAATCTCAACAATTTTCTCCATCATTTGAATTTAATTTGTTAAGATTGATTCAATTCCTGAATTTTTCTTATTCTTGCATTTATTTATTTTCTTGACATTAAGTAGTTAACAAAAACAAATCTCACTTTTCGTAACAGTGAAGTAATGATTATTATTTAGGTAGAAATTGTGCAACTAGTCCATGTGGACCATACTCATATTCACAGATTATATTATAATTTTCATCGTGCACTTGCGATTATTTCGAGCATGTGAGATACATTTATTTTCTGAAATTCATAGTGCAAGAAAAGCTCGATCATGTAGCGATCCAAGCATCGCAACATAACTGTGGCCTAGTTTTGAGGCAAGCGACAGCAAAGGGCTGACGACGGACGAAGGCATAGCTTTTAATTCCTAAAAATATTTAGGAGTATGCAATAGCTTAGTTAAGGATTTTAGAGCACTATAATGATATTAGTATCATTTGGCAGTGTAGTGTGGATTATAGGAGTAGACCTAGAGTTGGTAGAGCGCGCCTAGTATTTGAGGTACGAAAGTACTGTTCGAGATATCCCGACTGAGTATGCATGTATTATGTGACTGCATGATTTATATGCCATGATTTTATGCTGCATACATTTGCATCTTGAGCTATCTCTATCGAGATGTCTGTTAGTAGGGTTTTATCCTATCTTGTTAGTGAATGGACTTCCATCGATTTGGGTCCCGCGTATCCACTAATATTTCGGTATGTGAGCCACCTCCTGAAGCGACGACACAGCGTGCAACATACTAGGGCCCGGTATATCTTTGTTATCTGATTCTTGACCTCGAGTCAGTAGACGGTACACTTGCATGCATGTATACTCATACTCTCGTGCTGAGCGTTTTATGCTCATGTTTCGTACTCTGTGTTTTTGGACACCCTATTCCATGAGGCAAGTTTGCGATTGAACTAGGCGGGTGGATCCAAGAGGGGATAGGCAGTGGTTGGCCAGCTGGAGCTTTGGCTAGGGTTTATTCTTTTTATATTGGATTGATACAGCGTTCGATTTGGTTGTATAACTATTTGGGTATTTGCAGATTCCTTTCCTTGGGATTGTTTTAATGTTTACTGTTTACGCAGCTTATTCTGGTTTATCGTTTGATTAAGTTAATTGCATGCCTAAGTTCTTTTTAGTAGGTGATCTCGGTAAGGGTCACTACCGCCCGTCTCTATGCCCATATGCTCCCGAACACTTTGGACAGCCTGCAATTCACAATTGCTAATTAGAGTTCACGAATTGCTTTTCAAAAGCAATTTGTTAACTACAAAATATATATATTATTATAATATATATATATATATATATATCTCATATATATATGTCTATATATATATATATAATTTGAAAAATAATAATATTAATGTGATGCGATTTTGTGAATATTCTTATAAAGATTGTTATTATACTTGAGTCAATAAAATCCCTGACCAACATTTGGCTTGCAGGGCATCTACTCTAACAATCTCCCACTTACCCTAAAGCCAACTACTCATTAGTTTTAATCTCATTGTTTTGCGATGTTTATCAAACAATGGTCCTGGCAAGGTCTTTGTTAGTGGATCAGCAACATTATCTGCAGAGGCAAATTTCTCGATAGATATGTCTCTCTTCCCACAATCTCCCGAATGATGTGGAATTTTCTCAGTATGTGTTTGGATCGCTGATGGGACCTTGGTTCCTTTCCTGAGCAATGGCACCAGTGTTATCACAGTATACCGGGACTGGATCAACTCCATTTGGAATAACGACCAACTCTTGGACAAAATTCCTCATTTAAAATGCCTCTTTGGCTGCAGCAGATGCTGCTATGTATTCGGCCTTAGTGGTGGAATCCGCAACTATGTCTTGCTTGGAACTCTTCCAAGAGACAGCAACACCATTAAGCATGAATACAAAACCAAAAGTCGATTTTGAATCATCCACGTTTCATTTGAAGCTAGAATCAGTATAGCCTTCCAATTTTAATTCTCCACCCCCATAAACCATGAAAAAATTCTTAGTCCTTCTCAAGTACTTAAGAATATCTTTCACGGCTTTCCAATGCAATGGGCCAGGGTTAGCCTGATATCTGCTTGCAACACTCAGAGTATTTGATATATCAGGACGCGTTGATATCATACCATACATGATACTACCAATTGCTGATGCATAGGGAACACGTGTAATCATCTCTATCTCTTCATCAGTCTTAGGGCACATTGATTTAGATAGAGTAACACCATGACACATTGGTAAGTATCCTCTCTTGGATTCTTCCATAGAGAATATTTTAAGTATGGTATCAATATACGTGACTTGGGTGAGTCCCAAAATCTTCTTTGATCTATCTCTATAGATTTGTATTCCTAATACATAAGATGCTTCACCCATGTCTTTCATGGAGAATTTACTTGCTAACCATACTTTAGTTGATTGCAATAATCCTATATCATTCCCAATGAGAAGGATATCATCAACGTAAAGTACTAGGAATGTCACTGCATTCCCACTAACTTTCTTATACACACATGGTTCCTCGAGATTTTTAACAAAACCAAACTCTTTGATAGTGTTATCAAATCCGAGGTTCCAACTCCTAGATGCCTGCTTGAGACCGTAGATCGATCTCTGAAGTTTGCATACCTTATGCTCACTTCCTACTGATGTGAAACCCTCGAGTTGAGACATATAGATTTCTTCTTTAATGTCTCCATCTAGGAATGTTGTTTTCACATCCATCTGTCATATTTCATAGTCATACCATGCATCTATGGCTAGCAATATTATAATTGACTTGAACATTGCGACTGGTGAAAAGGTTTCCTCATAGTCAACTTCTTGTCTTTGAGTATAGCCTTTTGCCACTAGTCTTGCTTTGAAGGTCAATACCTTCCCATCCGCCCCAAGTTTTCTCTTGTAAATCTATTTGCTTCCTATGAAAACAATTCCCTCAGGTGGATCTACTAAAGTCCATACTTGGTTCGAATACATGAAGTCCATTTCGGACTGCATAGCTTCAAGTCATTTAGATGATTCAGCATCAGATATTGCTTCTTTGAAGTTTTTTGGATCGCATCCATCATTAATCATGGCCTTGTTCATGATGAAGCGTATACCTTGCAGGCGGTCTGAATATTCTTTCAGACCTTCTAGGTATGTGTGACTCAATTACTGGCTGTTGGAGATTGGGTTCAACTTCTACAGTCGTGGTTGTATCTCGAATTTCCTCGAGTTCTATCATTCCACCATTTCTATCTAATAGAAACTCCTTCTCCAAGAAGGTGGCATTTCTAGAAACAAACACATTTTCTTCTTTTGGATGATAAAAATAATATCCAACAGAATTCTTTGGATATCCCACGAAGTAGCACAAAATGGATCTACTATCCAATTTGTCTCCTACTGTCTACTTCACGTAAGCAGGACATCCCCATATTCTCATATAAGAATATTTGGGAACCTTTCCCATCCATATCTCATATGGTGTTTTATCCACTGCCTTTGTATGGACATTGTTCAACAACATTGCCGCAGTTTCAAGCGCAAAGCCCCAAAATGATCTAGGCAATTCAGTGAATCCCATCATAGATCGAACCATGTCCATCAAAGTTTGATTTCGATGTTCAGAAACACCATTCAATTGTGGCGTTCTTGGTGGAGTCCACTGTGAGAGAATCTCATTCTCTTTAAGATAGTCCAAAAATTCAGTACTCAAGTATTCTCCATCTCGATCAGATCGGAGTATTTTAATACTTTTACCCAATTGTTTCTCTACTTCCGATCTGAATTTTTTGAACTTTTCAAACGCTTCAGACTTGTATTTCATAAAATACACATACTCATACCTCGAAAATCATCAGTAAAGGTAATGAAGTAGGACTGCCCATATTTAGTGCTAACATTTAGCGGGCCACATACGTCTATGTGGATCAAATCCAAAAGACCATGTGCACGTTCTACATTCCCACTAAAGGGAGTCTTGGTCATTTTTCCTTTCAGAAAAGATTTACAAGTAGGTAGAGAGTTTATATCTGACATGTAGAACATGCCCTCTCCCACTAACTTGTGCATCCTTCTTTGAGAAATATGACCTAGTCTAGCGTGCCATATATGTGCTGGGTTTTGACTATCTTGTTTTCTTTTGTTTGTTGTTACTGTTTGAACATTATTTAATGGAATATCTTTTAATTTTAAGTTATAGAGATCGTTTTGTAATTCACCAGTTCCAATCAAACATTCATTCTTATATATATTGCAAACACCTTTTGCAAACATACAAGAATAACCATCTCTATCAAGCATAGAAATGAAAATAATGTTTTTAACCAAATTAGGAACATACAAAACATCTCTCAAAAATAACTTAAAATCATTGTTTAATATTAAAATAATATCTCCTTTGGCCTTGACAGCAACCCTTGCTCCATTTCCAAGTCTTAGAAAGGTCTCACCTTCTCTATGTTTCTTGCTTCTTGTCATCACCTGCAAATCATTTCATAGATGAAAACCACATCCGGTATCCAATACCCAAGAAGAAGAATTCATTGAGATATTAATTTCAATATAAAACATACCATGGCCAGAACGCTTCTGGGCAAGATATTCAGTGCAATTACGCCTCCAATATCCAAGCTTGTTGCAGTGGAAACAGACTTGTTCTGATTTATTTGGCTTTTTGGGCCCTTGAGCAGGTTTCTTGTATGACTTCTTGTTAGGCTTGTTCTAAATTATAGAGGCAGAACGCTTCTTTCCCTTGTTTTGGGATCCCTTTTTCGTCCCAGACGATGATCCCACAAATAGAACAGGCTTTCCTTTCTTGATTGTGGCGTCATAATTAACAAGCATATTGACCAACTCTTCAAGAGTGGCCTCTATCTTGTTCATAATAAAATTAACCACAAATCCGTCGAATGAGGAAGGTAAAGACAACAAGAGAATATCAGTCGAGAGCTGATAAGGCATAATCACATCGAGTCCCACTAGTTTCTCAACTAACCCAATCATTCTAACACCATGCTCATGGACCGAAGCCCCTTCTCGCAATCGTGTAGTCATGAGTTCTTTCACAGTTACATGTCTTTCTGATCGAGTTTGAACTCCGTATAAATCTTTCAGATGAAAGTGAATGTCAGCAGCATTCGCAGCGTCCTCGAACCGCCTTTGCAGTTCATTCGACATAGAAGTCAGGATGTAGCTCTTAGCTTGGAGATCATGGTCCCACCATTTCTCAAGCTTGTCTAACTCATTCGCACTGATGTTAGGAGCTGCTTCCTTTGGTGGCTTCTTTTCAAGCACATACGCAATCCTCTCAGAGTTTAGAACAATCTTTAGATTTCTTAGTCAGTCTTAATAATTAGGTCCGCTTAGCTTGTTTTGTTCGAGAACAACAGAAAGTGGATTGCGTGTCGACATCTTAAACATACTGAAAATGAAAACAGATAATCATTTCTAATTATTTTAAAATAATTTTAAGATATAAAATATGGACTTTAATTTTATAAATTTCTTTTCACTATTTTGACATTTTCACCATCCTCTGATGAAAACGGAAAATCGTATTTTCTTAGTGAGCACGTAGAGTCCAATCTAGACAACTATGATCTCGAATAATATCAGTTATCATAATTTTTAAAAGGTAGAGCCCAATTGCAATCCCATGCAACCTCTACGTGTTTTGCCCCACTCTTGATAAGGACCCAATAATATGACGTCGTTTATCTTCGAGTGTCAAGCCGACCCATCAATATTGAATCGTAGTGGACGGTCGCCATGAGTTCCCTCAATAATATGAGCCGAAGTCATGGGAGTTCCACCCAATTCACATCACCTATGTCAGTGGAAGTCACAGCTTTTCGGTGTCCAGGTCTCCCCAATAATATAAGCCAGACACTGACAGCGGGTAGCGTTCATCATGCAACCATCGTTGATAGAATACAAGAATAAATTAAACTCTTTTATTTTTTTACTTTTGTGGCTTGATATAAATTTTGAATCATATTCAAAATGAGGGATTTTAATTTTGAAATTGTCTCATCATTTTATTTAAAATCGTGTGCCATGATTTTGTATGTTTGCCGGATTCATGCAACTATATTATCGAATAATATACATACACGCATATTACTATATATCACATATATCATAATATGACAATTAAATAAGGATGATCGATTGCCAAAACTATTTGATCTATGCAAGTCAGGCATGGATCAAGGTCCAAATCCTAGGTAAATGCAGAGATGCAAATGCAACTTATTACATAAGCTTCCAATATTTTACATGTCATCATCTTGATCATCGGGCCCACCATCTTCCAATCTTGATCTCCCACTATTACAAATATTTACATTTGAATAGCCATGACACATAAGGGATACATATCAAGGGGTGAGAACGAGCCATAAACCAGGCTCACTTTAATTTTATCAAATAAAATTATACAAGTTGAGACATGAAAAATATCCTAACATATACCTAGGATATTGGTCATGGCTCTCGATCATCATTCATGCATATAATATCACATATTATATAATTCATCAATTTCATGTATCTTGTAATTTTATCACTAACCGCCACAATTATTCAATGAATTAACAAATTAAATAAAATCCTTAATTTAATTTCTAATTAATTCAATAATAATTAATTTTCTTGTAAAACCCTTTTACTATAAATAATTAAAATCATATTCTAATTATTTATTTTATAAAAAAATATTTTTCAAAACCGCATCGGGCTCGAAACATTTTCGATCCCACGGTCGGACTGCCCAAAATTTTTGCGAATAGCCCACCACCTAGCCCGTAAGCTGCCCGAACAATTCGAATAGCTTGCAAATCATGCTGCAATTCACATAATTGCACTTTACAATAGGGCCCACAATTTCAATCATGACTATTATTATATTATATATATATATATATATATATATATTATATATATATATATATATATATTATATATACATATCGTAATGCATATATATACACATATCTCTATATAATAATATATATAATAACAATAATATATAAATATATATATATATATATATATATATATCTATATATGTATATATATATATATCGTAATAAATATATACTGTTAGAGTAGGTGCCCGTCGAGCCAATGTGTTGGCCGATGGTCCTTGAGAGAACTCTTGTATGACAATCTTTATTTTAATAATATTTGACATTATTTAATTTGGCACATCTTTATCTTTATACCCATGCAAGCTGCATAGATAAAGACCTTGAATATACAAATAGTAGAAAGAATATGAGATGGTCATGTGATGACTATCATGAAACTCATATTTGGAATACTGTATATTCTAAACTGTTCCTAGTCGATTCAGCCGCCATAAAGAAGGATAAATGCCGCTCGAACTTGAGACTAGTATTTGCGATGTGAGTACCATGTTTTATTGGTAGGGGACATGGAGATATCCAAGCATGCAAATAGGTGCTCCTTGTAGAGTGCACTGAACAACCCTCCCTAAAGGATTTTCCAAGTGGTTCTCACTTATCGAGTGGAGAAGTCCTAGTTTATGGTTGTACACCATTAGTCGTATAACCCGGGACAACATGGAGACTCTATATGCTAATGCTTCACTTTTACTTGTTTACCGACTCATCTGGGGTCATCAGGTGGCAATGTTGGGTGTTGTGACGAAACATATAGGAGTCAATGCATTGTAGTCGGGGATTCACCGCTTACCTACGGGTATGGATATCCTATGTTATATCATGCATACGTAGCTTGAAATCTCTGATCAGAGTAAGTGGTAATTAAGAAAGGAGTTTCTTGAATTACACTTTCGATGCAACTACAGCATGACACATAGTTATCGATTCAATGACAACTCTCGATAAACCAATGGTTGTCGAATAGGTCGGGATATATGAGTTGAAGGGACCGTACTGTACGCTAACCATAATTGATTGGTTCTTGCAGGCACTATCATTTGATACCTAGGGAGTCATGTAAGCAATGCTGCTAGATGTTTACATGACTGGTTGGGTACTATCAGACTTGAGTTTTCTGACGTTCTTATTATCAATGTGTTGATTAATAAGAATGGAGCTATCTAGGGTATGCTCATATAAGGGACTTATTGATCCTGAATCACATGGAGATGTGAACCCACTGCTAGTTGTATCAGTGAATCATTGAGGGTCACACAAGTACTAGCTTTCTAGATCCCGTTGAGATTAAAATTAGTTCATTGTGTTGAACAACTTATAAAGGAGTTTATAAGTAAAATAAATTAGAAGTTTGACTTCTAAATTGGAGAATGAATGGAATAAGTAACTTTTAATTTGTGAATGTGTTCCAAGATTAAAAGTTGACTTAAAATAATTAGTTTATGAAAATGGTGATTTTCTAAACTATTATTTTGAACTTAGTTAATTAATTCAAGTGTTGAATTAATTTAACACTAGTATACATTTTAATGTACAAATAATTAAATTAATTCAAGTGTTGAATTAATTAAACACTATTGAGTCTAGTAGAGCTCAAATTAATATAGTGTTGTATAATTATTGATACTAGTGCACTTGAATGAGTTCAAGTTAAATTTAATTAATTGATTAAACTTAAATGGGTTTAGGTTTAATAATTAATTAAAAATAAGTTCAAATGACATTTGAATATATATATTTATATATGTATATATATATAGGCGTGTATATATATATATATATATATGATATATATATGTGTGTGTATGGAATTTGAAGGGTTGTAAGATGGGTTGCAATTTTTCATGCATGTCTTGCAATTTTCCATGCATGTCTTAATTGTACTCATTAATCCCTCTCTTTTAATATATTATTTGGAATAATATGTACATACATATAATCCATTCCATTCCAATAACTTGAAGTGGCCGAAACTTTCTCCAAGAATTCTCCAAGTTTTTTTTCTTTCAATTTTTGTGGAGAAGGAAAAGAAAATCTCAATGAAAAATCCTCTAAATATTCTAGTGCATATTAGAGTAGATTTAGATCGTCTAGTCGTGGACCTAATTCGGAGGCTCGAAGAGTTGAATCCATTTTGAGCAAGGAGTGCTCTTGGAAGCTTGTAGATTGAGTCTACCATTTTTCAAGAACCTAGTTGTTTATCAACTTGGTTGGAGCCATAAATCAATCTTTGAGATTGATAGGTAAAATTCTAAACACCCTATGGTTGTTTGAGTTTTTGAATACTACACAAGTGCTCGGATTTCTTTTATTAAAAATTTTATATTTCCGCTGCGTTTCCGGGCACGAGTTAACTGATCCCCTTCAGTGGTATCAGAGCCTAGGTTACTCTTTTGTGTAGTATTTGTTGGATATTATGTTGAGGTCAATTTCTAACCGCATGAGAAAATCAATATTTTAACTTTTAGGGCAAATTTTATTAAAATTATTTTTTTTTATTTTCGGGCAGCCCTTGGGCTGCCCGAAGGTGTCCTAGGGGCAGCCGTGGGCTGCCCCATATTTTTAATAAAAAAATAAAAGAAAAAATTTTTTTTGGCCGGAATCCGGCGACGGAGTTTCGGTGACGACTATGACGACTTGAGTTTTTCAAAATGTGTTTTGGAATATCATGTGTCATAGGCCCTAAATTGTTAAATATATTATAGTTGATTTTTATGAAAAATTAAACTTTATAATATGTGATTTTTCTCATAAAATAAATAGTTAAAGTGTGACTTTGATTATTTATAGTAAATTGTGATTTACAAGAAATTCAATTATAAATAAATTAATTTGAAAGTAAACAAAGATGTTTTTTTATTTTGTTAATTTATTTTATAATTGTGGTGGTTAGTGATTGGACCAAGATATATAATATTTGATCAATTAATTATTGAGATAATTAATTGATGGTGTATGATATGTGATATTGTGCATGAAGGATAATTAAAAGCCCAAGACCAATTTGCTAGGTGTATGCTAGGATATTTTGTGTTGAATGGTTGTAATAATTATCAAATTACAAAGTGGGCTTGGTTTATGGCCCATTCCCACCCCATGAGATGTATCCCTATTTGCCATGGATATTTTCAAGTAAAATATTTGATAGCGGAAGTTCAAGATTGGAAGATGGTGGGCCATGATGAATTATGAAGATCCAAGACATGTAAATATTGGAAGCTTATGTAATTGTTGCATTTGCATCCCATGCATTCCCTAGGAATTGGACCTAGGCCCGTGTTTGGCTCACACGGGCCAAATAGTTTTTGGGGCGATTGATCATCCTTGTTAATTAGTATGTGCGTTATTATTTTATAATAACAAATTTGCATGAATCCGGCAAACATACGATCAAACATGGCGATCTTTAAAATTAATGATGAGACCTTTTTCAAAATTAAAAAACCCTCATTTTGAATTAGATTCAAAATTTAAATCAAGCCCGAAAAGGGGAATTATAAATGTGTTTATAATTTCCATGTTTTCCATCGACAATGGATGCATGACGAACGCTACCCGTATTCAATACTCGGCTCATATTATTGGGGGGGTTTTGGATGCCGGAAAGCTGTGACATCCATTGACATGGTGATGTGAACTACGTGGAACTCCCATGACTTCGGCTCATATTATTGGGGGAACTCATGGCGACCGTCCATTAAGGTTCGATATCGATGGGTAAGGCTTGACACGTAAAGATGAACGACGTCATATTATTGGGTCCTAATCAAGCGTGAGACAAAAGTTTACGTAAGGGTTGCATGGAGATGCAATTGGAAACTACCTTTTAGAAATTATGATTGGCTGATATTATTCGGGATCGTAATTGGCTAATTGGACCTTATGTACCTACTGAGGAAAGGAGTTTCCCGTTTTTACTAGAGGGTAGTAAAAATGTCAAAACAGTGGGAGTAAATATTTATAAAGTTAAAGTCCATACTTTATATCTTATTAAATATTTTAAAATAGTCATTGACATTTATCTGTTATTATTTTTCAGTACAAGTTTTGAAAATGTCATCAATTCGCAATCCGTTGTCTGCAATACTCGACAAACATTTACTGACCGGTCCAAATTACCTCGATTGGCTAAGAAATCTGAAAATCGTCTTGAACTCGGAAAAGATTGCATACACACTTGATGAGTCTCCCCCTGATACGGCTCCGACTGATTGTAGCCCTGAGGAGCTACAGACTTACAAGGATTAGTGTGACCATGACTTGAAAGCCAAGTGTTATATGCAGGCTTCTATGAATGATGAGCTTCAGCGATGTTTTGAGAGTGCAAAGCATGCTGCTGACATTCATTTGCATCTCAAAGAACTCTTTGGTGAACAAACACGCCCACTTCGACATGCGATTGTCAAGGAGCTAATCACTTTGCGCATGCGAGATGGGGCTTCGGTCCATGAGCATGGCCTGAAGTTGATTGGGCTCGTGGAGAAACTCGTTAGCATGGATCTTGTGCTACCAACTGAGTTGACTACAGACGTGTTGCTCTTGTCACTGCCTAGCTCATTTGATCCTTTTGTGGTGAATTTCAACATGAACAGGTTAGATCCAACCCTTGAGGAGTTGGTTAACATGCTTGTTACGTTTGAATCCACAATCAAGAAAGAGAAGCCGGTTCTTTATGTGGGATCTTCATCTGGTTAAAAGAATAGACCACATGGGAAAGGAAAGAAGCGTTCCTTCCAAGCTCCCAAAAAGAACGTGCCCTTGAAGAGGCAATCTCCGAGTCCCGTTGTGGTAGCCACACCAGTTAAGGCTAACAAGACTAATGACATTTGTCATCACTGTAAGAAACCTGGACATTGGAAGCGTAATTGCAAGGAATATCTTGACCAGAATGGTTCTGGAAAAGGTATGTTCTACATTGAAGTAAACATTTCACTTAACTCTTCTTCTTGGGTATTGGATACCGGCTGTGGCTCACATCTCTGTAATGATTTGCAGGTGATGGCAAGAAGTAGGAGACTCAGAGATGGTGAGACCTTCTTGAGGATGGGAAATGGGGCAAGAGTTGCAGCCAAAGCTATTGGAGATGTTTACTTATTGTTGGACAATGATTTTAAATTATGTTTGAGAGATGTTTTGTTTGTACCAGATTTGGTGAAAAACATTGTTTCCATTTCTATGCTTGATAAAGATGGATATTTTTGTTTATTTGGCAAAGGTGTTTGCAATATTTACAAGAATGAATGTTTAATTGGTACAGGACAATTGGAAAATGATCTCTATAATTTAAAATTGAAAGATATTCCTATGTATAATGTCCAAGAGATATCAACAACATCCAAAAGAAAACAAGATACTCTAAATCCAGCACACTTATGGCATGCTCGATTAGGTCATATATCTTTTAAAAGGATGAACAAGCTAGTGGGAGAAGGCATGTTTGATATGTCTGATATTAATTCTCTTACTACTTGTGAACCCTGTCTAAAAGGAAAGATGACCAAAATTCCCTTTAAGGGCCATGTGGAGCGAGCCAAGGAACTGTTGGATTTGATCCATACAGATGTGTGTGGTCCACTTAGCATCACCACTAAGCACGGATATTCTTACTTCATTACCTTTACCGATGACTTCTCTAGGTATGGGCATGTGTATTTGATGAAATACAAATCTGAAGCTTTTGAAAAGTTCAAAGAATTCAGAAATGAAGTAGAAAAACAATTTGGACGAAGCATCAAGGCACTTTGATCGGATCGAGGTGGTGAGTACTTGAGTACTGAATTCCAAGAGTATCTTAGGGAGAATGAGATTCTCTCACAGTGGACTCCTCCTGGTACACCTCAGTTGAATGGTGTTTCAGAACGTCGTAATCGAACTTTGATGGACATGGTTCGGTCTATGATGGGGTTCACGGAGTTGCCGCCATCTTTTTGGGGATATGCACTTGAGACAGCGGCACTGTTGTTGAACAATGTCCATTCAAAAGCAGTTGATAAGACACCATATGAGATATGGATGGGAAAATCTCCAAAGTATTCTTATCTAAGAATATGGGGATGCCTGCTTATGTGAAGCAGATATTGGGAGATAAATTGGATGCACGATCCATTTTATGCTACTTCGTGGGATATCCAAGGAATTCGGTTGGATATTATTTCTATCATCCCAAAGAAACAAAGGTGTTTGTTTTTAGGAATGCAACCTTCTTGGAGAAGGAATTTCTATTGGATAGAAAATGGGAGATGATAGAACTCGAAGAAGTTCGAAAAACACCCACGATTGTGGAACCCACACCTGAACAGCCAAGAGAGGAGATACAAGCTCCTAGAAGATCCGAGAGGATCTCAAGACCACCTATGAGGTATGGTCTGCTTCTTGAAGAGGGCCAAGATGAGCCTGACCATGGATGTGATCCAAGGACCTTCAAGGAATCATTGTCTGATGCCGATTCATCCAAGTGGCTTGAATCTATGGAATCTGAGATGAATTCCATGTATTCGAACCAAGTGTGGAATCTTGTGGATCCACCTGAAGGAATTGTTCCTATAGGGTGTAAATGGATTTACAAGAGGAAGCTTGGGACGGATGGGAAGGTTCTGACCTTCAAGGCTCGATTGGTGGCAAAAGGTTATACTCAAAGGCAAGGAGTTGACTTTGAAGAAACTTTTTCTCCAGTCGCAATGTTCAAGTCCATAAGGATATTGCTTGCCATTGCCACATGGTATGACTATGAAATATGGCAGATGGATGTGAAGACAGCTTTTCTTAATGGGGATATTAAGGAAGAAATTTACATGTCTCAACCTGAAGGGTTCACATCTATCGGAAGTGAGCATAAAGTATGCAAACTTCAGAGATCTATCTATGGTCTCAAACAGGCATCTAGGAGCTGGAACCTCAGATTTGATGGTACAATCAAATAGTTTGGGTTTACTAAGAATCCTGAGGAACCATGTGTGTATAAGAAGGTCAGTGGGAGTGCTGTGACATTCCTAATACTTTATGTTGATGACATTCTACTCATTGGAAATGATGTAGGAATGTTGCAATCAACTAAAGTATGGTTATCGAGTAAGTTCTCGATGAAGGACTTGGGTGAAGCATCTTTTGTATTGGGAATACAAATCTATCGGGATAGATCGAAAAGATTGCTTGGTCTCACCCAGTCCACATACATTGATACCATCGTGAAGAGATTCTCGATGGATGAGTCTAAGAGAGGACATCTACCAATGTGTCATGGCGTGTCTCTATCCAAGTCCATGTCTCCCAAAAATGATGCAGAGATAGAGACGATGACACGCATTCCATATGCATCTGCAATTGGTAGTATCATGTATGCGATGATATCTACACGTCTTGACGTGGCCTTTGCACTTAGTGTTACAAGTAGATATCAATCGAACCCTGGTCTTCCACACTGGAAAGCTGTGAAAGACATTCTCAAGTATTTGAGAAAGACTAAGAATATGTTCTTGGTTTATGGGGGTGGAGAACTAAAATTGGAAGGCTATACCGACTCTAGCTTCCAAAGCGATGTTGATGATTCGAAGTCAACTTCCGGTTTTATATTCTTGCTCAATGGTGCTGCTGTTTGTTGGAAGAGTTCCAAGCAAAATAGCACTGCGGATTCAACCACTGAGGCAGAATATATTGCTGCATCCGATGCTGCAAAGGAAGCTGTTTGGATTAGGAATTTCATCCAAGAGTTGGGCGTTATTCCTAATGGAGTTGATCCAGTCCCGGTGTACTGCGACAAAACTGGTGTAGTTGCTCAGGCAAAAGAACCAAGGTCTCATCAGAAATCCAAACATGTACTGAGAAAATATCACATCATCCGAGAAATTGTGGAACGAGGAGATGTCTTGTTAGACAGAGTCGCCTCCGCAGATAATGTTGCTGATCCACTAACTAAGCCTTTACCAGGACCATTGTTCGAAAAGCATCGCGAATCAATGGGTTTGAAGAATATGGGTAGTTGGCTCTAGTGCAAGTGGTAGATTGTTAGAGTAGGTGCCCGTCGAGCCAATGTGTTGGCCGATGGTCCTTGAGAGAACTCTTGTATGACAATCTTTATTTTAATAATATTTGACATTATTTAATTTGGCACATCTTTATCTTTATACCCATGCAAGCTGCATAGATAAAGACCTTAAATATACAAATAGTAGAAAGAATATGAGATGGTCATGTGATGACTATCATGAAACTCATATTTGGAATACTGTATATTCTAAACTGTTCCTAGTCGATTCAGCCGCCATAAAAAAGGATAAAGGCCGCTCGAGCTTGAGACTAGTATTTGCGATGTGAGTACCATGTTTCATTGGTAGGGGACATGGAGATGTCCAAGCATGCAAATAGGTGCTCCTTGTAGAGTGCACTGAACAACCCTCCCTAAAGGATTTTCCAAGTGGTTCTCACTTATCGAGTGGAGAAGTCCTAATTTATGGTTGTACACCATTAGTCGTATAACCCGGGACAACATGGAGACTCTATATGCTAATGCTTCACTTTGACTTGTTTACCGACTCATCTGGGGTCATCAGGTGGCAATGTTGGGTGTTGTGACGAAACATATAGGAGTCAATGCATTGTAGTCGGGGATTCACCGCTTACCTACGGGTATGGATATCCTATGTTATATCATGCATACGTAGCTTGAAATCTCTGATCAGAGTAAGTGGTAATTAAGAAAGGAGTTTCTTGAATTACACTTTCGATGCAACTACAGCATGACACATAGTTATCGATTCAATGACAACTCTCGATAAACCAATGGTTGTCGAATCGGTCGGGATATATGAGTTAAAGGGACCGTACTGTACGCTAACCATAATTGATTGGTTCTTGCAGGCACTATCATTTGATACCTAGGGAGTCATGTAAGCAATGCTGCTAGATGTTTACATGACTGGTTGGGTACTATCAAACTTGAGTTTTCTGACGTTCTTATTATCAATGTGTTGATTAATAAGAATGGAGCTATCTAGGGTATGCTCATATAAGGGACTTGTTGATCCTGAATCACATGGAGATGTGAACCCACTGCTAGTTGTATCAGTGAACCATTGAGGGTCACACAAGTACTAGCTTTCTAGATCCCGTTGAGATTAAAATTAGTTCATTGTGTTGAACAACTTATAAAGGAGTTTATAAGTAAAATAAATTAGAAGTTTGACTTCTAAATTGGAGAATGAATGGAATAAGTAACTTTTAATTTGTGAATGTGTTCCAAGATTAAAAGTTGACTTAAAATAATTAGTTTATGAAAATGGTGATTTTCTAAACTATTATTTTGAACTTAGTTAATTAATTCAAGTGTTGAATTAATTTAACACTAGTAGACATTTTAATGTACAAATAATTAAATTAATTCAAGTGTTGAATTAATTAAACACTATTGAGTTTAGTAGAGCTCAAATTAATATAGTGTTATATAATTATTGATACTAGTGGACTTGAATGGGTTCAAGTTAAATTTAATTAATTGATTAAACTTAAATGGGTTTAGGTTTAATAATTAATTAAAAATAAGTTCAAATGACATTTGAATATATATATTTATATATGTATATATATATAGGCGTGTATATATATATATATATATATGATATATATATGTGTGTGTATGGAATTTGAAGGGTTGTAAGATGGTTTGCAATTTTCCATGCATGGCTTAATTGTACTCATTAATCTCTCTCCTTTAATATATTATTTGAAATAATATATACATACATACAATCCATTCCATTCCAATAACTTGAAGTGGCCGAAACTTTCTCCAAGAATTTTCCAAGTTTTTTTTCTTTCAATTTTTGTGGAGAAGGAAAAAAAAATCTCAATGAAAAATCCTCTAAATATTCTAGTGCATATTTAGAGTGGATTTAGATCGTCTAGTCGTGGACCTAATTCGGAGGCTCGAAGAGTTGAATCCATTTTGAGCAAGGAGTGCTCTTGGAAGCTTGTAGATTGAGTCTACCATTTTTCAAGAGCCTAGTTGTTTATCAACTTGGTTGGAGCCATAAATCAATCTTTGAGATTGATAGGTAAAATTCTAAACACCCTATGGTTGTTTGAGTTTTTGAATACTACACAAGTGCTCGGATTTCTTTTATTAAAAATTTTATATTTCCGCTGCGTTTCCGGGCACGAGTTAACCGATCCCCTTCATATACATATATCTATACATACATATGATAATAATAATAATAATAATAATATATATCCATATATATATTATTATAATATTTATCTATATATATATATATATATATAAATATAGATATATGTATGTATATATATATTACGATATATATATATATATATACATACATATATCTATATATATTTTTTTAAATTCTATTAAAAATAAATTTTATGGTGTAGCGATTTTGTAATATTTTCTTATGATGTTAGAAATTAAAAATACTCAACATGAAATAAACCATACGATATAGAGTACCTGGCTCTGATACCACTGTTGGATCTCGGATCTCTATCATGCCCAAGATGCAGCGGAAGTTTAAAATTTTATTTTGACATTCAAGATATTCTTGGACACTCTTATGGTCTAAAAATAACATTCATAGGGAGTATATGAAATTTATACCTATCAATCTTAAAAGATTGACGATGGCTCCAACTATTTCGAAAATAGCTCTTGTTGTAAATACCTACGAACGATCAACTGGATTATCTCCTTTATTTAATCTTCGAATCAGGTCCACGACCGAATTTCCTGTTTTTCTTCTAAATTGCACTTAAAAGAAGAAAAAATTTAACGAAGAAAAAAACGAAAAAGATGACTAGAGAAGAGAGCTTGCAGAGAGCTTCAAATAGAAACAATTCGAGCATCCAATTGTTCTGATTCAACCCCCAATCAATTGAAATTATAATAATATAATATATATATCATATATATATATATATATATATATATATATATATATTATAAACATAAGGTCCCATATCCATAAATATATATTATATATATCCATATATATATATATATATGCATTTATATATATTGTATGAGCCCTTAAAATCCAAGTCCAACTTAAAAAAATTAATTAAACTCTTTTAATTAATTTTGCTCTCAAAATTTTTATAAGCTATTATAAATAATTTATAAGCTTATCTATCGATCCAGTCAAATTTGTTCATCATAAATTCAGCTCTTTGAATTTATTATCTTAACGAAAACAGGAAAACCAGTATTTGTGTAACCCTTAATGGTTCAGAGATACAGCTAGTTGTGGGTTCACAACTCTTTGTGATTCAGGAAATATTCCTTTATATGGGCTTACCCTTATTAGCCCCATTCTATGCATCAACTCTTTGATCATTAGAATGTCAGAACTCATTTCTGATTTGACCCATCGAATCATGGTACTAGCGTTAAGTGGCAACGCCCCATGATTCCATAGGTATCACTGATAGTGCCTGCAAGAACCAGTCGATTATGGTTAACGTACAGTACAGTCCCTTCATCTCATATATCCCAATCGAAACTGCAATCATTAGTTCATCGAGGGTTGCATGTGAATTTCGATAACGATGTGATGTCTTTGAGAATACATAGTGACATCGCATGTGTAACTTGGTAAACACTTTATTCTACTACACATCTTACACTCTGGCTAGAGATTCCATGCACTATTATCTCACTTGATCACATAGGATATCCACACCCGTAGGTGAGCGGTGAATCCCCAACTACAATGCACTGGCTCCTACATGTGTCGCAATTGTACCCAACCTCGCCACCTGATGACCCTCATGGAATCGGTAAACGATTCAAAGTAAAGTCCTAGCATGTAGAGCCTCAGTGTTGTACCGGGTCGTAAGGACTAATGGTGTACAACCATAACCACGGACTTATTCACTCGATAAATGATAACCACTTGGGAAGTCCGAGGGAGGGTAGTTCAGTGAACTCATCGTATGAGCACCAATCTGTATGATTGAACATCTCTATGTCCATACCAATGAAACGTGATACACATCATCACAGATTCTAGTTTCGAGCTCGAGCGATCCTTATCCTTATTTTGGACGGCTTAATCGACTAGAAACTTGATTTAGAATATACAGTAATTAATAATATGTGTTTCATGATTGTCATCACATGTACAACCTCATATCTTACTATAGTATATTCAAGGTCTTTATCTATGCAGCTTGCATGATTATACAGATATGCCAAATAAAAGATTAATTTTATTAAAATAAAGATTGTTATTACACTTGAGTCAATAAAATCTCTGACCAACATTTGACTTGCAGATCATCTACTCTAACATATCTCTAGCTACATAAGAATAAAGCGAATATATGAAATTGATTAGGCATCCAAGGTGCATGAACATCGCCTGCTTGGCCGAGTGACAACGGCCATCTTCAAGGTCACGGTGTTCCGATCTGTCCCACCTCAGCTCCTCTCGATCCGTATGTACCAACGAATAATGTACTGACAAGTGTCTTAATGGATCATGATATTGTTAAGATTTGAAATTTGGTCATCATCTCAACATGCTGTCGAATAATTTGAACAAAAATATAATATCATGAGGATATCACATCACATTATTACAATCTCCTTAGTAATGTCTCGTTTGATTTCCGACACACTTATCAACAGGTGGATAACTCGCAATATTTCCATCACAAGATTGAAACAGTCTCCAGCATTGATGATTATCATCAACAATATACAGCCCTACCAACAACGTGTATGATCAATGTTGTCACAAGTCTTGCAAAATGGTTCATAACGGACAAGGATCGAACCACAAGTCACTATTCATCGGAAACGAAAAATAAATTAAATCCAATTTCGAATGTTTCAAAAGATCAAATTTCACGAGTATACAAGATCTCCATCGACTAAATTTTTAGGTCCGCCCCTAGTTTTGTCCCATTATTAACAGTGGCACAAGCACAAGCACAAGCAATACTCCCACCGAGGAGACAATAGAGATTCAAAAAAGGCAACTCAGGATAATTCCATTTTCTGGTTTTGTTCTCTCTAGAAAGAGAAAGCAGGTACCTATCAAATTTTTTCCTTAACAACAATTAATAATGCACTCAATCAAGTCTCCTAAATTCTTCGAATACTGCTCGACACTAATCATTCATTAATTTTTTTACGTTACATTACAAAAGATTCCGAAACACGTCCCCACTCCCACGAAAAAAGACAATTCAAAAGGAAGAAACCAAAAAAAATAATTGGATAAAACAACAAAAAGGGTTAAAAGAAATGGTCCCTGTTGCTTTTCTTTTTCTTCCAACTTTAAAGATATGAAAGGCAATAAAAAATAGAATGAAAGACAACCAGAAAATACTCACTTCACCGCATTTCTACATTTATCTTAGTTTGTATTTCTATTATATTATATGTTCTTTCTTATTATTTAAATTTTAAAATTCGATAACTTTCATTTTAATTAAATTGAAATGATTGGGTTTGATGTTTATAATGTTATTTCTCTAAACACAAAAATGCATTTGAAATATATCGATTTGAAATATATACTTCAGTCCAAGCCCGAAATCAAGTCTTGATATCTTGCGGGGGTAATAATCTATGGGTATGTTTGGTTTGCATATTAGTAATATATGTATAACTTATCTTATCCAATCTCACGTTTTTTTTGTGATCATATTATTTATCCATCTACTAATTATTTAGCATACATCAATCAAATTATTAATTAATTATTTTAAATCAATAAAATCATTGTATTTAAATTACTATATTACCCTTCATAAATAATATTATTCATTTTTTTTAATTGTTAAAAAGACAAAATGTAATTTTATCATTTTATTTAAAATTTAATCAATCAAATCAAACCAACTATAATATATCAATCAAATTAAATAATATTTTAACTATTATTTTTTATATTTTTTTATTACATTATATTATTTATCTCTATGTTACTTATCTTATCTACCAAACCAAACAGTACCTAAATAAATTAAAAATTGAAAAAAAAAACGTCTTATAAGTTAGTAATGTTAGAGTTTTGGTTTGAACAAAAATTTATAAAACGTTTTTATAAAAGTGTTTATTACAAAAATTTTACAAAATATTTTAAATGTTTTTTAAGAATAAATATATGTTTGAATAAGTATTATATACAAACGTTTCTAAAATTGAAAAAATTTCTTTAACACCTATTTTAATGAAATGATTTTATAGTTAAAAATGATTAAAACAGTTTTTGGACGACTATTTTATGAAATGTTTTGATTTTCGTTTCTAAGAATATCAAATTACATTCTTCAACTGTTCTTTAAGAAACTATTAGTGCAAAATGCACATGCTTTGCATGTATAAAATAAATAATTTTTTATGTAATTTTTTTTTAAAACCAAAAAATAGATTGAGAAGGAGGTTTTATTGAGATGGTGATAAGAAGAGGGTAATTAAAAAATAAAGAATTTTGGTATCCTCAAAATTAGTTACTATAATAGGCTCAACTTTTATATAATAGTATAGTATAGATAATCGAAGAATACTTTTTTAAAAATATTTTTCAAAAACGTTTTACTTAAATCTTAATCCAAACACATACTTTAATTTTTTTTTAATTTATAAAAACACTAAAACGTTTCTAACTAGTTGTGCAAACGAAGCCACGATATCTAATCCTTTGTTTGTTCCCCATATTTAATCCAATTATCGAATAGCTAGTGCCTAACATCGCCAATATTACGCCTAAAACTGCATAAAAACCAATTATCACAGGATTAATTTTAGAATTTTCCCTAAAACGCTTCATCAAAATAGTTTTTTGGATTTCTCGAAAATTAGCAAAAACATATCGTTTTAGAAAAAAAATAAATTTAAAAGACTATTAGTTCAGTACATGAAGTAAAATTTTTGGAGACTAAGGAAAATAAACGGGCCTTTGGTTTTGAGCTAGCATAAATACACCTTCTAGTGACATAATATAATCCAAAAGACACCTTCATGTAGAGTTGTCAACAGCCAACAGGAATTTTTCCATCTTCACAACAGGTGGCATCTCGTCGCTTTATGAATAATCGTTTCATCCACAGATGTTCTACAGCTATAGAAGAAATTATGGGAGGTCTTCATATGTCCATCAAAATTATATTTCATATGCATGCAGCCAACTCAATATTATACTTGAATTAAGAACATCACAAAATCTTCGATGAGACGATTTTATAAGTCAATTTTATGAGACAGATCATCTATTCGACTCAACTCATGAAAACATATTACTTAAGTATTATTTTTTACTGTACCATCTCAAGAACATAGATATGTGATACCGTATTACATGAGACCTAAAACTCAAAAGAACATTTTGGAGATGCGACAATGTCAGATTCAAGTACACACCCACGTTGCTTCTGTGAATCATAGGAAAAAAATGATGGAGCATCGCTTGCATCACTTGAAGGAATAAAGAAAGAGCCAAATATGTCAACTGAGAGACCTTATTGAAGCCATATATTTATAATTTTTAAAAGGGCTCACGGGCTTGAACTTAGTTTGGCCTTAATAAAATATCTCAAATTCAGTAAAGATTATGCTAAATTTCAGTGTTAAATTAAATAAAAATTGGGTTATTAAAATTACACTACTAACCATCAATTTCAATTTTATTTCATGTTGACTGAAAATTGAAATATAAATATTTTTAATGCATCAAGTTAACCAATCTCATAAATACGTTTATTCTTTACAAATAAACAAAACAACTCAACAATATTTCTTTTCGTTCAAAGAGAAAAGATTAAATAACTTGGGACATATATATATATATATATATATATATATATATATATATGAGAAATGATATGGTGAGCAACCACCGTGAGCATCCATATGAGTATTTGCTGACGTGGCATCATGCACATCCAATAGGTGAGTGACACATCAACAAGTGCTAATATGAGTGCTTACGGTAGTTGCTCACCATATCATTTCTCTCTCTCTCTCTCTCTCTCTCTCTCTCTATCTCTCTCTCTCTCTATATATATATATATATCTATATATATATGATGTAACCAAAATTTTACCTCGGATTCGTTCTGATGAAGCAGATCATCCAATATTTCAACACAGGTCGGGTCGGACAAATAGAGCTCTGCACAGACAAATACAAGGTTAGGGGTCGCCGAATATGTGTTCGACGTGACCTCTTCGATGCCTAACTCAGTACTCATATTATGAAGACGAAAAGCGTAATAAAGTTGGGAGAGCTACATAATATGAGTGGGTGAATGCATGAGTAAAAGTGAATGTCATGTAAAATCATAAGAGATACCTGATATTTATAGAGGCAAGAGGGGTAAGTTATCTTGTTAGTGTAGAATTCTTGTTGTGGTAGGACTTTACTCATGATAGGAAACTAGTGCCACTAGGACATAGTTACCATGGCGACTAGGACTTTGAGCCGACTTATTAGACTTGTCGTAATCTCGAGTTTATCTGGATCTCCCTTTATCTTTTACTGATTCACAAGCGTTTTTAATATTCTCGCTTTTGGAACGCTTACCATACTGGGCCCGGGTTGGTCGTTTTCCCTACCTAGACAAGTTTTTGCCCTTTCGGCCCAGCCGCATGGGCTAAAGCATAAATTCATCCTTTTGGCTCTATGCATTGTTTCAGGCTTTTATCAGGCTTAGACTTTTAATATAATAGGATCTAGTAGATTTGGAACAACCCTCTTGGGCTTGGATACATCTTAGAAATAAATGAGTCCGGGTCGGACCTGACCCAATATTTTTAGGGGTTATCAATAGTACCTCAACTCTTTTGGTCTAAATGAAGTATGAAGTTTAGACCAATTGTCTGGTTGGTCCTGGAGCCCTACCTAGCATATCTTTCGCATTTGTTATGTGCTTGTTTTTCAAGTTGGCAGGTCTTATGAACTGCTGGTAGGATTTTTATCCGGGCGACTAATAAATTGGAAACAAAAAATTAGTTGTGTAAACTGAAATCATCCAAGTCACAAAGGGCCCGAGCACTTATAATACTTAATACCATGAGAATGATTAAGTGTAATCAGAATAACCCAAACTGGGTTTTTGTTCGAGCATTATTTCCATCCGAGCGAGCTCTTAAATAACTTGAAACCATGAAAATGGCTAAGTAAATACGAAAAAGCCGAACCGACGCATCCGAGCACTTATATGCCTTTGAGGTCATAAAAATAGTTAAATAATTTAATTAGAAACTTCCCGACCTGGGAGGCCTTAGCTCGCATGTTGATTCTCCTAAAAATATATGGGTTTGACTCGACCCAAACCCAATAACCCATGTTCTTGGAAGGGTACTTTGAAGCCCATCCAATCCTATTTTATGAGAAGCACAAACTGAAATAGCCCAGTTAGGGTAAAAGGCCATGGTTTGAAGCTCAAGACTTAACCATAAAGGTCCGTTGGGACGAGTCCTAGTTGGGCAGGGTAAATGCTCGACCTGGGCCTAACACGAGGTCTAAGGGAAGATTAAAGGCCCAATCAATTATCAAGGGTGATTCATGGTGCACAACCTTAGTTACCGAGCCCATTTGGCTAAGCCAAAATTGGGTGGCATAGAGGCCCGACCCGGGCCCAATATCTAGAATCATTGATGAGCGGAAATATTTGAGAATATTTAACAGATAGGGATAAGATCCAACAAATCCATGATTTGATATTGTAACACCCGGAAATTTTAAAACGTAAATCCGCATGCATAATTAGGAAAAAATTAATTTTTAATTAAGGGTTAAATGTATTTATGTGATATTATGTGATTTATATGCATGATTTAATTTAGTTTAGCATTTAACCCATAATTATGGAAATTCTAGATTTTAAGGAATTTATTATTTTGATCGCGTAGACGGGACCGCGGACAGACGAGATACCAAAATTCTTAGCCAAAAATATTTTATGAGTTTTATGAGCCTTAAAATATTATTTTAAGGTATTTTGTCAATAAAATTTTAGTATTTAATTATATATTTATTTAAGGGTTGATTTTTAGCCAAAATTAGTCCCTTTATTGACTTTTATTAATTTTTAAAATTTGCCTAAAATATTATTTCGGGATTTTGATTTTTATTATCAGAATAATATGTTATGTTGAGATTTAAATATTATATTTTAGGCATGATTTTATCTTAAATTAGTTATTATCTTAATTAAATTATAATTAACCAAAAATCTATCCTATCTACCCTAAACTCACGTCTCCCTCTCCCTTAGCCGCCTCCAACCTTTCTCCATCACCATCTTCATGCCCCATAGCAGATATCAGCCTCCATAGCCGATCTTTCAAATATTTATCGAGTTTTTGGTCCGTTCGTCGTCCCGGAGCCTCGTAGACGCATCAATTATCGTCCTAGAATTATCAAGGCATGTCTAAAACTTTTCTTTGGCCACCATATAAGCTATATATCATGCATGAAATCTTTCTTAAGGATTTATTATTGCTTGGTTCAAATTTATGCAAGATATTGTGGTTTGATGCATGCTTTTGGTGATTTCTTGTTCATGCTCATGTTTTATCCATCAAGGTTCGGTCCAGGGCAGTTAGCTGAGGGTCAAGGGGTGTCTTAGGGTCCTCATGGTCGAGTGATGTGGTTGGAAAGGGGTTGGATGGGTCAAAGTCTAAGCAATCACTTCTTGTGCATGGTTCGCGCAGGTTTAGGCTTCTGTGGAAAAGAGGTTCTTTCTCCTTCCTTAGGAAAACATTTTGGGTGAGGTTTGTTGGGTTTGAAAGCTTTAGATGTTGGTTAAGATTCAGAGGTGGTTTCGTGGCCTTTGGTGTTCTGAGTCGTCGGAACGAAGCAAAACGCTGGGACTGCTCGCGTCTGCGCACGAGCTGAGAACGGGGCGACTTGCAGGGATTCGTTCTCCTTCGTTAGGACTCAGTTTTGGCTGGTTTTTGGCTTTATGGAAACGTATTGAAGTCCTATAGGTGTAGATGGTGGATATCCGGCCGGTAGATGGCCAAAAAGCCTGCTGCTCACGGCTGAGGAGAGCTGGGAAGGGGGAGCTACGGGTTTAGGGTCCAGGAGGGGTTCCGGGTTGGCTCTGGGCTTTGGGTCGGGTCTGGGGTGTATTGGGTCGGGTCAGGTGGTCCGGGTCCGGGTTAGATGGGCCGGGCTCGAGTATTTTAATTTTTAAGCATTTAATAGTTTAAGTGTATTTTGGGCTTTAATAATTAGTTAGAAAATTATTTGGGCCTCCAAATAATTTTATTTGGGCCTTAAATAATATATTTAAGTTAGCCTAATAATTTTTATGGGCTTGGGAGCCCATGAATATTTTTGGGCCAGTCAGTGGATTTTTGGGCCAGTCTAGAATTTTATTGGGTTTAATTAAATTAATGGGCTTAAATATTTTTATTTAGGCCCAGTTAAGTTAATCAAGTTATTTGGGCTAAGATATGATTATTGGATTTTATTTAAGTTTAATGGGTTTAGAGTGAGTGATCAGCAGTCTGGACCAACCCATGAAAAATAAATAAGTACGGAATATATATTTAATTATTTTTATGCATGAAGTTTATTTTAAGTATATTATGAAAAATTAATTAAATATATATTACAGACATATTTTCAGTGCATGCATTCATGAAATTTCTTATGTATATAATTATGTAAATGATGAGCAATAAAATATTTTAATGGAAATTGAAGTATGTGTGACATAGGGGTGGTTTTCCACCATATGATTCGGTAGTTTTACTACCATAGGGGTGGTTATCCACCATATGATTCGGTAGTTTACTACCATAGGAGGTGATTTATCACCGCCATCGTACGTTGGTTCAGGAGACTGATCAGTCGACACATGAGCATCACACTTATGGATAGGACCATCTTCAGGTTTCAAAAGCATTGCTCAATTATGTTATATATGATGAAGAAATAATATGTTTATGATTATGGTTATGATTCAGTTTATGATTCAGCAGTTTTATTATGTGATGAAAATGTTTCCATGCATGTTCATGTATCATGTATATGTATTAGTATAATTATGTGATGCATTATTTTAAAACTTGATATTCAAGTTTAGACATGTTAAGCCCCTAGGCTCACTACGCTTATATGGTGCAGGTGAGACAGATGACTTTTATGTAGCTCCTACCGGTGGTGAGGACGTATGAGCACACGGAACAGTGGCCCCGTGACCGTTGCATGACTTAGGATTATTTCAGATATATTTTATTATGTTATTGATTTTTAAGAAAATTATACTTTTACTTTAGTATTTCCGCACTTGGTGTTTTTGGAGCATGCAAAACTTATTTTTATTTCATGCTGATATTATTTATCTTTTATTTTGAATTACATATATGTATGGGCGTATATGTATTGTTATTATTTAAAAATAAAAAATAAAAAATTCCGCATTTAAGTTTTAAGAAGGTCTAGATGTTTCAATTGGTATCAAAGCACGGTCCTTGGAGGGTGTCCATCTGCCACGTGAAGCTCAGAAATCTCACTATCGGTCTGTAAGTTTTAAATATTTTATTATGATTTATCACGAACATATGTTATGACTTAAGACTTTATGTTAGCAGAGTTTTAAAATACTTAGTTATGCATTGCGATTTACGTGAAGAATGTGTGGTGAAGCAGTATGCCCCAAGACATGTTATACGACAGGTTGATCACAAGAAATTTTGAATTTGGGAATTCGGTTTTATTTTGTTGAAACTAAGTTTGATATTTATGATATATGGGTTGTCACTTGCATTTTTTTGTAGTAACTTATTGATTTTAAGTTAGAATGATTTCATTGGTAAATTATTGGATTTGTGATGGTAAGAGGTAGCGGGCCTATCTAGAAAATTTTTTTTATGAAGGTATAGCGAAAGATAGAACAATAAAGGTAAATTCCGATAAGAGGTATTAAGTTTATGTGATAGCAATAGAATTATTGCTTGAGGCGAGAGTAGGATTCCTCGCAAGAATGATTAATCGAGGGTTGTATCATTTTATTCTTTGGTGAATTTAAAATATTACTTTATAGAGTCTAGTATATATTTTTGGGAATTAAGTTCTCATGTGTCAAATTATGCTAGTGGGTTCACAGATATCATATTGTCATTTATTTAACTATTAAGGTTTTTCCCATGACGAAGAAGTCATGATTTTTTTGGAGATGACACTGGTACCATAAGGTTATAGTTTGATGATTTGTGGTTTTAAGTTTGTACTCTTAATTATATGAGGTATAAATTGATGATAAGTATGTTTTGTATTAGATTCTTGAATCTTTGAGAATAAAAAAATAATCGTGGAGTTAGTTTGATAAAGAATTGGGTAATCTTTGATAAGAATTAAGGGTTCGCATGGTTGGTGTTACCAAGTAAGCTGTATTGGGTTTGACGTTCAAGTCACTACGTTTAAATAAATAGATTTGGGAACTTGTCAGCCTGACTTATAGATATTGTGATGACTGAATGATGAAGGTGTAAATTTTTATAGGCTTGTATAATTGGTCAGGTGTGGCATAACACTTGTTATAAAATTTTGGTTTCGATGTCAAGTGTAATATAAGCTTTAGATATGACCTAAGAGTTGACGATATATATATATATATATATTTTATGGAGTGAGTTCTTTTGTTAAGAGTTGAGTCATTTGAGAATTTGGGTTGTTGGTTCTACGCTTGTATGGGTAGTTGAAGCACTTGGAATAATCACGAGTCAGCGTAATGACTTGATATTATAATTGTTATCTCGATACTTTCGTTTTACGTTGGGGTTAATTGTATATAATTATTTGTATGGATGTTCTTTCAATATCCTTGAGTTGTATGAACTTGAATTATTGGGTCATGTTATAGGAGTGTCTCCACCAAGATTTTTGGGATGCATGAGCAAAAAGGTACTGGTTGTGTTTTGACTGTACATGGGACCAACATGTATTACTTGTGAGCGGATTATTAAGTTTATTAGGTAATTGACTTAGTATTTTGATTTTGAGGAGTTCAGATTACATGGAATATAAATAGAGGCAACTAGGAAATGATATGGAATTAACTATTGAATGTTATATTATTATGCTATTTAGAGATGATGACATGTAAATACTATTCGGGGAATTTCACTCCTCCAATAGAAAAATCTAAGTGCCTTAAGCCTAAACTAACCACAGAATTAGAATTCATGTATTTTAAGCATATTCCTGACGTTAGGAGAATTTATGTTATACATGACGTTTGACACTAAATTCACTTTTTTTGGGTTTCATGGATTTATAGAACTCGATATTTAAGATTTTCAAGTGTTCGATAGTTGGAAGTGTAGTGGTAAATGGATGAGTTGAAGAAAATGGCGATGAATGACAAATGTTCGACTCAAAGATGTTTAACTTATTATAGAAGGCTGATGTGTGGATAAGCTTTACAAGTTGAATTTATTGGAGTTTATATCGTAATCCTATGCTTTAATAAGTAAATTTGGGAACGAAAGTTCGGCTCACGAATGTTGGAGGATTGATAAGTAGGGTGTATAAGCATATGAAATCAGTCAAGTTTTGGCATAGTGCGATTGTTGTGTTTAGGAAAATGAATAGTAGAGTTAATACTTGAGTTGTACGTATAAGTTGAGGTAAGTATGTGGGTGTACTTTCATTATGGTACTAAGATTTGTATAAAACGTCAGATTTTGTTTACAGTGAAATGTAAGTAAATTGTAATGATTCTCTTTACGAGGTGTTTCAGCAGCGGAAGTTTATAAATGTAGGTTTGATGGAGATGAAGAGGACAAATGGAAAGGATAAAATATGTTGTTTATCAGAGTGTGCAGCAGAAGCAAGACTTTTGGGATACCGAAACTTGGGAACTAGATAGGTAATCGTGGATTTAGTAAATTGGATTTTTGAGGGACTCCGTCATTAGAGTTTGATCAGTCGAATTTCGAGGACGAAATTCAATTTAAGGGGGGAAGAATTGTAACACCTGGAAATTTTAAAACGTAAATCCGCATGCATAATTAGGAAAAAATTAATTTTTAATTAAGGGTTAAATGTATTTATGTGATATTATGTGATTTATATGCATGATTTAATTTAGTTTAGCATTTAACCCATAATTATGGAAATTCTAGATTTTAAGGAATTTATTATTTTGATCGCGTAGACGGGACCGCGGACAGACGAGATACCAAAATTCTTAGCCAAAAATATTTTATGAGTTTTATGATCCTTAAAATATTATTTTAAGGTATTTTGTCAAGAAAATTTTAGTATTTAATTATATATTTATTTAAGGGTTGATTTTTAGCCAAAATTAGTCCCTTTATTGACTTTTATTAATTTTTAAAATTTGCCTAAAATATTATTTCGGGATTTTTATTTTTATTATCAGAATAATATGTTATGTTGAGATTTAAATATTATATTTTAGGCATGATTTTATCTTAAATTAGTTATTATCTTTATTAAATTCTAATTAACCAAAAATCTATCCTATCTACCCTAAACTCACGTCTCCCTCTCCCTTAGCCGCCTCCAACCTTTCTCCATCACCATCTTCATGCCCCATAGCAGATATCAGCCTCCATAGCCGATCTTTCAAATATTTATCGAGTTTTTGGTCCGTTCGTCGTCCCGGAGCCTCGTAGACGCATCAATTATCGTCCTAGAATTATCAAGGCATGTCTAAAACTTTTCTTTGGCCACCATATAAGCTATATATCATGCATGACATCTTTCTTAAGGATTTATTATTGCTTGGTTCGAATTTATGCAAGATATTGTGGTTTGATGCATGCTTTTGGTGATTTCTTGTTCATGCTCATGTTTTATCCATCAAGGTTCGGTCCAGGGCAGTTAGCTGAGGGTCAAGGGGTGTCTTAGGGTCCTCATGGTCAAGTGATGTGGTTGGAAACGGGCTGGATGGGTCAAAGTCGAAGCAATCACTTCTGGTGCATGGTTCGCGCATGTTTAGGCTTCTGTGGAAAAGAGGTTCGTTATCCTTCCTTAGGACACCATTTTGGGTGAGGTTTGTTGGGTTTGAAAGCGTTAGATGTTGACTAAGATTGAGAGGTGGTTTCGTGGCCTTTGGTGGTCTGAGTCGTCGAAACGAAGCAAAACGCTGGGACTGCTCGTGTCTGCACGCGAGCTGAGAACGTGGCGACTTGCAGGGATTCGTTCTCCTTCGTTAGGACTCCGTTTTGGCTGGTTTTTGGCTTTCTGGAAACGTCTTGAAGTCCTCTAGGTGTAGATGGTGGATATCTGGCCGGTAGATGGCCAGAGATGGCTGAGGAGAGCTGGGAAGGGGGAGCTACGGGTTTAGGGTCCAGGAGGGGTTCCGGGTTGGCTCTGGGCTTTGGGTCGGGTCTGGGGTGTAGTGGGTCGGGTCAGGTGGTCCGGGTCCAGGTTAGGTGGGCCGGGCTCGAGTATTTTAATTTTTAAGCATTTAATAGTTTAAGTGTATTTTGGGCTTTAATAATTAGTTAGAAAATTATTTGGGCCTCCAAATAATTTTATTTGGGCCTTAAATAATTTATTTAAGTTAGCCTAATAATTTTTATGGGCTTGGGAGCCCATGAATATTTTTGGGCCAATCAGTGGATTTTTGGGCCAGTCTAGAATTTTATTGGGTTTAATTAAATTAATGGGCTTAAATATTTTTATTTAGGCCCAGTTAAGTTAATCAAGTTATTTGGGCTAAGATATGATTATTGGATTTTATTTAAATTTAATGGGTTTAGAGTGAGTGATCAGCAGTCTGGACCAACCCATGAAAAATAAATAAGTACGGAATATATATTTAATTATTTTTATGCATGAAGTCTATTTTAAGTATATTATGAAAAATTAATTAAATATATATTACGGACATATTTTCAGTGCATACATTCATGAAATTTCTTATGTATATAATTATGTAAATGATGAGCAATAAAATATTTTGGTGGAAATTGAAGTATGTGTGACATAGGGGTGGTTTTCCACCATATGATTCGGTAGTTTTACTACCATAGGGGTGGTTATCCACCATATGATTCGGTAGTTTACTACCATAGGAGGTGATTTATCACCGCCATCGTACGTTGGTTCAGGAGACTGATTAGTCGACACATGAGCGTCACACTTATGGATAGGACCATCTTCAGGTTTCAAAAGCATTGCTCAATTATGTTATATATGATGAAAAAATAATATGTTTATGATTATGGTTATGATTCAGTTTATGATTCAGCAGTTTTATTATGTGATGAAAATGTTTCCATGCATGTTCATATATCATGTATATGTATTAGTATAATTATGTGATGCATTATTTTAAACCTTGATATTCAAGTTTAGACATGTTGAGCCCCTAGGGTCACTACGCTTATATGGTGCAGGTGAGACAGATGACTTTTATGTAGCCCCTATCGGTGGTGAGGACGTATGAGCTCACGGAACAGTGGCCCCGTGACCGTTGCATGACTTAGGATTATTTCAGATATATTTTATTATGTTATTGATTTTTAAGAAAATTATACTTTTACTTTAGTATTTCCGCACTTGGTGTTTTTGGAGCATGCAAAACTTATTTTTATTTCATGCTGATATTATTTATCTTTTATTTTGAATTACATATATGTATGGGCGTATATGTATTGTTATTATTTAAAAATAAAAAATAAAAAATTCCGCATTTAAGTTTTAAGAAGGTCTAGAGGTTTCAGATATGGTTGGTAAGTCGGTTCAAAACTCCTAGTTACTATGGTGACCATGTTCAACTTTATTTAAGCCCCTACTTGAGTAGAGTCCCACTCTAACACAAATTCTACCTCAACAAGGTAACTTACCCCTCCAGCTCCTATAAATACAGGTATTTCTTATGGTTTTACACATTCACTTCTGAATCACATATTCAAACCCTTATTTTGTCTCTTTTGCTCTCGTTTTTCTTTTCTGAGCACTGACTTAGGCATTAGAGGGGCCACGTCGAAAGAACCTTCGGCGCCCCCTATCAAGGTTATTGTCTGTGCAGAGCAAATGACACCCGACCCGACCCACTTCGTTCAAGATTTGGAGATCCGCTCTACCTGACCGAACCGAGGTAAATTTTTGGTATCATCACATGTAATTGTATCCATGAAAACGACTATGTAAATTGAAATTGCCTGAACGCATCTTCCCATACACATACCATAAAATGGTTAAGTAGAACTTGCAATTACAACACTCAGGGACATAACTAAGTAAAATGAGAATACCCAAGTTGTTAAGGACCCGAGAACATGTATGGCTCAAGAACATGATCATGGCTTAGTAAATAATGCATTTCCCAAGCATATGTATCCAAGAATATTTATAATACTTGAAACCATGAAAGTGAAATATCTGAGCACTTTAATACTTGAAACCATGATAATGGCTAAGAAAATATCCGACCATGCGGGGATCTGAGCAAATGTATGGTTTGACTTAAAATAATGAGTCTCCCGAGTAGGCAGAGGCCTGAGCCTTTGTGAGTCCGAGAATTGTATCATAACCCATAATTTGGCCAAGTAAAACTGAAATTTTCTGAGCTACTGGGACCCGAGCACATGCATAATTGAAAACATAAAGATGACTAATAACAACGGTGGTGCCTGAGTCCTTGTTCCTGAGCATATAAGTAATTTTAAAACATAAATTTTTTTCAAGTAAAATCAAAAATCCCCGAACTGAATTTTTGTTCGAGCATGATTATTTCCCAAAAAGTTTAATAGCTCGAGACTATAAAATGTCTAGGTAGACACAAGGTTATGCAAACACTCCCATTTGGTCATGATGCTACCAAACTTTTACCTCGGGTTCGGTCTGAAAGAGCGGATCTTCAAATTTCTCAACAAATCGGGTCGGGTCGGGCACGATGGTGCTCTGCACAAACAAATGTTATGTTAGGGGGCGCCGAAGATATTTTTGGCATGACCCCTCCGATTACTAAGTCAGTGCTCAGAAAATATAGAGAGAGCGATAAAGTGAAAGAAAAAGTGAGTGAATGCAAGAATATAAGTGAATGTATCAAATCATAAGAAATACCTTGTATTTATAGAGGCTGGAGGGGTAAGTTAACTTGTTGAGGTAGAACTCGTGTTGGGGTAGGACTTAACGACCATAATTGCTAGGAATCTTGAACCAACATACATATCGTATCAAATCTCAGATTTATTGTAGCTTAACTTTATATGTCAGATATTCCCCAAATATTTCCTAAATAGCAAATCTTTCATGTATTGGGCTGTACTAGGACCGGGTCAGGCCTTCATATCACCCAGTTCTGTCTCAGCCCAATGAGCATAGGCATTAGGGCTTGAGCCATGGGATCTTCCTTTTGTCTAGAATGGGCCCTTCTAGCTTGGTTGATACATAAGGTATGATCAAATGGGCTTTGCATTGAGTTATATCTTGTCATCACATACGGTGCATTCGGAGCGTCCGAACAGGATTGGAGCATCCTATCTCAGTTAGGCCATGCAGCTGGTGAGGTGTCAACACTGATCGGACATGCAGCATTTTGGAGCCTCTGAAGTTGAGATTGGAGCGTCCGAACTGTGTATGCAGAGATCGGAGAATCCGAACCCCCGATCGGAACGGTCGATCTCTGTCTATAAATAGGGGTTCCTAAATTCAGAATTCTAACACCATTTGACAATATATATCTTGTATCTTGAGCATTTAGGGGCTTTTCTAGCCATAGTAGTCGAGAGGCAGGCCTTAACGAGGTGACCGGGCTCGCAGCAAAGTTGTTCCCAACTTCTGGGACTGTCGTCATCAGCGGGCTCACAACTGATGAAGGTATAGCTTTGGATTCTTATAGAAAATAAGGAGTATGCTATAGCTTAGTTAAAACTTTTAAAATAAGATTATGATGCATGAGTATTTTGCATTATAGTGCGAACTATATGCTTAGACATATAGCTATTTTAGCTTTCCTAGTTAAGAGGTACGAAAGTACTGTTCGAGATATCCAGACTGAGTATGCATGTATTATGTGTTTGCATGGTTATTTGATTATATGGCATGATTTTATCTGCATATACCTGTCATGATATTATGCTGCACCCATGAGCATATTGATCCTGTATTCTTGAGATATACTGTTGTAGGGTGTTCACCCTACGAGTAGTGGATGGTTGGATACGTAAGTCTTGTGTCAAGTCACCGTTATGGTTGGACACTAGTACTATTATCAGGTCATCATTATCCACTAGGTATAGGAGCCACCTCCTGATGCGATGGTGCAATGTGCTATATACCCTGGGTCCGGCTTGTGAGCTTGTTTCTTGACCCTCGTGTCTTGGTATCCAGATCACTTGCATTCATTACACATATATAATATTTGTATACTCATACTCTCGTACTGAGAGTTTTATGCTCACGTCCTCGTAATGTTGTTTTTGGGCACCCTATTTCATGGGGCAGGTTTACGATTGGATAAGGCGGGTGGTTCCAGGATGGCTTAGGCTACAGGTTTCCAGCAGGAGATGTCTGTCTAAGTTTTCAGTATTGATGTATTTTGGTTGATACATTTGTTTCGATATGGTTGTATAACAGTATTTTCAGATTCCTATCCTTGGGATTGTAATTGTTTTTCTATGATTTTCGCTAATAATTCTTATTATGCGTAAACTCTTGATTAGTAGGTGATCACGGTGCGGGTCACTACATTTATGGTATCAGAACATGAATATTAATCTTGGGTTATAGATTTTGATCAAGGTAATCGTTGTTTGTATTGTAGATGGAATGTCAGGATGATCAGAGTAGTTGTAACGCACCAAATTTATCTTAATTGACTTTATTTGAGATAATCGGAGATTACAGAGTTCAAGAGCCGAATTGATTTTGATCAGGGTCTATTTTGCAATTTTCGGAAATTTCAGTGACTAAAACACAATTTTGAACTTTTTTAGATATTTAAGCAAGTGTTGACTCATCTCCTTCACTCCATCTCTCCCCCATCACGCCTCAACCCCATTGAAGGTGCCCCAACTCATTTTCAAGCTTTCAGATTTCAGTCCGAGCTCGATCCGTCCGTTAGAATTTATTTCTGAAGGCAGATTTGCAATCACGGCTGCGAGAGCATCTTTCAATAGTAAGTTTTTCTTTGATCAGATAGAATTCATTTTCCAAATGTTGTTAGAATTGACTGAGTTTTAGATAGGTTGTTCTTGAGATAGTTCTTATCGATTATTCTCAGTCAGTTTTGAAATATAGCGTCGTTCGAATTTGTATTGAATTTTTTTGTGATTTTCGAGAATTTGAGTTTTGAGATTTGTTCGTTTTGAGTTGTTATTGATAATGTGATATTGTTTTGAATATTTTTGATACGTATACTACAGTCTGTGATTTCGGATTGATCAGAATATAGCCGTTATGCCGCAGGTTCGAGTTTTGGACTATGGTTTGATTGAATTGGTTTGAGCCGTTATGAGTCGAGTTTGAATGTCGATATTGATCTCGAGCCTTTATTACTTCTTTTACAGATTTGTATGAAGGCTGTTGAGTTGCAAGGTTTCAAGAGTTGAATCGTTTGGAAGATTAAAGATGATATAGTATCGACTTTCTTATTATCGATAAAGGATATTAGAATGAATCTTGATTTAGGAATCGTTGTTGTTTTCAGGTTTGGGGCATCAACATTTTGAGAAGAGGTATTAGACAACTTAGAGTTGGATGGAACGAGTGACTCGAATCCGACTTGATTCGAGTGTTTCTGTAGCGATCCAACCCGGATCCACTATGTGAGACATCGGTTCTAAACATCAATTAAAGGAGTAATTAAAAATAAGAAAGCATTAAAAGCCAACACAATTTTTTTTTTTTATAACAGGGCCCGCGCGGCCGTGCCTCATCAGGAAAGGGCGCGCACGGCGCCCTGGCTCATGCGCGGCCGCGCCCTTTCGAGGCGCGGCCGCGCATGACGCCCTGCCCGAAAAAGGGGCGCAGGCGCGCGGGCGCGCCTCCCTGGCTGCTTCGGTGCTATAATTGCCAAAAAAAAGAACATCAAGCCATACAATACTCCGAAACATAAACATGCGTTAGAAACTTGATTCCTCCCTTAAAAACAGTAGTTCTGGAGTTCAACAACCAAACCAAAGTCAAGAACATGCAACAACAATATAACGATGAAGTTCGATAACTAAACATGTTTTAACATAAACTAGATTAACATGCTGGAATCGACTTCTAGACCGAGTCTCACTTCTACATCTTTCCCACGAAGCTAACCATGCCTTTTCTGACTTGGTCCTGCCCCACCTATTGCTAAGTACACATACAAACAAAGACAACAGCCGGATAATCCGGTGAGAATACAATTCCCAGTAAAAGAGACTAACATGCTATCAAGTAAACATATCAAATCATAATATGAACTCATTCTTCAAATAATCAATTAATCCAATCAAGAGCTGAATTAAAATGATATGCATGTCTTTAAAACTTCGGGATTATTAGACTCAGATAATCGAATGCAATTCGTCTATTCTTTCTTTATTTCTTTCTTTCTTTCTTTGGTTTGGGATCCCGAGGTTAAAACATCCAATGATCACACCGACTCCCTTCTCGAGATGGACGTGGCATGTTTTAATCCTCTAGACTCCAGGGCATTACAGTGAGCTACTCGACAAGGTAGTAAATCGCCTACCAAGCCACTCAACCACAATCCCTAGATCGTCTAAATCAAATTGAATAATTCAAGGCTCAATATGAATGCATATGTAATCTCATGCACTCACTATAAATTCAATCATATAATCAAATAAGAAGTCAAAAACATGTAGTATGTGATTTCTTCTAGGACACTCGAATCAATCCGAATTCGAGTTAATCCTCCTATTCCATTCCAAAGTCATCTTATACCTCTTCTTTGACGTTCCAAAACTTCAATCTGAAAACAACAATTCCTCAATCAATATCCAAGTCAAGTTAAATCAATCGATAAAGAAGAACATTGATACTATACCGACTCAACTCTTCCAAACTGATCCAAGCTGCAAGACTCGTAACTCCAAAGACTTTAATCAATCTATCAGAAGAAGTCATAGCGATCAAAATCGATATCAAAACTCATACTAAGCTCGGTATAACTCAAAACATCGAAACAATATCCAAAACTCAAACTGACGGCATAACGGCTGTAAACTGACCAAACCGAAAATGCAGACAGCAAAACAACAACTCAACAAACTCATTCCAATCCTCAAACATCAAACCCAACACAATATCAACACATCTCAAAATCAAGATTTTCGAAAATGACAAGAAAAATCATAATAATTCCGATCGTCGTTAGATCTTCGAACCGTTTTAGATATACGATCACTGCTAACTCATAATCATCCTCTCCGAATATAAACAAATTCTGACAACATAGATAAATTCAAAATTCTCAGAATTAAGATAAACTTACTTCCAAACGGAGCATTCGTCGCTGTTATCGTAGATATCAAGTCAGAAATCAATTCTATCGGACGGATTGAGCTAGAATCGAAATCACAAAGCTTGGGAGAAAGCTTGGACGCCTAAAATGGAGAGAACACGTTGTGGAGGGGATGAAGAAGAAATGAGAAAGACTTAGTCAAAGTCCAATAATATAACAAATCCCATATTTGCATTTCGGTCCCTGAAAATTCCGAAAACTAAAAATTAGACCCTGTTCTCTAAAAAGTCGGCTCTTGAATTCTGAAATCACTGTTTATCTCAAATAACATCAATTAAGATAAAAACGGGGCGTTACACACTACATAATCAGAGTTAAGAGCATAATTAAGCATGCATTAAATAAATCGCTGCGGAAGACTTAAATAAAAACAGACCAGCAGAATGTTGGAGAACGGTCGTTCTCCGGATCAAAAAGAAAGTGATATCCGGTGCAGCGGAAGTTTTAAAATTTTATATGGAACGATTCCATATGGATATCAAATTCCTACGATTAAAATTGATAATATAAAATTTAAACAATGTAAATTTTACCTTAAAATCTCGAAGCGAGATTATGGACACCAACAGATTAAACTGCTCTTGTTGTATATCCCAGGAACTGATGAACGAACGTTTCTTCAATCAGGTCCACGAACAGAAATTTAATCCCTCTGACAGACTGCACTAGAAAGTCTATCAGAAGTTTCTACGAAGAAAAATAACAGATTTGATCTGTTAAACCAGACTGCAAATTCGAAATTCACAGGCTGGAATTTTCGAACAGAGAGAGGAGAGGGGCGGCCACACCTAGAGAGAACAACTAGGGTTTACGAAAATTTTGTGACCTCTGTTGTGTAATTTTTGTACTGCAATAACTTATTTATAATGTGGGCTGCTAACAGCTTAGGGCCCATTAGTCATAAGTTCAAGCCTGACAAGCAAAGCCCGCATGTTCAGAAATTAATATAAAATTCATCGTGACTCAGATTGATAAACCAATATCACCAATGTGCACAGAAACCATTTCTGCATCTTTTAAAGTCAAGATAAATTTTCTGAATCCGAATTCAGTGATTTCCAAAAATGTCCATAACTATGTCATTTTAGGAAATCTTACTCCCTCTTCTTTTAAATAAGAAGTCCCACTTCTTTATTCACTAAATTTAACTCTTTAAATTTAATTATCTCAACGGGAATTAGAAATCCATTACTTATGTGACCCTCAATGGTTCAGGGATACAGCTAGCCGTGGGCTCACAACTCCTTGTGACTCGGAACAACAATTTCCGACTTGCCCATCGAATCATGTTAAGAGCGCCTAGCAACATCGCCCCATGATTCCCTAGGTATCACTGATAGTGCCTGCAAGAACCAATAGATTTTGGTTAGCGTACAGTACGGTCCCTTCATCCATATATCCCGATCGAATCAACAACCATTGGTAAATCGAGAGTCGTTCGAGATTCGATAACTATGCAATACATCTTGAAGATCAAATAGTGACATCGCATGTGCTACTAGGAAACCAAGTAACCTAAAACACATCATGTACTCTGGCCAGAGATTCGTCACACTAATATCTCCTCAGATTACATAGGATATCCACACTCGCAAGTATGTGGTGAATCCTTGACAACAAAGCATCGACTCCTATATGTGTCGTAACTGTACCCAATCCTGACACCTGATGACCCCAATAGAGTCGGTAAATGAGTCAAAGTAAAGTACTAGCATATAGAGTCTCAATGATGTTTCAAGTAGTAAGGACTAATGGTGTACAACCAAAACAGCGGACTTTATCCACTCGATAAGTGATAACCACTTGGAAAGTCCGGATAGGGTAGTTCAATCATTCATCATATGAATATTCATTTGCATGCTTTGAACATCTCTATGTTCCATACCAATGAAACGTGGTACTCGGCATCGCAAACGCTAGTCTCAATCTCGAGCGATCCTTATCCTTATTAACGGACGGCTCAATTGACTAGGAACTGTTTAGAATATACAGTGACTTTAAGATGTGTTTCATGATAGCCATCCCCATGTTCTACCACATCTTACATACACTATAGTATATTCAAGGTCTTCATCTAAACATCTTATAGTATGTCACAACATAATAATATGATAAAAGATAAAGTAAATGCCATTATAAAAGTGTAAATTATATTAAACAAAAGATTGTTTATACATAGAGTCATAAAAGCCCTTAGCCACAAGTTGGCTCACCGGGCACCCGCTCTTTCAATCTCCCACTTGCCCTAAAACCAACTAGTCATACTACGTAGTCCCATTGCTTCGCGATGTTTGTCAAATAATGGTCCTGGCAAGGGCTTAGTAAGTGGATCAGCGATATTGTCTGCAGAGGCCACTCTCTCGACAGTGATGTCTCCTCTTTCCACGATCTCCCGGATGATGTGGTATTTCCTCAGTACGTGTTTGGATCTTTAATGAGACCTTGGTTCCTTTGCCTGAGCAATGGCACCCGTGTTGTCACAGTACACCGGGACTGGACCAACAGCTTCAGGAATAACACCCAACTCTTGGACGAAATTCCTCATCCAAACGGCCTCTTTAGCAGCAGCTGATGCCGCAATGTATTCTGCCTCAGTGGTGGAATCCGCTGTGGTGTCCTGCTTGGAACTCTTCCAAGAGAAAGCACCCCCATTGAGCATGAACACAAATCCAGAGGTTGACTTCAAGTCATCCACGTCACTTTGGAAGCTAGAGTCGGTATAGCCTTCCAATTTCAGTTCTCTTCCTCCATAAACCATGAATACATTCTTAGTTCTTCTCAAGTACTTAAGAATATCCTTCACGGCTTTCCAATGCATTTGACCGGGATTGGCTTGATATCTGCTCGTGACACTTAGAGCAAATGCCACATCCGGTCTGGTAGATATCATCCCATACATGATACTCCCTGTGGCTGACGCATATGGTATGTGTGTCATTTTCTCTATCTCTTCGTCAGTCTTGGGACACATAGACTTGGATAGAGAGACTCCATGACACATAGGTAGATGTCCTCTCTTGGACTCATCCATTGAAAACCTTTTCAATATAGTGTCGATGTAGGTAGCTTGAGTAAGTCCTATCATTCTCTTAGATCTATCTCTATAGATCTGTATCCCTAGAATATAGGACGCCTCACCCAAATCCTTCATCGAGAATCTACCTGATAACCATATCTTTGTTGACTGCAACATCCCTACATCATTCCCAATGAGTAAGATGTCATCAACATAAAGTACTAAGAATGTCACAGCATCCTTAACTACTTTCTTGTACATGCACGGTTCCTCCGGGTTCTTGATGAAACCAAAATCCTTTATTGTTTCATCAAATTTCTGGTTCCAACTTCTTGATGCTTGTTTGAGACCATAGATCGATCTCTGAAGCTTGCATACCTTATGCTCGCTTCCCATGGATGTGAATCCCTCGGGCTGCATCATATAGATTTCTTCCTTAATGTTTCCATTAAGAAATGCAGTCTTCACATCCATTTGCCATATCTCATATTCATACCATGCTGCTATGGCAATAAGAATTCTTATGGACTTGAACATTGCGACTGGTGAAAAAGTTTCATCATAGTCAACTCCTTGTCTTTGAGTATAACCTTTTGCCACCAATCGTGCCTTGTAGGTCAGTACCTTTCCATCAGGCCCAAGTTTTCTCTTATAGATCCATTTACACCCTATTGGAACAATTCCATTGGGAGGATCTACTAAAGTCCAAACTTGGTTTGTATGCATCGAATCTATTTCCGACTGCATAGCTTCAAGCCATAAGTTCGAATCCGCATCAGAAATTGCTTCCTTGAAGTTTCTTGGATCACATCCAATTTCGGGTTCACTTTGATCCCCTTCATAAAGAAAACCATATCTAATAGGAGGCCTAGAAGTCCTCTCGGATCTTCTAGTAATAGGCTTGTCAATCAATGGTTCCTGAGGTGTAGGATCATTATTTTGTATCTTGGGTTCTTCTCGAATTTCTTCGAGTTCCATCATCTTGCCTTTCTTATCCAATAGGAACTCCTTCTCCAAGAAGGTGGCATTCCTTGAAACAAACACTTTTGTTTCAGTAGGATGATAGAAATAATATCCGATTGAATTCTTCGGATACCCTACAAAATAACATAAGGTGGATCGACTATCCAACTTATCTCCCACTGTCTGCTTCACGTAAGCAGGACATCCCCAAATCCTCAAGTACGAATACTTAGGAGCTTTGCCATTCCATAACTCTTATGGTGTTTTGTTCACTGCTTTAGTGTGGACATTGTTCAACAACAATACCGCCGTTTCAAGAGCATAGCCCCAAAACTAAGGTGGGAGCTCAGTGAAGCTCATCATGGATCGAACCATGTCCAACAAAGTTCAATTGCGATGCTCCGAAACACCATTAAGCTGAGGTGTCATAGGAGGAGTCCACTGAGAGAGAATCCCATTCTCTTTTAGATAGCTTAAAAATTCGGTACTCAAGTATTCTCAACCTCGATCCGATCGAAGTGCTTTAATCTTCTTACCTAGTTTGTTTTCTACTTCAGCCTTGAATTCTTTGAACTTTTCAAATGATTCAGACTTATATTTCATCAAATATAAGTACCCATACCTAGAATAATCATCAGTAAAGGTAATGAAGTAGGTGTGACCAAATTTTGTACCAATACTAAATGGTCCGCAAACATCCGTATGGATCAAATCCAATAGATTTTGACTACGCTCAGGTTTTCCTTTGAAAGATGATTTAGTCATTTTTCCTTTCAGGCAGGACTCACAAGTAGGTAGAGAGTTAATATCAGACATATCAAACGTGCCCTCTCCCACTAGCTTGTTCATCCTCCTTGAGGAAATATGACCTAGCCTAGCATGCCAAAGGTTTGCCGGGTTTTGACTATCGATTTTTCTTTTGTTCGTTGTTACCGGTTTATCAACATAATTTATTGGAACGTCTTTTAATTTTAAGTTATATAGATCGTTTTCAAGTTTTCCATTTCCAATCAAACATTCATTCTTGTAAATATTGCAAATCCCATTCACAAAATTGCAAGAAAAACCATCTCTATCAAGCATAGAAACAGAAATAATGTTTTTAATCAAGTCTGGAACAAATAAAACATCTCTCAAAAGTAACTTAAAATCGTTCTGCAAAATTAAATAAACGTCTCCCACAGCTTTGGCTTCAACTCTAGAACCATTTCCGAGCCTCAGCTGGGTCTCACCCATCCTAAGCTTGCGACTTCTTGTCATCACCTGCAAATCATTGCAAATGTGAGATCCACATCCGGTATCCAATACCCAAGAAGTAGTATTAAGTGAAACATTTATTTCAATATAAAACATACCCTTCGCAGTTCGCAACTGCTCAAGATATTCCTTGCAGTTACGTTTCCAATGACTGAGTTTCTTGCAGTGATGGCAAACATCCTTGGATTTTTCCATGTTTGAAGCCTTTGTCTTGTTCTTCTTCTCGGGTCCGGTTTTCTTGGATGGGGCAGAACGTTTCTTACCCTTTGTACTTGGCCCCTTCTTAGCAGAAGAAGAGGAGCCCACCAAGAGAACCGGTTTATCCTTCTTTAAAGTGGCTTCATAAGTTACAAGCATATTGACCATCTCTTCAAGGGAGGCCTCTATCTTGTTCATATTGAAATTCACCACAAAACCGTCAAACGATGAAGGAAGAGAGAGAAGTAATAAGTCCACATTGAGTTCATGCTCCAATACCAATTCAAGAGTTACCAACTTCTGAATGAGCCAAATCACGCGTACCCCATGATCACGGACCGAAGTTCCTTCACGCATGCGACACGTCATTAACTCTTTTACAGTGGCCAACCTCTCAGCTCTCGATTGAGCCCCAAAAAGTTCCTTGAGTTGTACGTGAATGTTAGCAGCATTCACGGTATCCTCAAATCGCCTCTGGAGTTCATCAGACATCGAAGCTTGCATATAGCATTTAGCCTTGATATCATGGTCCCACCATTTATCAAGTTTTGCCAACTCTTCCGGACTTATATCAGCTGGTGCTTCCTTCGGAGGAGATTTTTCTAACACGTAGAACATCTTCTCCAAGGTCAAGACAATCTTCAACTTACGGAACCATTCCGTATAGTTTGCGCCAGTCAGTTTGTTTTGTTCGAGAATAGAGAATAGTGGATTGCGCGAATTCATCTTAATGAAATACTGAAAAGAAACAGACAATAATCAGTGATTGTTTAATTAATTTACTAAGACATAAAATAAGGCGAAATTTATTTTATGAATCTCACTCCCACTATTTTAACGATTTCACTACCCTCTAGTGAAAACGAGAAACATTTTCTTTAGTGGGAACATGGAGTCCAATTGACAAAATATAGTCCCGAATAATATCAGCCAATCATAATTTTCAAAAGGTAGAGCCCAATTGCTTCCAAAGCAACCTCCATGTTTTTTTTACCTCATGTCCAATAATGGCCCAATAATATGACGCCATTTATTGTGACACGTCAAGATGACCCATCAATATTAAGTTGTGATGGACGGTCGCCATGTGGATCCCTAATAATATGAGCCAATCTCATGGGAGTTCCATCCAACTTACAACATGTGTCGATCCAATGTACAGCTTTTCGACGAAGGGCCCCCCCAATAATATGAGCCGGACCGTATCCGCGGGTAGCATCTCATACATTGATCGTTGATGGAAGGTAGGAACATTTAAACAATATTTAAATTTCCTTTATTTATCTTGATATCAATTTTAAATCATATTTAAAATGAGGAATTTTTAATTTTGAAAATTTGTCTCATCATTTAAAATTTGTATGCTTGCGGGATTCCTACAATTTAGTCTAAACATGCATACAATGATAATATCATATATTATATTTTAGGATGATCGATTCCATTACTAATCGACCCGTGGTTGCCAATCACGAGTCTAAGTCAAATCCTAGGTGATATGCAAGTATGCAATGCAATCCTATTACATTGTGCTTCCAATTTACATTTCTTCAGTCTTTATCATTGCTTGCTGGTCCCACCTCCATCTTCAAAATCTCTCACTATTTCTAGTGAATTTACAATAAATTACTATGACAAATAAAGGGATACATTATAGGGGTGGGAACGGGCCATAAACCAGACCCACTTTTATTAAAAATGATAAAATCAAATTTGGGCCATAAACCAGGCCCATTAATAAAACCCAACAATCAATAATAAAGCCAAATGTAAACAACCTAACATACACCTATAATATTGGTCATGGCAATCGATCATCCTTATCCAATAATATTTAATTTCAAATTAATTTAATTGGATAACATGCAGTGGCAATAAATTTAAATAGATAAAATCATATTTCACATATAAAATCTTATTTTATATACAAAATCATATTTTATCTAGTTTATCCATAAAATCATATTTTAAATATAAAATCCAATTTTATACATAAAATCATATTTTATTATCAATTGTACCAAAATTATTAATTAAAGATTCAATTTATTGGATTAAATTTATAAATTTCCAAAATTCAAAATTTATCCAAAAATTAATTTTTCTTAAAATTTTAGGCTCAAACAATTTTGATCCATTGCCTCATGGACTAATCCAAACAATTGTCAATTGGTCTAAAATTTATAATTTCTAAAATTATAAAATATAAAAAAATTTAAATTTAATTTTTGGGGCTGCCCGGGACAATCCCGGGCAGCCCGCCCTGCCCTGCTAGGCTGGGCCATAGCCCAGCCTAGCTTTCGGCCCAGCCGAGCACTGGGCTAGGGCAACAGTTGCCCTAGCCTAGCTGCTGGGCTACTGGGCCGAAAGCTAGGCTGGGCTATGGCCCAGCCTGGGCTAGGGCAACAGTTGCCCTAGCCTAGCTGCTGGGCTACTGGGCCGCCACCTGCGGCCCAGTTGCGTGCTGGGCTAGGGCAACATTTGCCCTAGCCCAGCTGCTGGGCCACTGGGCCGCCACCTGCGGCCCAATTGCGCGCTGGGCTAGGGCAACATTTGTCCTGGCCCAGCCGCCAGGCTGCTGGGCCGCCTTACGCGGCCCAGCTGGGTGATGGGCTAGGGAAACTGTTGCCCTAGCCCAGCGGCGCGCAGCCTTTGCTGCGCGTCGGCCGGCGGGCGGCGGCTGCCCGCTGCCCTTCCGGGCAGCCGGCTGCCCCACCCCAAATTTAATTTTTTTTTATTTATTATTTGAAAATTGAGGCATGGTACAATTTTGATAAAATTTTAATCGTATGATCCGAGAGCAACCTGGCTCTGATACCACTGTTGGAACACGATCGTTCTCCGGATCAAAAAGAAAGTGATATCCGGTGCAGCGGAATTTTTAAAATTTTATATGGAACGATTCCATATGGATATCAAATTCCTACGATTAAAATTGATAATATAAAATTTAAACAATGTAAATTTTACCTTAAAATCTCGAAGCGAGATTATGGACACCAACAGATTAAACTGCTCTTGTTGTATATTCTAGGAACTGATGAACGAACGTTTCTTCAATCAGGTCCACGAACAGAAATTTAATCCCTCTGACAGACTGCACTAGAAAGTCTATCAAAAGTTTCTAGGAAGAGAAATAACAGATTTGATCTGTTAAACCAGACTGCAAATTCGAAATTCACAGGCTGGAATTTTCGAACAGAGAGAGGAGAGGGGCGGCCACACCTAGAGAGAACAACTAGGGTTTTCGAAAATTTTGTGACCTCTGTTGTGTAATTTCTGTACTGCAATAACTTATTTATAATGTGGGCTACTAACAGCTTAGGGCCCATTAGTCATAAGTTCAAGCCTGACAAGCAAAGCCCGCATGTTCAGAAATTAATATAAAATTCATCGTGACTCAGATTGATAAACCAATTTCACCAATGTGCACATAAACCATTTCTGCATCTTTTAAAGTCAAGATAAATTTTCTGAATCCGAATTCAGTGATTTCCAAAAATGTCCATCACTATGTCATTTTAGGAAATCTCACTCCCTCTTCTTTTAAATAAGAAGTCCCACTTCTTTATTCACTAAATTTAACTCTTTAAATTTAATTATCTCAACGGGGATTAGAAATCCATTACTTGTGTGACCCTCAATGGTTTAGGGATACAGCTAGCCGTGGGCTCACAACTCCTTGTGACTCGGAACAACAATTTCCGACTTGCCCATCGAATCATAATAAGAGCGCCTAGCAACATCGCCCATGATTCCCTAGGTATCACTGATAGTGCCTGCAAGAACCAATAGATTTTGGTTAGCATACAGTACGGTCCCTTCATCCATATATCCCGATCGAATCAACAACCATTGGTAAATCGAGAGTCGTTCGAGATTCGATAACTATGCAATACATCTTGAAGATCAAATAGTGACATCGCATGTGCTACTAGGAAACCAAGTAACCTAAAACACATCATGTACTCTGGCCAGAGATTCGTCACACTAATATCTCCTTAGATTGCATAGGATATCCACACTCGCAAGTATGTGGTGAATCCTTGACAACAAAGCATCGACTCCTATATGTGTCGTAACTGTACCCAATCCCGACACCTGATGACCCCAATAGAGTCGGTTCACGAGTCAAAGTAAAGTACTAGCATATAGAGTCTCAATGATGTTTCAAGTAGTAAGGACTAATGGTGTACAACCAAAACCGCGGACTTTATCCACTCGATAAGTGATAACCACTTGGAATGTTCGGATAGGGTAGTTCAATCATTCATCATATGAATATTCATTTGCATGTTTTGAACATCTCTATGTTCCATACCAATGAAACGTGGTACTCGGCATCGCAAACGCTAGTCTCAATCTCGAGCGATCCTTATCCTTATTAACGGACGGCTCAATTGACTAGGAACTGTTTAGAATATACAGTGACTTTAAGATGTGTTTCATGATAGCCATCCCCATGTGCTACCACATCTTACATACACTATAGTATATTCAAGGTCTTCATCTAAACATCTTATAGTATGTCACAACATAATAATATGATAAAAGATAAAGTAAATGCCATTATAAAAGTGTAAATTATATTAAACAAAAGATTGTTTATACATAGAGTCATAAAAGCCCTTAGCCACAAGTTGGCTCACCGGGCACCCACTCTTTCACAGAATAAAAACGGTTAAACAAATTTGATTATACAACCCAATCGAATAAATAAGCCTAAAAGGCAAAATCCTACAGCTAATCCTGCTGTCTTCACTGGTCACTGGCTACTCCAAGCTCCTGGTGCTCAATCCTGCACCTACACCTTCCCCGTCGAATGAGGTGTCCAGATACACAGAAAATACTGGACGTGAGCTCTAAGCTCAATACGAAATCATGGGTAAAACATACAAATATGATGCATGCAAATGACCGGGTATTAATATCTGGGATAACTGTATACAACTGCTCAGTAATGGAGCCTATGACATGAGTGGTGCAACCCAGGGAGCAAACCCTGCATACACTGCTCATTCCTAACGGACGTAGACCGTGCCTTCCAGATGTCAGTGCCGGCTAACCCTTTGGTCGCGGGGCGCTCGACATCAACATTCCAAACAGGGCAGAGCGGCCCTACATGGCTCATCTCAAAAGATGGACAGGTACAATATGATATGCACATGTTGCGTAATAATATGACACACAAATGCAACATATAAGCATGTAAAACCCGCTGGCTATCTCAGTCAGTACTTACGTACCTTTCTACAAGTAGTTCCTAGCAGTCCCACTCTAGGTTCCAAGCCTATCATCAACTCTACAATGCAATTACGCATGCATGATTAATTAAGCTCTAAAAGCCTTAACTAAGCTATTGCATACTCCTAAATAATTTAAGGAGGCCATAGCTATACCTGCGTCCGTCGTCAGCCCACTGATGGCAATTGCCTCAAAACTAGGCCACAGCTCCGCTACGACGCCTAGATCGCTATTCCACATCCGGAATCCCGATAGGACGCCTAGAACTCCCTAGATCTGAGTTAGAAAGGCTAACAAACGAGAGAGAACAGAGGAGAGGTGAGAGTTGGAATGAACCCTCGGACCCTCTATTTATAGACATGGAACGGAACGTCCGTTCTCCATCGTTGTGTCCGTTCTGCCAAACTTTGCGTCCCTTCCTCTTCGTTGCTTCCGATGTCCCATCAAGTGCGTAAGCAATGATGTCATCTTGTTGACATCACGGATGACATCAGTAGGCCAGAACGTTGCTTCCGATCATGAACGTTGCTTCCGTTCCTGGTCACCCTACGGGCCTTTTCCGATCATTCTGAATCCATTTCTGAAGTCCGTTAATCCAAACAATATCCAAAACAAGATATCAATCCCAACAACTCATTATATCAACTCAATCCCATCAAAAACATCATATTCAGATAAGGTAGGGTTCGAATCTAGCTTGCTAAAATCATATAAAATCCGAACGATAGTCTTTTTCCGAACCGTCTGCGAATACACAATCGGTACAGCTGATATACGCATATATCGTAAAATCATAATTTTCCATCTTTCACATAAAAATAAAATCTGAGAAAAGTGAATGAAACTTGTACCAAATCGAAGGTCTCGGAGCTTTGATCGCAGATATATATTTCTTTCGAATTTCTGAAAACCGGAACGCAAGTTATCGAAGCTTTTACGGAACGAAAATGGAGTTTTTGAGGGTTGGAACGTTTCCTCTGTTCTTTCCTTTGTATTCTGATGGTTTTCACGTGCAAATGCTAGGAATAAGTGAAGAAATAGATAAATATAAGCCTATTTGCAGTTTAGTCTCTGAACTTTCTGCTATTTGCAATTCAGTACCCAAAAAAGTGATTTAATTCAATTTCAATCTTTTTCAATTTAAGAATATTAGAATTTAATTCTAAACTCTAAATATTCCCAAATTAAATATTATCGGATTAAAATTAAATAATCCCGGGCCTTACAGAACAGGTGGATCACGACGAAGAAATCCATGGAGAATCGAGGTACAACTATTAACTGGAATCTTTTCAAAATTAAATTTTATAAGCGGTTTTTCCCAGTTTCATACCGAAAGGACAAGGGAGCCGTGAAACGATTCGATCTAATAAAATACTAGAATTTTTTTAAATAATAAACTAATAAAATAATACATATACGCCCATACATATATGTATAAATACTTGAAATAACCATTTAAATAAAAACTTGTCAAATAATTTAATTATGTATCAATAATATCCTAAAATAAATAAACACTAAAATAATCTCAAAATCATCGATTTGTACTAAAAATGATCAAATATTTTACCAAGCGAGCATTATAAAAATAATATTTTCAATCAATCATAAAATAAATAATATGCGGAAAAACTTGTTCAAAAACTGATAACATCCCATAACATCACTGAAATAGCACTGGTCACGGGCGCCGTCTGCAAGCAAGCTCATAGGCCTTCACCGCCGGTCGGAGCAATCGTGTCACCAAAATCATCATACTCACCTGCACCATTAAGCGTAGTGAGCCTAGAGGCCCAACATGTTTTTTTTCATAATAACAAGGTTTAAAAAAAATCACACATAAGCACATAATCATACTAATACATATACTTATCATGAATATGCATGCATGCTCTTAAAATAATGCATCATAAATTCTTCCATGTCATAAATTTCATCATAAAATAATATCCATGCATGTGCTATATCATATAATACATAACATAATTTGAGCATGTCATAATCATAAAGAACAGTGTAGGTTATATCCATGAGTGTGGCTCGTAATCATGAGCGACTGATCAGTCTAAGAACCAATGTACGTGGCGATGGATAAATCCACCTCTATACTAGTAGTAAAACTAACCTGTGCTCGGTGGTAAAATCATCTCTATGACGGTAGTAAACTACCTCTGTTCTCGGTGGTAAACCACCTCTATGCTGCCACATCACTTCAATTTCCATAAAATATTTATCATTCTCAACATTAAACATATAATTCATCATAAAATTATTTCACATATGCATTTACTAAAAATTTGGTCCGAAATATATATTTAAATAATTTTTATAATATTAATACTTGTACATAAAATAAATGTCATGCATAAAATAATTTAAATATATATTTCGGACTTATTGATTTTTCATGGGATTGTCGAGACTGCTGGTCCCTTAGACTTAAGTCCATAAATTCTAAGACTGGCCCATCAAATTAATTTAAGAGCAAACATCATAATTTGACCCAAATAAAATACTTAAACATAATTAGGCCCAAATAAAATATTTAAGCCCAATAACTTAATTTAAGCGCAAACATCAGAAATTGACCCAAATAAAATACTTAAACATAATTAGGCCCATATAAAATATTTACAGACTGACACAATAATTTTCATGGGCTCCCAACAATATGAAAATTATTGGGCACACTTAAATAACTAGTTTTAAGGCCTAATTAAAATATTTAAAAGCCCAATTAATTTTTCAACATTTAATTTAGCCCAAAAATACACTTAAACTAATAATTACCTAAAAATAAAAATACCCGAGCCCGACTAACAAAACCCGGACCCGAACCCATCTAACTTAACCCATGACCCGGCTGACCCGACCTGGACCCCCGAAGACACAGCCCAACCTCCCCAGCCCCCCAAACCCGATCCCCCCAACATACATACGTGACATGCACAATTTTGTGCATGCCTCGGTCGTGAGCCTGCTGCCGGCCAGCTTCGGCCCCCCATCGGCCAAAGCTCCACCGCCCAGACGTAGCCCATATCTGGGCGGTTCCAACGAGACAAACCACGGTCCCAACCAATCCTCACATAGCCCCGGCGAAACACGCTTCCGGGAATCCCGAAACTTTCGTGATCTACTATGCAATAAAGGAAGAAGCTTTGATCCTAGCCATCTCTAGCCCTAAGTCACGAGCCGAACAGACCCTAAGGACCCTAAGACTCCCCTAGAAGTTGACCCGGCAGTCTAGCATGACCCATGCTCAGAAAACGTGAAGTATAGATGCATCAAACAAGGCCATAGCGTGAACCATGCACAAAATATGGTTTCTGTCATTAACATGAATTTATTTCGTACAAATCTGATGTTCTAGATGAAAAAAAAATAGCTTATATGGTGTTAAAGAAGAGAATTCGACACGCCTTTTGATTTATTTGAAGCTAAACTCGCGTGTACGAGCCTCGGAACGGCGGATCGGTGAAAATCTCCAAAGAAATCTTGAAGGGATCGGCTATGGGGTGATGTTTGCTGTTGCTGGATCGTGAGAATGAAGGTGGAAGGGGGTGGAGGCGGCTGAGAAGGAGATAACGTAGGTTTTGGGGTGATTAGGATAGATTTTGGGTAATTAGGAATAATTAGGATGATAATTATTTAGGATAGAAATCATACCATAAAATAATATTTTTAAACTTTTGAAACACTTACTAATATAATATAAAACTTTTAAATCTCGAAATTCTAATTTATGGTATTTTTACAAATTAATAAAAGTCCTAAAAATGGCTTAATTTTGCTAAAAATGGGCTTTCTAAAATACATTTATAAAATACCATAAAATTTAGGAATTAAAAACTTTAAAATAATATTTGAAGGTTTCTAAAAACTCATAAAATAATTTGGATGAAAACTCAATATCTCGTTCGTCTACGGTCCCGTCTACGCGATCAGATTAATCAATTTCTCAAATAAATCTAAAATTTACATAATTATGGGTTAAATGCTAAAATTCTTTAAATCATGCACATAATACACATAATAACACATAAATATCTTTTAACCCATATTTCTAAATTTTAATAATTTAATTTTTCTTAATTATGCATGCGAATTTACGTATCCAAAAATATCGGGTGCTTCAATTCTCCACCCCCCCCCCCCCTTAAAATAAATTTCATCCTCAAAATTAAAGTACATACCCAAACAACTCTGGGTAGCGATTCCTCTTGTCATCCTCGGTCTCCTGGTAGTTTCCTCCTCAGAGTGATTCAGCCACTGGACCTTGACCATCGGTATGACCTGCGTCCTAAGCCTCCGCTCCTCCCTAGCCAAAATCCGTGCTGACCTCTCCTCGAAAGCTAGCTCTGGTGTAAACTGTAGAGGCTCATAATACAGAACATGCGACGGATTCGAGATGTATCTCCGGAGCATGGACACATGAAACACGTTGTGCACTGCCGCAAGACCGGGTGGTAGTGCCAAACGGTAGGCCAATGTGCCAACTCTCTCCAAAATCTCGAACGTGCCAGTATAACTTGGATTGAGCTTTCCTCTCTGACCAAAGGGCATCACACCCTTCATAGGTGACACCTTCAGGAACACATGGTCAACAACTGCAAACTCAAGATCTCGTCGTCGTGCGTCAGCATAACTCTTCTGACGACTCTGAGCAGTCCTCATACGATCACGAATCTGAGTCACAACATCTGTAGTATGCTGCACTATCTCGGGACCTAGTAGAACTCTCTCTCAAACTTCATCCCAGTCCACCGGAGATCTACATCTCCTCCCATCAGAGTATGCAAGAGTTCAATCGTTTAATTGGTTCCATCAGTTCAAAATTTTGGTCAGATAAGCAGAGATTCATGGATTTCAGTTACAATTCACAAAAATTTTCAGCATGGGCCATCTTTCAACTTCCTTCTTCACATCTTGCAAGATTCCCTCATCCAATAACTTCAACTCACTAAACATTACAACTCAACAACTTGACAACAAAACTCACTTCAAATAAAACCAAACAAAGACAAAACCACTTAAAAATCCAAAAACTTACTCAAAACACCAACACCAACAACAACAACAACAACAACAAAAAATTTTTATCAAATATAAAATCTCCCCCAAACTTAGGTACATTCATTGTCCTCAATGATATGACAAGAAAAAGTAAAGGACATGTACCTCAGGCAACGACCATCACTGGTCGCCACCATCCTCGTCATTAAAAGGAGGGGGCTGCTAAGTAGTATCATGAGTGGGTTGCCACTGTGGTGGTGGAGGGAATGGATATGAAGAACTCGCAGCACCCGGAAACTAATGAGCCAGTGCCGATGTAAAATTCATCATGTAGTGCATAAAGGCTCTGGACTCCTACTGAAATGTCAGTTGTTGATGCATCGCCTCCTCTAAAGAAGTAACTCGATCAGTCAATGTAGGATGGGTAGTAGGACGGGGTGCTGCTTCGAGTCGAGCATTTGCTCGAGCATTAAACTCCCTTATTTTAGCACAGGCATGCCTCTCAGGCTTTGGCACAAATCTCCTCGAAGGTACAAAAGGAATCGGATTACGACATTTCAATAACTCCTCATTATCAGGCCATTGCACCCCCGCAGCAACACATAAATCAGTGATCAAAGACGGTAAGGCAAGACCACCGGTGGTTCGCCCGGCCACCACCTTAGAAATAGTATCTTGACAAATCTGGCCCAAATCGACGGTCTTGCCCACAAGAATACATAAACCAAAAGCGCTCTTTCATGTGTAACTTCATGGTCATGATCAGTGGGCTTCAATCTCGCACAAACAAAGGTGTACCACACTTCTGCATCTTCCACCAAATCGGTTTTCTTCAAAATGTGTGGCATATTCTCGTGACCCAAGCGCCACTCAGCTCCCGGTACACATAACCGCCTCAGAACAGCATCATGATCAACTACCTCACCCTTAAACTCAGCATATTCATCATGCATAAGAGGAGGAATCTCATAAACAATGTTTATGGTGTGTGCATCGAAAGGTACCAATTTACCTCTCACTAAGAACCGCATCCCATCATTTTGAACCTTCAAGTTGGCTTAAAATTCTCTAACCAGAGACATCACAGCATCCATAGGTGGTTTGACAAAAGTATCCCAATGTCGAGCAAATACCGTCCTCCCAACCGCAGAAACAGGATGGTTGGGTTAAAAACCCAACGTCATATTGAATTCTCTCTCGGACATCATACTCTTAGACAAGAGTTTTTGATAGTGCTCGGTCGCTTTCTCATCCCAAAAATGATGATCGTCATAGGCCGGAGCAGATGCAGAAGATGCTCCATATTTTTGCTTTCTCTTTGGAGCCATTTACCAAACACCTTCCTAGCACAACACAATACAAACTTTTGACAATATCAACTCTACACCAACTCCCCCAAACTTCAAATTCAATCTCAACAATAATCCACAAACTCCAACTACAAGCACCACAACAAATAACACCACCACACAAATACAATTAAACCAACCCGGCAATAGCACTCCACGGTCAATAAACTCAACATCAACAATCACTACAACACTTGGAATTGGAAATTACCACTTTGGATCGTGATAGAAGTATGATCAAATAAACAAATCCACTCCTTGAACCAACAATAATCTGAGCGCCCTGTTGAACCTATGAAACCAACCGTCCCGTAGAGTATGGTAAAGAAGATGAAGAATGTATGGGAGAGATATATGGAATTATACAAGAGTTGATATGGAAGAAAATATATAAGGTTGAAGAAGGAGATAGAACCAAAGAAGGAGATGAGGGGTGAGGATGGAAGTCTGGAGAATTAGGGATTTTAAAGAATTAGGAGAGAAGGGTAATGAGGATATCTGAAGTGTCAATCTGTTTTTTAGTCTTTAAACACGTCGCGCATGCGCACTGGGTAGAAGTGGCGGGCGTGCAGCAGGATCTCATTCCTGATTTCTTTTGTTAGAGACATAGCGCGGGCGCTCAAGATGGGTAGGGCGGGTGCGTATCAGTGTTGCGTATCAGGGTAAAAACTTTCCAGACGTCGCGCGGGCGCTTAGGATAGGTAGCGCGGGCGCACATCGGTTTCGTGCTTCAAATAATTTTATGGGCATTCATCGCGCGGGCGCTCAAGATGGGTAGAGCGGGCGTGCTGCAGTTTCTCACTTCGAATTAATTTCTGAGCGGCCATAGCACGGGCGCACATAGGAGAAGGGGCGAGCGCGCTGTAGGTTCGAATTGCATGTTCCAAAGCCTGAAAAATTTTAGAAAATTGACAAAAATTAGGCTTCAAAAATTGACCATAATGTACTGAAAATAATTATTTAACAAAAAACTAAATAAAATGAAAACAAAAGTAAATAAACTAAAGGAAAAAAAGCATAGGTTGCCTCCCAAGTAGCATTTGGTTTATAGTCGTCAGCCCAACTTTCACCGGTCTTACGCAGTCTTTCCCTTCTCTTTCACACGCAAAATATATTCCACGAACCTCTTTTTAAATTTCGCCTTCGTTTTCGTGGTTTTCTTCTCCGGTAAACTTGGCGCTTTCTCTTTTGATGATTCTACCACAATATCAGCTTTTTGGCGGTCCACCATCTTCACAACTCGCTCAACCAAACATAATTCCTCGATAGGTGGATTTAGTGCCTTCATGAATATGTTCAAAATAACTCTTTTGCCTTCCACACCCATCGACAATTCACCATTCTTGACATTTATTTTGGCATCAGCAGTAGCCAAAAACGGTCTTTCAAAAATCAATGGAGCACCATGAACTGCTTCCATGTCTAAGATCATAAAATCGGCTGAAAATATAAATTTATCCACCTTGACTAGCACATCCTCAACAATACCCCGTGGATATGTGATGCATCTATCCGCCAACTGCAATGTGATCATGGTCTATTTCATCTCTCCCTACTCCAAGGCCATGTAAATAAACAATGGCATTAAATTAATATTGTCCCCTAAATCACATAATGTAGTAGTAAAATGAGATCCACCAATTGAACAAGGGATAGTAAAACTCCCTGGATCCTTAAGCTTCTGAGGCATCTTTTTTTGTAGCACCACACTGCACTCTTCCGTTAGATTCACCACTTCATTTTCTTGCAGCCTCTTTTTCTTGGACATCACCTCCTTGAAGAACTTTGCATAGTTCAACATTTGTTCCAAAGCATCAGCAAAGGGGATGTTGATATGAATCTTCTTGAAAATATCCTAAAATTTGGAGAACTGCTCATTCAAAGTCTTTTTCTTGAACCTTTGGGGATATGGAAGAAGAGGTTTGTACATCGATTTCTGCTCAGGTTCACTCGGCTTCTCCTTGACTTCCTTCTCTTCAACTGCAGCTTTTTTAGTCTTTTCAAATGGCTTGCTCTCACGGTCTTCTCCATTATCCACTTGTTTCCCACTCCTCAACATGATAGCATTACACTGCTCCTACAAATTTACCTCTGTGTTGCTTGGAAACTGGCCTCTGTTGTTATCTTTCAAAGAATTCTCCAGCTGTCCAATACTAGTCTCCATTGATTGCAGCACAACGCCCATGTTGGTCACATGTGTCTCTAAGTTGTCAAGGGGAGACTCAGTCCTCTTCATCCTCTTTCTCTATTCCTGCACAAAATTACTAACAACGTCCTCGAAAGATGGCTTACCCTCACCCTTATTTGTATTGTACCCCGGAGGAGGATTCAACACGTTTTTATTGTTAGTGCAAAAAAAATTTTCATGATTTTGCAAACCTGGGTGATAAGTATTTGGAACAAGATTACCTCTATAGCCTCCATACCCTCGGTAGCCATTAGGATTGATATAATTCACTTCCTATAGGGGATGGGATCCTTCAATGGCTATTGAAACTCCAGCTGAATCTGCAATGTTCACCTTATTCAAAGCAGCTACTTGCATCGTCAATGCAGATAATTGGGAGTGATAGACATAAGAGGATCAACACTATACACTCCCATAGGCTTCTTGACACCCATACACTCAGATGACCATTGAAAGCTATTAATAGTCATTTTCTCCAACATATCATAGGCCTGTACAGGGTCTTTTGCAAATATGGTACCTCCAGAAGCAGAGTCCACAGAAATTCTTGTAAGCGCGTTCAGCCCATTGTATAACAACTCGATTTACTCCCAAGCCTTGTAGAGCTGTTCAGAATCCATCTGCCTGAAAGTCCTGATTTCTATCTTCAGTTGGGTGGAAAATATTTCACAAAATATTTAACCGCCATATCCTCCCAAGTAGTGATGCTTCCTAATGGCAACGATTGTAGCCAGCTTCTTGCTTGATCCCTGAGAGAAAAAGAAAACAAGTCTAAGCGTATAATATCTTCAGACACACCATTCATCTTTACCGTATCCGTTATCTCCAAGAAGGTGTGCAGGTGTAGATTAGGATCAGCAGTTGCACTCTCATTAAACTGGTTCTGTTGAACCATGTTGATCAAGCCTGGCTTCAATTCAAAATTGTTGGCGTTAATGGTCCCTCGAGCGATTCCAGAACAGTGAGTCTGGATCATCGGTCGGAAGTGATCTCTGATTGGCACCAAGGGAGCTTGATTTGCATTTTCTTCAGCCATTCTATCAAATTCTTCTATTCTTGCTCTTCTCAAATAACGTGCACTTTGCTCGATCTCCGGATCTAAAAGTAGTGAATTTGCACGTTGAGATCTTCTCATAAACTACAATCAAGAACAGAAAGAGATCAATAAGTAACTTAAATTAAAATAAATAAAAGCTTGAACTAATTGGTAACAAGATTAAAAAAAATAAAAAATTACTCCCCGGCAACGGCGCCAAAAACTTGTTGCGATATTTGTGCCTACAAGTGCACGGTGTCAAGTTTTAATAAAGTGATGAATCAAGTATTGTTCCACGAAGAGTAAAATGAAAATATTCAGTACTTGTAATTAAAATAGTCTTAATTTTATTTAGAAAATCAATTATCAAAAGGTTTGCAGAAAATTTAAATAAGAAGAGGATTTTAAAGCACACACACAAAATTCAGAGATTAATCAATCAGAGGAAAAATGGTCTAGAGGTTTGGATTTCAACTGGTTTCAACAACAATCACTCATAAATAATTTGTTTTCATTAATTCCTTTCAATTAATAACTAAGAACACTTAAGTGTATTATTCCCTCTCCCGAGTGCCGAATAATATATATCAACTACAGTTCAATTTCAATATCCCTATTAAGAATCTACTTGCAGTGATCTATGTAAAACAATTTTCTTTTCTAAACTCCATTAAAATTATATACTCTCCCGAGTTATATAATAATTAACAGTGTAATTTCTATTGATCCTATTCAAAATCACCTCTGTCGAGTGCCAGATTTTAAATAATTATTACAATTCAATTATTAAATAGGTAATTAAAGAGACATTCAATTCTAAAAACACAATTAATCTAGAGGAACTCAATTCAATAAAATCACAAATTCATAATCGTGTCTACACCAGTTCCATCCGACCTCTAGACTCTATAGATTTAGTTCATAATAAAATTTAAATAAACACAAAACATGTTCATAAGAGTAAACATCAATTCAGAAATAAATATAAAGGAAAGAAAACAAAGCCAAATATCCGATGTCGTGTCCGGTCTATTGAACGGCTAAATCGGTATGATTAAAAATCAACTGGCAAGCGTACCAGGTCAAGATATAATATAGTGGACAAAAGTCCAGATGTCGAACCCACAGGGACTGTATAAATATGAATACCAAAATATACTTATTCCTACTTAATTTTAATTAACGGCTAAGACATCAGACTTAATTTTAATTAACAGGAATTTTCCTAATTTGTTCAAAGGACTATTTCTAGAACAATCAATGCTATTCAAATTTTACGAATTAATCTTTCGTAGTTCTAATCAAATTTGAATGCATGAATAGCTTTGGAAATTCAGTTTACTCCCAAACCACATAATGAAATCGAATTATATTTCTACTCAGTTTTACACTATGTTGAATATCGAAGTGATCAAAATCGAAACCTCATCTATCGAATTGGAATCAATTAACATGCAAGAAAATAAGTGGCTAGGAAATTCACAAGACAAATATAAATTCGATAACCAATAAAATCAAATCAAGTCTGAAAATCTCAAATAAACAAACGAGTTTCTACATAAATTGTCTGGCCCAATCACGTGGCCTTGATCGAAAGAGAAAAACTACTCAAAGTTCAACATAATTCAAGAACAAAAGTTTTTACTCCAAAACATCAATCAAAAATCACAAAAATAATAAAAACAAGAAGAGAAGAATGGTAGATGATGTTGGCCACCTCCTTGCCTTCAAAGATGTGTGTAACCCTTATTTTGATGAATAATTCCTATTTATATGCCCAAGGGTCTTCAAAAGATAATATCCTTCCCGAGCAAGAATTTCCTTTTTAAAAAACTCTGTACGCGTAGCTCGCTCGAGCGAGCATAGGCTCTTGCTCGAGCGAGCAATCCTCTGCCCCAAAGGTAAATCTTCACGCCTCGCTCGCTCGAGCGGGCATAGCCTCTCGCTCGAGCGAGCAATCTTCTGTCTCGATATCTTTTGTGGCACGTCTAGCTCGCTCGAGCGGGCATTGCCTCTTGCTCGAGCGAGCAATCTTCTGTAAAAATCTTGCTATCTCGATCTCGCTCGAGCGAGAATAACCCTTCGCTCGAGCGAGTGAAGCTCTGTCCAAAAACCAAAAATTTACCTGAGTTTCCCTACAAAACGGACCAGGAAGAGTATTATGCAAATAGATGAATTAAACATGCTAAAACTAAATAAAACAACAACAATAACATATGAATGCATGCAAAACTAACATCGAAAATATGCATATGAAACACAGTTAACAACTCCCCCATACTTAAGCCTTGCTCGCCCTCGAGCAAGACCAAACAAACACACAAACAAGAATCAAGAAATACTATGGAGAAATGGCCTCAGCAATAAATTTTTTCAAAAAATTCAAATCCAATCACATCAAACCTACTAACACTTGAAAGATTAAAAAAATTAAACTGGTTCCCCGCAAAAATTTACAACCTCGTCAACTCATGCTTCAAAGTACCTTCATCCAAGTTCAATACACACATTCATAGATCATGAGGACTTTCCAAGGTAACATAAGATCAAATATATGGTATCAAACACTAACAATCATTTTAATACAAATAAAAATAGTTCGTGCGTGTTTTGATTAAAAATTCATACTCATCAATAGTGTCTATCAATAGTCCATATGCTAAATTCTCACAACTCTTCTCCACTAGTATAATGGACAACTGTGACTCGGTCAAGAGGTCTTAATAAGCTTGTAATATTAGGCCTGACTTATGTCTACAAATAAAGGATAACAGTTTAAAGAAAAAAGTAAATGACGACTAACCATTATTATTCACCTCCTTCTTCTTGTTTCATTCCAAATCACCTCATCAAACCATTGATTCACTTTGTTTTCAGATTTTCCTTTTCAACCCATTCTATCAATTTTCTTTTTTTTTCTTTTTCACCACTACTTTTTTTCTCTCTCTTTTTTTCACATCATTCCACTATTCAGATTCAAATTTAGGTGGATATACAATTCACATATTCAACTTACTCCTTTTAAGGTGAGAATTAGTGTTTAAGCTATTATTAGGTAGAGAGTGTAGGACCTTGAATAGATGCCGAATGGGGGTTTATCACACGTTTTCACGCATGTCATTCAATTTCATTAAAGCTCAAACAAGGTACTAGGGATAGAATGTATCAACGGGTAGCTTGAAAGGCTCAAACGATTTACAAAAAAATTTCCTAAATCATTCTTAATCACAGTTATGCCCGTATTGCGTCTCGAAGAGTGTTTGAACTAGTTCTAGACAAGTTTCAATTCACAATCAAATCATAAAAATTCAATCAGTGCAAAAACAAACAATCATCAACAGTGAACGATGATTATCAACAAATTTCAGAATATGTACCTCATGTACTCATATAAGTGTAGGATCAAAAGGCATCTAGAGATAATTCATTCAAAGAAAATTAGGCCCAAAAATTCCAAACAACGCCTCAATCATCTCTATGTTTGCACTTTTCAAACTCAGATTCTAGCACAAATCACAGAGTATATCAGATATCATTCATCTAATTGGTTTCACCAGTTAAAATTGGTCAGACAGGTAGACGTTCATGGACTACAGTTTCAAAACAAAGCAAAGAAAGTCTCATCATTGGCCATGCTATCGAATTCTTAAGCAACACAATAACATGCTGTGAATACAAACTAGATGCAACTAATGAAACAAAATGAATGCAAACAAAATGAACACAAAACACGATAACTAAACACCCCACCATACTTATCTAAATCATTGCCCTCAATGCTTCAGAAACTCAGAACAAACACACAAACAAATGCAAAGTACAAAACTGAAAACATAATGCACAAAACATAAAAAGGAACTCCCCTGGTCTATTGCGGTGCAAAAGCATCGGGATCCTCCTCATGTTCTGGAGGAGGCTGTGGAACATAATCATCCTGAGTTGCAGGTGGGTACTGGAATGGTTGATCCTAAAATGATGGGGCTGGAGCAGCGTACTGAAAATGGAAAGGAGGCGGGTATGGCACAGCATCAGGAATAGACGAGGTGTCGAGACTCGAATGTGTAGTAATGTCATAGAGAAGAGCATCCAGCCTCTGAAAATTTGTGGTCGCAGCTGCCATAAAATCATTCTGAACATGATCAAAAGCAGTGAGCTCATGAATGGCCTCAAGAAATGGCCTACGACGGGGATGCCGTGGTGGAGGTGCAGGAGCAGAACTAGAACTCGCTCGTCCTGCATGAGGAAAGTCCTTCTTCCTCTTCACTTTCGTCTTCGCAACAAGTGCGACATCAATGGGTTGTCGTGGATGCTGCCATTCCTCGTCAGCTCGAACCTGGACCCCAGCCTGAATGCATAACTCTGAAATAATGCTGGGAAAGAAAAGGCCCAAGGGAGATGACGTATAGATTGAGCGACGAATTTCACTATGAATAAGCCGATCGACATTAATCGGCCACTCCAAACTCAAGGCATACAACAGAATGGCAGTCGCCATGTTTACACTGCTCGTATAAGATATAGGAATCAAACATTTTGCAGCAAATGCGAACCAAGTGGACTCGTCCAACAATAGATATTTTTTAGGAAAATGTAGAAATGAAATCGGGTCATGCCAAGCTGCCCACTCATAGCAAAATTGTTGCAAAATTTCGTTATAGTCGGGGTCGACCTTCAAACTCTGATACAAACTATCATCAAAAGCAGGAGTCTGAAGTAAAGCATTCATTGCATTTTCATCAAAAGAAACTACTTTCCCTCTAACATAGGCTTTACCATCCTCTCTTTCAGCAGCATTAGCATAAAACTCTCTAACTAAAGGTACAACCGCCGCCTTTGGTCGTTGACAGAAAAAACCTCATTTCCGATGATGAATAAAAATTGCCACCGCACTGTCCCTATGAGTTAATTTGACACCCCTCTCAGGAATAGGGGTGCAATTCAATTTAGCTCGGTCGTACCTTTCTTTTGCAGCGGCATTGACAAATTTTTCGGCGATGCCCGAGGAAGATGAAGATGCCGGAGCTCGCTGGGATGTAGAGGCGCCATCCAATCGTGCTCGTTTTGGACCAATAAAATTTAAAGTAGACTTAGAAAATTCCAGCAAGAGGTGTGTGACACAGGTGCGGCGAACTGGTGAACCTGAGGATATTGGAGGTGCGGCGGAGAAGATGAACGGATTTTTGGCAAAGTGATCGGCGGCGTGCGGCGAACTGGTGTAGAGGCGGCATGCTGCGAAGAAGATGAATGTCCGGCGTGGAGGAGAATGGTGTACAATCGGAGGTAATAAGGTGATGTCTGGCGGAGAAGATAGTAGTGAGATGCCCGGGATTGCTTAGCCTGCAAATTAGTGAGATTTTTGAATTATGAGTGATTTGGGGTTTTAGGGTTCTAATAAATTGAGAGAAGAAGTGAGGGAGATAAAAAAAAAGGGGCGTCCCGACTTATTCCATATAAGACCCGCTCGCTCGAGCGAGCCCAAAATAAATTCGGGGCCAGAGCGTTTCTCGCTCGAGCGAGATAGGGTATTCGCTTGAGCAAGAAAAATATGCAAAAACAAAACCTCAAAAAGAGAAACTCTCGCTCGAGCGAGATGAGGAGCTCGCTCGAGCGAGAAAAAGAAAAAAAAATTATTTTTATTTTTTGAAAATTTACGAGAAGAACACAAAAACTTCAAAAAAATAACATTAATGTAGTAAAAATGACCAAAACAAAAAAGAAATGGGAAAATAACACTGGGTTGCCTCCTAGACAGCGCAAAATTTATAGTCTATAGCCCGACTGTACCTTCTTTTTTAATTTATCGGGTCTTGCAAGTCGACGGTGGTCTGTGTTTGATCCACGATACCACATCGACAAACTTTTATCCTTGGCCCGTTAACTTTGAATGCTCCTGTGGCAGGACTATAAATTTCTACCGTACCATACGACATCACTTGCTTGATAGTAAACGGTCCTGAACATATCGAACGTAGCTTTCCTGGAATGAGCTTCAAACGTGAGTTATATAATAGAACAGATTGACCTACCCCGAACTCACGTGAGACAATGCGTTGATCATGCCATTTCTTGGTTTTTTCTTTGTAAATTCTGGCAGTCTCATAGGCATCCAACCTAAGCTCCTCAAGTTCATTCAACTGTAGCAAACGTTCTTCACCTGTAGAAAGCACATGAAAATTCAAAAATTTAGTAGCCCATAGTGCTTTATGCTCAAGTTCAAGTGGAAGATGACATGCTTTGCCATATAACAACCTAAAGGGAGAAGTTCTTATAGGTGTTTTAAAAGCAGTACAATAGGCCCATAACGCCTCATCTAATTTATTCGACCACTCTTACCTGTTTGAATTCATAGTTTTTTCCAGAATTCTTTTCAACTCCCAATTAGAAATCTTAACTTGCCCATTAGTTTGGGATGATAAGGTGTTGCCACCTTGTGAGTGACCCCATATTTTGTCAAAATTGTATCAAATTGATTATTACAAAAGTGGGTTCTTCCATCACTAATTATGGCTCTAAGGGTACCATATCTAGAAAATATGAATTTTTTCAAAAACTTCACAACCACCCTAGAGTCATTTGTTCTACATGCAAGTGCTTCAACCTACTTAGACACATAATCGACCACAACCAAGATATATTTTTTACCTTCAGACGCTGGAATCGGTCCCATGAAACCTATACCCCATACATCAAAAACTTCACAAACAAGAATATTATTTAGGGGCATCTCATGTCTCCTAGAAATATTACCAACTTTTTGACAAGAATCACACGCAATCACATAGGCATATGCATCCTTAAACAACGAAGGCCAATAAAATCCCGACTGAAGTACTTTAGCAGCGGTACGACCCGCGCCGAAGTGACCTCCAGTTGGACTTGTGTGACAATATGAGAGTATAGAACTTATCTCTTTCGTTGGAATACACCTACGAATGATACCATCTGCACAGATCTTAAACAGAAAAGGATCTTCCCACAAAAAATATTTCAACTCTAAGAAAAATTCCTTTTTTTGTTGATAAGTTAAATGCGAGGGAAGAAACTTACTTGACAGATAGTTAACGATGTCTGCATACCATGGTTGATTCGTTACCTCGAACATATGCTCGTTTGGAAAATCATCATGAATTATTTGCGTTTCAGCTCCTTGATTTTCCAAACGCAAAAGGTGGTCTGCAACTTGATTCTCTGATCCCTTCTTGTCAACAATTTCCAGATCAAATTCTTGTAACAATAAAACCCAACGAATTAACCTGGGTTTAGCATCCTTTTTTATCATCAAATACTTCAACGCCGAATGATCCGTGTGAACAATGACTTTGCTTCCCACCAAATAAGACCTGAATTTATCCAAGGCAAACACTACTGCGAGAAGTTCTTTTTCAGCAGTTGCATAATTCAGTTGGGCGGCTGACAGGGTGATACTGGTGTAGTAAATCACATGAAGTACTTTGTCCCTCTTTTGTCCAAGAACGGCTCCCAATGCAGTGTCACTGGCATCACACATCAACTCAAACGGCAGATTCCAGTCTGGCGCTACTAACACTGGTGCAGTTGTTAATTTCTTCTTCAATATCTGAAAGGCCTGCAAGCACTCAGCAGAAAAATTAAAAGGCACCTCTTTTATCAGCAAATTAGTGAGGGGTTTTGCTATAGAAGAAAAATCTTTAATAAATCTCCAATAAAAACCCGCATGCCCAAGAAAACTCCAAATTCCTTTCAAATTCGTGGGAGGTGGAAGTTTTTCAATTACTTCAAGTTTTGCTCGGTCCACCTCCACACCTACCTCTGACACCTTATGTCCTAAAACAATGCCCTCTCTAGCCATGAAGTGGCATTTTTCCCAATTCAACACAAGATTACTCTCCTCACATCTTTTCAACACTTTTTTCAAATTAACTTAGCATGCATCAAACAACGATCCAACCACAGAAAAATCATCCATAAACACTTCAATAAACTTTTCAACCATGTCATGAAAAATAGCTATCATACACCGCTGAAAAGTGGCAGGGGCATTACACAAACCAAACGGCATCCGTTTATATGCAAAAGTACCCTAAGGAAAAGTAAAGGTGGTTTTATGTTGGTCCTCATGTAACACCCGGAAAATTTTAATACGTAAATTCGCATGCATAATTAAGGAAAATAATTATTTAAAATTTAATTTTTGGGTTAAATGACATTTATGTGATTTATATGCATGATTTAATTTATTTTAGCATTTAACCCGCTATTTTAGAATTTATAGATTTTTTTTAGGATTTTATTTAATTGATCGCGTAGACGGGACCGTGGACGGACGAGATACCAAATTTTGAGCCAAAAATATTTTATGAGTTTTACGAGCCTTAAAATATTATTTTTGGATATTTGTCAAGAAAATTTTAGTATTTAATTATATATTTATTTAAGGGTTTATTTTTAGCCAAAATTAGTCTCCTTATTGACTTTTATTAATTTTTAAAATTAGCCTATTTAATAATTTCGGGATTTGGAGATATCTTATCAGATTATTATTATTATTAGAGTTTTTAATTATTTTTAGGTATATTATCTAGATGCTTATTATTTTAATTATTAACCTAGTATTAAACTTAAAAAAAATAAACTCCTACCCTACGTGAGTCTCCTTCAGCCGACACCATCAATCATCTTCCTCTATTCCTTATTTTCTCATGTTCCCACAGCAGCAACTCAAGCCTCCATAGCCGATTTATTCAAGAAAAAAATTCGAGTTCTTCGTAGGTCCGTCGTCCCGGAGTCGTTCACGCGGTCTAGCTTCGTTTTAAAAATCAAAGGCATGTTTAATTCTTTTTCTTGAACACCATATAAGCTATATACAAGTTTTTTTTTGTCAGATTCATTGTGATTTGTACAGATTTTTACAAGTTCATACAAGATCTTGAATTTTATTCGGAAATATTACATGTTCTTGGTTTGTTTGAATGCCACACACGTTTTTCATGGCATGGGAAGGTACCAGCCTCTGGTCTACGGTTCAAGGGGTTCCTTAGGGTCCTAGGCTCGGCTTGGGTTGTGACTTGAGACTGGATTTTTGGCTAGGGGCGAGCTGGTTCAAGAGATGGCCTATGAGAGCACAGTTTAGGGTTGTTAGGAAGAAGGGTCGGCTGGCCCATGCATGGCCATGAACCAGCCGACCAGTTGCTGGGTTAGGACCGGCAGGACCATGGGAAGGTCCTGCCAGCGGTGCTCCGACCGGCCATGGCCGGAGCAAGGCGGCAGCAGCCCTGGAAGGGCTGCTGCTCGCGCAGAAAAAAGGAAGAGAAGGGTGTCACGGGTTGGGGAAGGGTTTTGGGCTGGACTGGGGCTGGGTTGGGTTTGGGCGGTCCGGGTCGGGTCCGGGGTGTCTAGGGTCGGGTCAGTAGAGTCCGGGTCCGGGTTAGGTGGGCCGGGCTCGGGTATTTTTATTTTCTAATTAATTAAGAGATTAATTGGTTTTGGGCTTTTAAAATTAGTTAGAAAATTATTTGGGCCTCCAAATAATTTTATTTGGGCTTTTTAAATTATTTTTAAGTTAGCCCAATAATTTTTATGGGCTCGTGGGCCCATACGAATTTTTGGGCCAGTCAGTGATTTTATTGGGCCAGTCCATGAGTTTATATGAGTTAATTAGTTAATGGGCCTAAATATTTTTATTTAAGCCCAATAATATTTAAGTATTTTATTTTAGTAAAATTATAATTTTTAAAATTAATTATTTAATTATGGGCTTTAAGTTAGTTATCAGGCTTTAAGTCAGTTAAGGGGTTTAGTAGAGAGACCAGCAGTCTGGACCAACCCATGAAAAATAAATAAGTCCGAAATATATATTTAATTATTTTATGCATGAAATTCATATTTTAAGTATAAGTATATTATATTATTAAAAATTAATTAAATATATATTACGGACATATTTTCAGTGCATGCATTCATGAAAATTTTATATGATTATGATTATGTTATGTTGAGCAATAAAAATATATTTTTGGTGGAAATTGAAGTATGTGTGACATAGGGGTGGTTTTCCACCATATGATCCGGTAGTTTTACTACCATTAGGGTGGTTATCCACCATATGATTCGGTAGTTTACTACCATAGGAGGTGATTTATCACCGCCATCGTACGTTGGTTTATGAGACTGATCAGTCGACACATGAGCGTCACACTTATGGATAGGACCATCTTCAGGTTTCAAATGCATTGCTCAATTATGTTATGTATGATGAAGAAAGTTATGATATATGTAAGATTTATGATTCAACATTTATGTTATGAAAAATGTTTCCATGCATGCTCATGTACATGTATATGTATTAGTATTTACGTGATACATTATTTTTAACCTTGTTATAAAGGATTAGACATGTTGAGCCCCTAGGCTCACTACGCTTATATGGTGCAGGTGAGCATGATGAATTTGATGTAGCTCCTATCGGTGGTGAGGACGTATGAGATCACGGAGCAGTGGACCCCGTGACCGTCGCAGTTTTTAGTTTATTATGATTTAATTTTGAAAACATGTTTTATTTTATTATTATTCCGCATATGATATTTTTCAGTAGAGTTATTTATTATTTTAAAATGATGCATGAAATATTTTTAAGAATTTATTTATTTAATATTTTTTTTAGATTATTTAATATTTAGCATTTTATTTTTATATACATATGTGTATGGGCATGTATGTATAATAGTATTATTTAAAAAAAAAAAAAAATTTCCGCATTTAGAAGTAGAGGACGTTTCACCTCAGGTGCTATAGGAATTTGCATATATCCGGAATAACCGTCCAAAACACAATAAAATGCATGCTCTGCAAGTCTCTCAACCATCTGATCAATAAAGGGAAGGGGGAAGTGATCCTTACGGGTGGCATCATTCAATTTCCTATAATCAATACAAACCCGCCACCCCGTAACAGTTCTAGTAGGAATCAATTCATTATTTGCATTTTTTATAACAGTCATCCCTCCCTTTTTAGGCACTACTTGAATTGGACTCACCCTTTCACTATCAGATATAGGATAGATAATACATGCATCAAGGAGTTTTATCACCTCCTTTTTCACTACCTCTTGCATAGCCAGGTTGAGTCTCCTCTGTGGTTGAGTAGATGTCTTGTGCTCCGCTTCCATCAATATTTTGTGCATGCACATGATTGGACTAATCCCCTTGATATCGGCCAAGCTCCATCCGATGGATCTTATGTGTTCTCGAATCACCCGCAACAGTTTTTCCTCCTCACAACCTGTCAAAGAAGATGAACAAATTACTGGCAGTTTATCATTCTTTAATAAATAAAAATATTTCAAATGAGAAGGGAGTTGTTTAAGTTCAAGAGTAGGGGGCTCCTCGGTAGATGACTTCAGTGGTTTTGGAGTATGGTTTAGCTCCCCCATCTTGGTATTGATGAGTCTGTCGAAGGGCAGACTCCAATCCAAATACCGTGATACTTCATGAACTTCCTCACTAACATGTTCTTCATCAATTTTACCTGTCAAACATATTTTTAATGGATCCACAGACAACTGTTCCTGTAGAGAACACTCAACCAAATCATCAGTAATATCAATTATGAAAAAATCATAATTGTCTGCAGGATATCGAATTCCCTGAAAAACATTAAATATCACTTTATCATCATTCATACGCAATATCAAATCTCCCTTATGCACATCAATCAATGCCTTTCCAGTGGCTAAAAAGGTTCTACCCAAAATAAGAGGTATATCACGATCCTCTTCCATATCAAGCACAACAAAGTCCACTGGAAATATGAACTTATCAACCTTAACTAACACATCCTCTACAATTCCCCTTGGATATTTTATAGATCTGTCAGCTAATTGCAGGGAGATAGTAGTTTGTTTAACTTCACCAATTCCTAGCTTTTCAAAACATGAATAATGCATAAGATTAATACTTGCACCTAAATCACATAAAGCCTTGTTAAAAAATGATTTTCCAATAGTGCATGGAATTGAAAAGCTACCGGTATCCTTAAGTTTCGGAGGGATTTTATTTTGTAAAATAGCAGAAAATTCCTCCGACAACTTCACAGTTTCAAAATCCACAAGTTTTCTTTTGTTAGACAAAATCTCTTTCAAAAATTTTGCATAACTGGCCATTTGAGCCAAAGCGTCTGCAAAGGGAATATTAATATGAAGCTTTTTGAAAATCTCTAAGAATTTTGCAAATTGATTATCCAATTGCAGTTCCTTTGCTCTTTGGGGGAAGGGAAGTTTACTCAAATCAATATTCTCATTAATAATTGGGTGAGAGGACTTACCTTTCTTGCCCGTAGGCGTCGAGTCTGACTGCTTTTGCGCTTGCTCTAGCCCTTTTTCCATGATTTGCTCGCTTGCTTCCTCATCCTCAGTATTCTTCTCCGTAGTATCTGCTTGCGATCTAGTCACCGCCAGAATAGCATCGACATCCTTGGGATTCCTCTCAGTATTGCTAGGTAACGATCCTGCTGGCCTAGTTGACAGCTGTGTTGCTATCTGGCTCATCTGTGTTTCTAACTTCTGCAACATTGCCTTCTGATTCTGTAGACGGGTCTCAGTACCAGCTACATATTTCATCATGATTTCTTCAAAGAAAGGCTTCTTCTCGACCGGCTTTGATGTGTTGGTTGTGGGATCTGCAGCTTTCCACAAGTATTTTGGATGATTTTTCCAGCTAGGATTGTAAGGATTGTTGTAGGGATTGTATGGTTGTCTCCCTTTTTTCCCATGAAATTCGCCGCATCAACCTCAAATACTTGTTGTTCCTCGGGCTGTTGAGCTTGCACTTTATTGGATGAAGTTGTCTGCATAACTGCCATCTGATGAGTAATAACATCGATTTTGGCATTCAGTGTTGTCAATGCATCGACTTCTAGTACTCCAACCTTTTTCTCCTTTTTAGCATCTGGCCATCCAATGTTGCTTTCAGCCATATTTCCAATGATTTCCCATGCCTACGCCAGTGTCTTCCTGAATAGGCTTCCGTTAGCATTAGCATCCAACATAGATCGAACAGACTGATCCGCCCCATTGTAGTAGGTCTGAGTCTGCTGGCTCTGAGTAAGATTATGTTGAGGACACATCCTCAACATGTTCTTGAATCGGGTCCAAGCCGCATGTAGAGATTCGGATTCCTTTTTCCTGAATGAGATGATGTCAGAAAACAATTTAGCCAACTTTGTGGGAGGGAAATACTTATTCAGAAAGGTCTGAACGAGTTGATCCCATGCAGTAATTGAACCAGCAGGCAAATCATCTAGCCACTCAATGGCTTCGCCTTGTAGAGAGAATGGGAATAACCGCAGTCGCACTGCATCAGATGCTACCCCATTCACCTTGAACGTGTGGCAGATCGACAGAAAACGCTCCAGATGAGCGTAAGGGTCTTCCACAGATGTACCCCCAAATCTAGCATGCAATTGGATCAGCTGAATAGTAGAGGGTTTCAGCTCAAAATTGTTCGCCTCAACAGCGGGGCGAACTATGCTAGATCCATAACCTTCAACTGGCGGCCTAATAATATCCCAAATAGTACGGTTGTCCGCCATCTCTGCTTCAGATTCAGATTCTTACTCTAATTCAAGATTGATAGATTTCTTGGCTTTTCGAATCTTGCTAAGCGTGCGTTCGATCTCCAAATCAAGTGGTAATAATTCCTTGATCGATTGCTATGCATGCACAACCGAAACTACCTGAAAATCACCAAGGAATTATAGTCATAATTTAAGAAAATAAATAAAGTCTAATCTCAGCGAAATAAAAATTCAGATATCAAATAGTCCCCGACAACGGCGCCAAAAACTTGACCGGCTAAATCGGTATGATTAAAAATCAACTGGCAAGCGTACCACGTCAAGTTATAATATAGTGAACAAAAGTTCAGATGTCGAATCCACAGGGACTGTATAAATATGAATACCAAAATATATTTATTCCTACTTAATCTAGACCAATCAAAAAGAGAGATTTTAGATTTTAAACTAATAATTAAAAATTGCAATTAAAATAAAATTAATTAAAATGCAGCTGGAAAATTTAGATTTAACTCAAATTTGGGAAAAGTTCGATCAAGGACTCACGTAGGTACCAGACAATTCTTGTAACTAGCAGTCGATCTAAGACATCAGACTTAATGTTAATTCACGGGAATTTTCCTAATTTGTTAAAAGAACTATTTCTAGAACAATCAAACCTATTCAAATTTGACGGATTAATCTTTCGTAATTCTAATCAAATTTGAATGCATGAAAAGCTGTGAAAATTTAGTTTACACCCAAACCGCATAATGAAACCGAATTCTATTTCTAGTCAGTTTTACACTATGTTGAATATCGAAGTGATCAAAATCGAAACCTCCTCTGTCGAATTGGAATCAATTAACATGCAAGCAAATAACTGGCCAGGAAATTCACAAGACAAATATAAATTCGATAACCAATAAAATCAAATCAAGTCTGAAAATCTCAAATAAACAAATGAGTTTCTGCATAAATTGTCTGGCCCAATCACGTGGCCTTGATCGAAAGAGAAAAACTACTCAAAGTTCTATATAATTCAAGAACAAAAGTTTTTACTCCAAAAGATCAATCAAAAATCACAAAAATAATAAAAACAAGAAGAGAAGAATGGTAGATGATGTTGGCCGCCTCCTTGCCTTCAAAGATATGTGTAACCATTATTCTGATGAATAAATTCCTATTTATATGCCCAAGGGTCTTCAAAAGATAATATCATTCCCGAGCAAGAATTTCTTTTTAAAAAACTCTGTACGCGTAGCTCGCTCGAGCGAGCAATTCTCTTCCCCAAAGGTAAATCTTCACGCCTTGCTCGCTCGAGTGGGCATAGCCTCTTGCTCGAGCGAGCAATCTTCTATCTAAATAACTTTTGTGGCACATCTAGCTCGCTCGAGCGGGCATTGCCTCTCGCTCGAGCGAGCAATCTTCTGGAAAAATATTGCTTTCTCGATCTCGCTCGAGCGAGAATAACCCTTTGCTCGAGCGAGTGAAGCTCTGTCCAAAAACCAAAATTTTGCATGAGTTTCCCTAAAAAACGGACCAGGAAGAGTTACTCTCGAAATCTCAATCTAAACTCTTCATTTTATGTCTGATGTGTTGTGGCGGCTGATATCTCTCCTCTAGGGTCAGAAACTCTGTTTTATATGGCCTCCAAATCATCCAAGTAAAAGCACACGAAAATACCCGAGTATCCTTACAAAATCAAATTCTCAGGTCTAAATTTCCCATTGTGCGGGCGCGCGTCACGTATGCATTCAAACTTTCACAAACTCCTTTTCAACGCGGGCGCGCTGGCTTGATGGCGCGAGTGTGCTACCTGTTCAAACTTCAGCGACTTTCTCACTTCTTCAAGTCTTGATTTCCACTCTTTTTCCATCCTTTTTGGCTTATTTTCACTTGAACTCATCAAATCCATTATTTCCTACAAACACCAAAAACAACAACAAACTCACGCAATATCTCCCAATAAACCACAAAAGTCAAGTAATATCATAAACAAATTAAGTGCACAAAATGCACATCATTAGGCTGTGTGTTGACACAGAATGGGAAAGTGATTGCCTATGCTTCTCGACAATTAAAGACCCACGAAAGGAACTACCTAGTGCACAATTTGGAGCTTGCAGCAATCGTGTTTGCATTGAAAATTTGGCATCATTACTTGTATGGCGAGAAGTTCGAGATCTTTTCGGATCACAAGAGTTTGAAATACTTGTTCACTCAGGCAGAGTTAAACATGAGACAACGTTGATGGTTAAATCTTCTCAAGGACTATGATTCCGATATCAAGTAACATCTAGGTACTTCTAACCCAGTGGCAGACGCACTTAGCTGGAAGGTGAGTATTAGTGCTCTCAGTGTGAGTGCAAGGGCTAGCACAATTCGAGAATGTTGCTCTTCAGGATTTATGTTTCGATATAAGAAAGGACAATAGGGAATTAGAGTTTCTTCAGTACTAGCCAAGCCATCCTTGTTTGCTCATATCCGAGAAGTGCAATTTTTTGATCCAAAGACTCAGAAATTATCGAGACTTGCTTAATGAGACAACACATACGGTTTCCATTTTCAGGCAGATGGATTATTGTGTTTGTCTGGCAGAGTCGTGGTACCTAACGACTCAGTGTGAGACGATATTCTTTCACAGTCACACCGTAGTAGATTTGCAGTACACCCAAGCAGTGCCAAGATGTATAAGGATCTACTGTTGGAAAACTGGCGTTCAGATCAATCACGATTGATACCTGGTGCAGCGGAAGTTTAAAAAATTTTATTATGGAACAATTCCATAGTGTGGGTATCAACCGTTTAACGATTAAATTATAAGTGTGTGTAAAATTAAATAACTATTATTAAATTTTACCTTCAATCTCGAAGCGAGATTATTGGACACCACACAGATTTCTCTGCGCTTCTTGTATCTCCCTGGAACTGATGAACTCCTTCAATCAGGTCCACGAATGGAGGTTTAATCCCTCTGATAGATTGCACTAGAAAATCTATCAGAAGTTTTCTACGAAGAGAATAAACGAATTTGATTCGCTATTCCATACTGCAATTCAAAATCACAGACCGGAATTTCTCACGCAGAGAAGGGAGGGGGGCGGCCGAATTTCTTTTGAGAGAGAGCTAGGGTTTTCGATTTTCTGTCTCTCAAATTATGACCAGTTGTGTGTAATTTCTGTACTGCAATAACTTATTTATAATGCAGGCCACTAACACCTTAGGGCCCATTAGTCATAAGTTGAGGCCCGACAAGCAAAGCCCGCATGTTCAGAAATTAATATAAAATTCATCGTGACTCCGATTGATAAACCGATTTTACCAATGTGCACAGAAACCATTTCTGCACATTTTAAAGTCAAGATAAATTTTCCTGAATCCGAATTCAGTGGTTTCCAAAAATGTACATCCCTATGTCATTTTAGGAAATCCTACTCCCTTACTCTTATTTAAGAATTCCAACTTCTTTATTCATTAAATTTAACTCTTTAAATTTAACTATCTCAACGGGGATTAAAACTCCATTACACTGTGTGACCCTCAATGGTTCAGGGATACAGCTAGCCGTGGGCTCACAACTCCTTGTGACTCGGAACAACGATTTCCGACTTGCCCAACGAATCATGGTAAAGCGCCTAGCAACATCGCCCCATGATTCCCTAGGTATCACTGATAGTGCCTACAAGAACCAGTAGATTTTGGTTAGCGTACAGTACGGTCCCTTCATCCATATATCCCGATCGAATCAACAACCATTGGTATATCGAGAGTCGCTCTAGATTCGATAACTATGCAATACATCTTGAAGATCAAATTAGTGACATCGCATGTGCTACTAAGAAACCATTTCTTAAATCACATCAAGTACTCTGGCCAGAGATTCGTCACACTAATATCTCCTCAGATCGCATAGGATATCCACACTCGCAAGTATGTGGTGAATCCTTGACAACAATGCATCGACTCCTATATGTGTTGTAACTGTACCCAATCCCGACACCTGATGACCCCCATAGAGTCGGTAAACGAGTCAAAGCACAGTACTAGCATATAGAGTCTCCATGATGTTTCAAGTAGTAAGGACTAATGGTGTACAACCAAAACCGCGGACTTTATCCACTCGATAAGTGATAACCACTTGGAAAGTCCGGATAGGGTAGTTCGATCATTCATCCTATGAATATCCATTTGCATGCTTCGAACATCTCCATGTTCCCTACCAATGAAACGTGGTACTCCGCATCGCAAAGCTAGTCTCAAACTCGAGCGATCCTTATCCTTATTATCGGACGGCTCAATCGACTAGGAACAGTTTAGAATATACAGTGACTATAAGATGTATTTCATGATAGACATCCCCATGTTCTACCACATCTTACATACACTATAGTATATTCAAGGTCTTTATCAAAACAACAATAGTATATCATAATATAACAATATGAAGAAAGATAAAGTCATTGCCATTAATAAAAGTGTAAATTACATTAAACAAAAGATCGTTTGTACAAAGAGTCATCAAAGCCCATAGCCACAAGTTGGCTCACTGGGCACCCACTCTTTCAATCTCCCACTTGCCCTATAGCCAACTAGTCATACTACGTAGACCCATTGCTTCGCGATGTTTGTCAAACAATGGTCCTGGCAAGGGCTTAGTAAGCGGATCAGCGATATTGTCTGCAGAGGCCACTCGTTCGACAGTGATGTCTCCTCTTTCCACAATCTCCCGGATGATGTGGTATTTCCTCAGTACGTGTTTGGATCTTTGATGAGACCTTGGTTCCTTTGCTTGAGCAACGGCACCCGTGTTGTCACAGTACACCGGGACTGGACCAACAAATTCAGGAATGACGCCCAACTCTTGGACGAACTTCCTCATCCAAACGGCCTCTTTAGCAGCAGCTGATGCTGCAATGTATTCAGCCTCAGTGGTGGAATCCGCTGTGGTGTCCTGCTTGGAACTCTTCCAAGAGACAACACCGCCATTGAGCATGAACACAAATCCAGAGGTTGACTTCGAGTCATCCACGTCACTTTGGAAGCTAGAGTCGGTATAGCCTTCCAATTTCAGATCTCTTCCTCCATATACCATGAACATATTCTTAGTCCTTCGTAAGTACTTAAGAATGTCCTTCACGGCTTTCCAATGCATTTGACCAGGATAAGCCTGATATCTGCTCGTGACACTCAGAGCAAATGCTACATCCGGTCTGGTAGATATCATCCCATACATGATACTACCTATAGCTGACGCATATGGTACATGTGTCATATTCTCTATCTCTGCATCAGTCTTGGGACACATAGACTTGGATAAAGAAACTCCATGACACATGGGTAGATGTCCTCTCTTGGACCCATCCATTGAAAACCGTTTCAATATGGTGTCGATGTAGGTTGATTGAGTGAGTCCTATCATTCTCTTAGATCTATCTCTATAGATCTGTATCCCAAGAATGTAGGATGCCTCACCCAAATCCTTCATCAAGAATCTACCTGATAACCATATCTTTGTTGACTGCAACATCCCTACATCATTCCCAATGAGTAGGATGTCATCAACATAAAGTACTAAGAATGTCACAGCATCCTTAACTACTTTCTTGTACACGCACGGTTCCTCCGGGTTCTTGATGAAACCAAAATCTTTTATTGTTTCATCAAATTTCTGGTTCCAACTTCTTGATGCTTGTTTTAGACCATAAATTGATCTCTGAAGCTTGCATACCTTATGCTCGCTTCCCATGGATGTGAATCCCTCAGGCTGCTTCATATAGATTTCTTCCTTAATGTCTCCATTAAGAAAAGCAGTCTTCACATCCATTTGCCATATCTCATAGTCATACCATGCAGCTATGGCAATAAGGATTCTTATGGACTTGAACATTGCAACTGGTGAAAAGGTTTCATCATAGTCAACTCCTTGTCTTTGAGTGTAACCTTTCGCCACCAATCACGCCTTGTAGGTCAATACCTTACCATCAGGCCCAAGCTTTCTCTTGTAGATCCATTTACACCCTATTGGAACAATTCCATCAGGAGGATCTACTAAAGACCAAACTTGGTTTGTATGCATTGAATCCAATTCAGACTGCATAGCTTCAAGCCATAAATTTGAATCCGCATCAGAAATTGCTTCCTTGAAGTTTCTTGGATCACATCCAATGTCGGGTTCATCTTGATCCCCTTCAAGAAGAAGACCATATCGAACAGGAGGTCTAGAAGTCCTCTCGGATCTTGTAGGTTCAGGCGTGTCCAGTAATGGTTCCTGAGGCGTAGGATCGTTATTTTGTATTTCGGGTTCTTCTCGAACTTCTTCGAGTTCCATCATCTCCCCTTTCTTATCCAATAAGAACTCCTTCTCCAAGAAGGTGGCATTTCTAGAAACAAACACCTTTGTTTCAGCAGGATAATAGAAATAATATCCGATTGAATTCTTCGGATACCCTACAAAATAACATAATCTGGATCGACTATCCAACTTATCTCCCACTGTCTGCTTCACGTAAGCAGGACATCCCCAAATCCTTAAGTACGAATACTTAGGAGCTTTGCCATTCCATAACTCGTATGGTGTTTTGTTCACTGCTTTAGTGTGGACGTTGTTCAACAACAATACCGCCGTTTCAAGCGCATAGCCCCAAAACGAAGGTGGAAGCTCAGTGAAGCTCATCATGGATCGAACATGTCCAACAAAGTTCGATTACGACGCTCCGATACACCATTCAGCTGTGGTGTCATAGGAGGAGTCCACTGAGAGAGAATCCCATTCTCTTTCAGATAGTCCAAAAACTCGGTACTCAAGTATTCTCCACCTCGATCCGATCTAAGTGCTTTAATACTTTTACCTAGCTTGTTTTCTACTTCAGCCTTGAATTCTTTGAACTTTTCAAATGCTTCAGACTTATATTTCATTAAATATAAATACCCATACCTTGAATAATCATCAGTAAAGGTAATGAAGTAGGTGTGGCCATATTGAGTCCCAACTCTAAATGGACCACAAACATCTGTATGGATCAAATCCAACAGATTTTGACTACGCTCAGGTTTCCCCTTAAAAGGAGATTTAGTCATTTTTCCTTTTAGGCAGGATTCACAAGTAGGTAGAGAGTTAATATCAGACATATCAAACATGCCCTCTCCCACTAGCTTGTTCATCCTCCTTGAGGAAATATGACCTAGCCTAGCGTGCCAAAGGTTTGCCGGGTTTTGGCTATCGATTTTCCTTTTGTTTGTTGTTGCCGGTTTATCAACATAATTAATTGGAACGTCTTTTAGTTTTAAGTTGTATAGATCGTTTTCAAGTTGTCCATTTCCAATCAAACATTCATTCTTGTAAATATTGCAAATCCTATTCACAAAATTGCAAGAATAACCATCTCTATCTAGCATAGAAACAGAAATAATGTTTTTAATTAAATCCGGAACAAATAAAACATCTCTTAAAAATAACTTAAAACCGTTCTGCAAAATTAAACAAACATCTCCAATGGCTGTAGCTTCAACTCTGGAACCATTCCCGAGCCTCAGCTGGGTCTCACCCATTCTAAGCCTGCGACTTCTTGTCATCACCTGCAAATCATTGCAAATGTGAGATCCACATCCGGTATCCAATACCCAAGAAGTAGTATTAAGTGAAATGTTTATTTCAATATAGAACATACCCTTTGCAGTTCCCAACTGCTCTAGATATTCCTTGCAGTTGCGCTTCCAATGACTGGGCTTCTTGCAGTAATGGCAAACATCCTTGGATTTTCCATTGTTTGAAGCCTTTGTTTTGTGCTTCTTCTCGGGTTCGACTTTCTTGGGTGGGGCAGAACGTTTCTTACCCTTCGTACTTGGCCCCTTCTTAGCAGAAGATGAGGAGCCCACCAAGAAAGCTGGTTTATCCTTCTTTAGTATGGATTCATATGTCACAAGCATATTGACCATCTCTTCAAGGGTGGCCTCTATCTTGTTCATATTAAAATTTACCACAAATCCGTCAAACGAAGAAGGAAGAGACAGAAGCAGTAAATCCACGTTGAGTTCATGCTCCAACACCAAATCAAGAGTTGCTAACTTCTGTATGAGCCAAATCACTCGTACCCCATGATCACGGACCGAAGTCCCTTCACGCATGCGACACGTCATTAGCTCCTTAACAGTAGCGAACCTTTCAGCCCTCGATTGAGCCCCAAAAAGTTCCTTGAGTTGAGCGTGAATGTCAGCAGCATTCACGGTGTCCTCAAATCGCCTCTGGAGTTCATCAGACATCGAGGCTTGCATATAGCATTTGGTCTTGATGTCATGGTCCCACCATGCATCAAGTTTGGCCAATTCCTCCGGACTTACGTCAGCTGGTGCTTCCTTCGGAGGTGATTTCTCTAACACGTAGAGCATCTTCTCCGAAGTCAAGACAATCTTCAACTTCCGGAACCATTCCGTATAGTTTGCGCCAGTCAACTTGTTTTGTTCGAGGATCGAGAATAATGGATTACGCGAATTCATTGTATGAAATACTGAAAAGAAAAACAGACATATATCAATGATTTTTTAAGCAATTTACTAAGACATAAAATAGGCGAATTTAATTTTATGAATCTCACTCCCACTATTTTAACGATTTCACTACCCTCTAGTGAAAACGGGAAATTTTTTCCTTAGTGAGAACATGGAGTCCAATTGACAAACTTATGGTCCCGAATAATATCAGCCAACCATAATTCTCAAAAGGTAGAGCCCAATTGCTTCCAAAGCAACCCCCATGTATTTACCTCATGTCCAATAAGGGCCCAATAATATGACACCGTTTATAGTGACATGTCAAGATGACCCATCAATATTAAGTTGTGATGGACGGTCGCCATGTGGATCCCCCAATAATATGAGCCGATCCCATGGGAGTTCCACCCAACTTACAACATGTGTCGATCCAATGTACAGCTTTCCGACGGACGGGCCCCCCCAATAATATGAGCCGGACCGTATCCGCGGGTAGCATCACATACATTGACCGTTGATGGAAGGTAGGAACATTTAAACAAATTTAAATTTCCTTTATTTATCTTGATATCAATTTTAAATCATATTTAAAATGAGGGATTTTTAATTATGAAAATTTGTCTCATTATTTTTCAATTTATTGTATGCTTGCCGGATTCATACAATTATGTCTAAAACATGCATACAATCATAATATCATATATTATATATAGGATGATCGATTCCATTTCTAATTGACTCGTGGTTGCCAATCACGAGTCTTAGTCCAATCCTAGGTAATATGCAGTATGCAATGCAATCCTATTACATTAGCTTCCAATTTACATTTCTTCGTCTTTATTGTCTGCTGGGCCCACCATCTTCAAATCTTGATCTCCCACTAAATCTAATGTATTTACAATAAATAGCAATGACAAGTAGGGGATACATTTTAGGGGTGGGAACGGGCCATAAACCAAGCCCACTTTTATTACATATGACATTCATATTGGGCCATAAACCAGGCCCATTAATAAAATCAACAACAATAAAACAAATGTAAATTCCTAACATACACCTACAAAATTGGTCATGGCAATCGATCATCCTTATCCAATAACATTTAATTCAAAATTAATTCATTGGATATCATGCATATGGCAATTTAAATTTAAACAGGATAAAATCATATTTTATATATAAAATCATATTTTACATATAAAATCATATTTTACCTTTTATTAAATAAAATCATATTTTATCTACAGAATCTAATTTTATAGATAAAATCATATTTTACTTAATATATACATAAGATCAAATCTTATCATCAATTGTACCAAAAATAATTGATTTCAAAATTCAATTTAAGGATAAAATATTAAAATTTTCCAAAAATTCAAATTTATCCAAAAATCAATTTTAAAATTTTCGGACTCGAACAATTCGATCCGATGCCTCGTGAACCAATCAAAAACAATTTTTGACCGGACCAAAAATAAAATTTTAACACATTAAAATTAATTTAAATAAAAAAATAATTTTTCCCCCGGGCCGGCCCGCACCCGTGGGCGCGGGCCGGGGCAGCCCGGCTGCCCCTTTAGGGCAGCGACAATCGCTGCCCTGGCGGCGCCGTGCGCCGAGCGTCGCCCCTAGGCGGCGCCGTGCGCCGCCCTGGGCAGCGCTCTGTGCTGCGCTGCGCTGGGCAGCGCCGAGCGCTGCCCCTGGGCGGCGACGTGCGCCGCCCGGGGCAGCGACCGTCGCTGCCCCACCGGGCAGCGATCCAATCGCTGCCCGGGTTTTGCCCGAAAAATTTTTTTTTTTTTTATTTAAAATATTTATTTTGTTTTAAAAAACCAAGACTCAAAAATTTTTGTACAATCGATTAATTTAATCGTTTGATCTGAGCAACCTGGCTCTGATACCACTGTTGGAAAACTGGCGTTCAGATCAATCACGATTGATACCCGGTGCAGCGGAAGTTTAAAAAATTTTATTATGGAACAATTCCATAGTGTGGGTATCAACCGTTTAACGATTAAATTATAAGTGTGTGTAAAATTAAATAACTATTATTAAATTTTACCTTCAATCTCGAAGCGAGATTATTGGACACCACACAGATTTCTCTGCGCTTCTTGTATCTCCCTGGAACTGATGAACTCCTTCAATCAGGTCCACGAATGGAGGTTTAATCCCTCTGATAGATTGCACTAGAAAATCTATCAGAAGTTTTCTACGAAGAGAATAAACGAATTTGATTCGCTATTCCAGACTGCAATTCAAAATCACAGACCGGAATTTCTCACGCAGAGAAGTGAGGGGGGCGGCCGAATTTCTTTTGAGAGAGAGCTAGGGTTTTCGATTTTCTGTCTCTCAAATTATGACCAGTTGTGTGTAATTTCTGTACTGCAATAACTTATTTATAATGCAGGCCACTAACACCTTAGGGCCCATTAGTCATAAGTTGAGGCCCGACAAGCAAAGCCCGCATGTTCAGAAATTAATATAAAATTCATCGTGACTCCGATTGATAAACCGATTTTACCAATGTGCACAGAAACCATTTCTGCACATTTTAAAGTCAAGATAAATTTTCCTGAATCCGAATTCAGTGGTTTCCAAAAATGTACATCCCTATGTCATTTTAGGAAATCCTACTCCCTTACTCTTATTTAAGAAGTCCAACTTCTTTATTCATTAAATTTAACTCTTAAAATTTAACTATCTCAACGGGGATTAAAACTCCATTACACTGTGTGACCCTCAATGGTTCAGGGATACAGCTAGCCGTGGGCTCACAACTCCTTGTGACTCGGAACAACGATTTCCGACTTGCCCAACGAATCATGGTAAAGCGCCTAGCAACATCGCCCCATGATTCCCTAGGTATCACTGATAGTGCCTACAAGAACCAGTAGATTTTGGTTAGCGTACAGTACGGTCCCTTCATCCATATATCCCGATCGAATCAATAACCATTGGTATATCGAGAGTCGCTCTAGATTCGATAACTATGCAATACATCTTGAAGATCAAATTAGTGACATCGCATGTGCTACTAAGAAACCATTTCTTAAATCACATCAAGTACTCTGGCCAGAGATTCGTCACACTAATATCTCCTCAGATCGCATAGGATATCCACACTCGCAAGTATGTGGTGAATCCTTGACAACAATGCATCGACTCCTATATGTGTTGTAACTGTACCCAATCCCGACACCTGATGACCCCCATAGAGTCGGTAAATGAGTCAAAGCACAGTACTAGCATATAGAGTCTCCATGATGTTTCAAGTAGTAAGGACTAATGGTGTACAACCAAAACCGCGGACTTTATCCACTCGATAAGTGATAACCACTTGGAAAGTCCGGATAGGGTAGTTCGATCATTCATCCTATGAATATCCATTTGCATGCTTCGAACATCTCCATGTTCCCTACCAATGAAACGTGGTACTCCGCATCGCAAAGCTAGTCTCAAACTCGAGCGATCCTTATCCTTATTATCGGACGGCTCAATCGACTAGGAACAATTTAGAATATACAGTGACTATAAGATGTATTTCATGATAGACATCCCCATGTTCTACCACATCTTACATACACTATAGTATATTCAAGGTCTTTATCAAAACAACAATAGTATATCATAATATAACAATATGAAGAAAGATAAAGTCATTGCCATTAATAAAAGTGTAAATTACATTAAACAAAAGATCGTTTGTACAAAGAGTCATCAAAGCCCATAGCCACAAGTTGGCTCACTGGGCACCCACTCTTTCATCTACGTACCAGGTTTTTTTTGAAAGGTATGAAGCGCAGTGTGTACCAATTCGTCTCTCGTTTCCTTGTTTGCCAGCAAGGTAAGGCAGAGCATCGTCGACCGGGTGGTCTGATGTATAGTTTGGATAATCCGAAATGGAAGTGGGAGCATGTGAAGATGGATTTTTTCACCCACTTTCCAATGAAGTCTAGACAGTGTGACGCTATTTTGGTGGTTGTGGACCGACTGTTCAAATCTGCTCATTTTATTTCGTACAATCGTGAGTACAATTTTGATTGGATGGAAAGGTTGTACATTCAGTAGATCGTGCGGTTGCATGGAGTGCCTTTGAGCATAGTCAGTGATAGGGATCCTAGGTTCACCTCGCATTTTTGGGGTAGCTTTCAGCGAGCCTTGGGTACTACCTTAAATCTCAGCACATCGTATCATCCAGAGACTGACGGTCAGTCCGAGAGGACCATTGGGACGTGATGGATTTTGATTATCATGGCAAGATCACTTGCCGATGATAGAGTTTGCATATAACAATAGCCACCATCGCAGTATTGGCATGGCACCGTTTGAGGCCCTTTATGGTCGTCGTTGCCGAACACCCTTATTTTGGGATGAAGTAGGGGAAATACAAGTAGAGGGACCAGATTTGGTTCAACAAATGGTAAAGTTGAACTGATTAGGAAGAGGATCAAGGCTGCTCAAGATAGACAGGCTATTTACACCAACACAAAATGCAGACCTTTGCATTTCGAGGCCGAAGAACATGTATTCTTTAGAGTTTCACCTTTTCGGAAGGTGATGAGGTTTGGTCACAAAGAAAAGTTAGCACTGAGATTCATTGGTCCGTTTGAGACCTTGGAAAAGATCAGAAAAGTGGCCTATGATTTGGCGTTATCACCGTATCTATCCAGTATTCATAACATGTTTCACGTGTCACTACTTCTTCAGTACGTAGCAGATGAATCACACATTCTACATCCTACGGAGGTTCAGGTGGAGCCCGATTTGTCTTATGTTGAGAGAACGCTTATAATCCTTGACAGAAAAGACAAAGTACTTTGGAATAAACGCATTCCTTTGGTCATGGTTCAATGGCAGCGACGAGGTACCGAGGAATCTACTTGGGAGCTCGAGAGTCATATGCATTCTGAACATGATCCAGAGTTTTTTTAATTGTATTTTATTTTGCAGTTAAGTTGTAATTGTAACTGGAGTATTGTAATACGATATTTCGACATCGTGTTTCCTTTATCCTAGTCCTTATTTCGAGAACAAAATCTCTTAAGTGGGGGAGAATGTAGTAACCCGTCTTCAATTTAAGTTAATCAAGAGCATAATGATGATTAACTGGCTAAAATAGGATTTAAGAATCCAATTAGGGCTCAGAAAAGGTTCCGGTCTCGTGACGTTCAGAGGATCCGAACTAGGTTCGGATGCTCCGAACAAGATCAGGGGATGGTTCGGAGGCTCTATGAGGATCGGACGCTCCGAAGGGAGTTCGGACGGTCCGATCTCGTCCGGATAAGTGGATACGGATTTTATTGGACATGATGCTAAGATCGGACGCTCCAAAGGCTGGATCAGACGCTCCGATCATATTTCATCAACAGCGATGTCACAAGCTTGGACACGTGTTCGGAGGGAATTTCTTGAGGGAGTTCAGACGGTCCAAACTTTGTCTACAAATAGAGGGCCGATGGATTCATTTCAAGTGCATTTCCAAAACCCTCTCTCTCGTTCGTAGCTCCGTTTAGGAAATTTTAGGTGTTTCTAGGCATTCTATGGGAAATATGGAAGCGGCAGAGCGGTCCAGGCGTCATAGCGGAACTGTGGCCTAGTTGCGAGGCTACCAACAACAAAGGGCTGACGATAGACGAAGTTATAGCTTTTTCTTCCTTAAAATATTTAGGATTATGAAATATCATAGTTAAGTCTTTTAGGATGTTAAAAGTGATATAGTGATTATTGTTCATAGGCGTGGATTAAGAGTACCTGGACTGCTAGAGTTTCTAGGGTGCTTGGGTTTTCTCTATAGAGGTACGGACGTATTATCCGAGATACCAGGTTGAATATACATGTATTATGTTTGCATGGTTTGTGTGCCATTACTATGTGCATTGATATTATGCGACATGCATGTACACGTTGAGCTTTATGCCTTGTTTTGCATATCCTGTAGTAGGGGTCGCTCAGCCCGTATTTCAGTGGATGGATTCCATGGATTTTGATTTGGATATATCCATGAGTTCATATGGTATGGGAGCCACCTCCCGATGCGACGGCCAAGCGTGCTACATATCATGGCGCCTTCATTGAGCAGTATTCTGGATAGGTTTTCCAGTACCCTTCATATTGCATGTGCATGCATGATATATATATATTTGTACTTTTGTACTGAGCGTTCATGCTCACGTCCAATTATTTTTTGTTGGACACCCTATTCGATAGGGCAGGGCTTAGGTTGGACGGATCCGGTGGCAGCGGTCGTTGAGCCGTAGAGGTTGCATGGAGACATTTTCCTGTTCAGGTTGTTAGGTTGAACCTTTAGTACCTTCCGTTCGATGTGGTTGTATAATAGTTTATTTAGCCTGGTTTTTGAGCCAGTGTATGTTGTAGTTGATATGGTTCAAGTTTTTGTTGGTTTCATTTAACGTTGTTTTATGATTTAATTGCATGCTTAATCTCTGTTTAGTTAGTGATTCCGGGTTGGGTCACTACATTTTTACACTTTTAATTTTAAGATATTTTTAGAATTAAGATTTGATTGTAAAAATATGTTCTAGTATATACGACGATAGCATATCTAAGACGGATTGAGAAAAGATTGTCGTTTGGACATGTTTTTTAATTTTTTAAGAATTTGTAGAAATCTGAAAATTATAAGCTATCATGTACGTGTTTATGTTGCTGAATAGGTGATGATATTATGTTGAGATGATGGTATTATTGATGTGTATGCTTTGGGAATTACCGAATTCACACCGTTACGCCGTCGATTTATATTTGATGAAATTCTGAAATTGAAAATGTTGATTTCGAAATCTTTATGATGGAATGAAGATGATATGATTAATAGAATTTTGAAATAATGTTTTATGAGTCAAGTTTTGAGTTGTTAAGATTTACGATTTCGAAATAGGTATGTCGTCGGTTGAATTCCGGTCACTTGATCAAGAATTGAAGTTGTTTGACCGTTGATCATATTGAAATAAGTTTATGAGCTGATGATTGAGTTGTAAACATTTTAATTAAGATTTAAGTAAAAGTTATCGAGTTCGAGTCGTCGAGTTCAAAAGGCTAGAAGATAAATTAAGAAGTAGATCAACTAGACGATTGAACGAGCAAGAGTTTGAAGGAGCAGATTTAGTCAAGTTTGAGTAAAGCTTTGAAAGGTTTGAGTACTTCAAAATTGAGATCAAAAGGTATGAATAGAAAATAGATAAGATGGGAAGAAGAACTCGAGATCGTTTATGATTATCGAGTTTCCTAAAACCACATACTTAAATGGTTATGTACTCTTATGTGATTTAATTGTTATTGTTGCTTTGAATGATGATGTGAATTATGTGTGCAAGATGTTTTTACAGTATTGTATGATTTAATGTATCAAGATTATGTTGCATTCATCTTGAACCCTAACCTTGAAAACCATAGATGGTCGAACGACCTAGATTGCAAATGACGTTTGGAAAGCTATAGTTGAGTGGCACGGAATGTAGTTTACTTCCAGAGCTAGATGACTCACTATGGTTGCACCAAAGTCAGGGGATTGAGATATTTGACACCACCTCGATTGGGAGAGTCGGTGGTCTGTTAAAGATTTTATTCCCCGGGATCCCAAGAACTAAGATTTATTGTTATCAGATTTGATAGCCTAATCCTAGAAACATGCTTTGCATTTATGCATTAGCCTAGAAATTTCTATGGTTTAGAATATGCATTTATAAATGCTAGCATGTTATTTTATGCCATTCAAGATAGGAATGTGTTTATATGCTTGGTATTATATTGCCATAAATGAACAATTATGCTTTAAGAGTTTATGAATCGATTATGCTTCCATGATTTACATGTTATTTCATATTTTGTGATTTAAGATTATTATGGCATATATAGATTCAGTATTCTTAAATTATTTATATGCATGTCGTTCATACTGAGATTTATTCTCAGGGCAGTTATCCGTCTATTGCTTTGTTTGTATATGTGCATTGCATCAGATTTTGGTCATGAGAGAGTCAGAAGTGGCTTGGATAGCTCGAGATTGAGATTTAGAAGTGGAGAATCGGGTTAAGAAGTAGATTTTGCTATCAACCTTGTGATCTTGAAGCCTAACAATGGTTTGAGAACTTAGATCCATACATGATCTTGTTTTTATAATGTACTTTGAAAACATGTATAAGATTCTTATACTTTGAGATGCATGTTCTACTTTGTTTCTTAATTATAGACCATCTTAGAATTGATTTGGGTTGATGAAATGTTGGAAATACGTTTGACCCTAGTGCGCTCGAGCGAGGCCCCTTTGATCCTTGGCCCGAGCAGTGCTCGCTCGAGCACGCTTAAAGTGCACTCGAGCGAGGAACGTGGTTTAAAAAAATTTTATGGCTTACTCTGTTATTACTTGATCAAATTGATTATTTGTATGATTTGTGGTTTAATTATCATATCGTTATTGATTGTGTTTAAGAATTGAGATTACCACCCGAGGTCCCCACAACAGTTTGTATCAGAGAGGAAAGTTCTTGGATTAAGAAAGAAGTTGAGCGGGATAGATTCAGTCGCATGCATTTATAGTATTGCATGATTAATGCTTTACTTGATTTACAGAATTGTATGCGAACATGATTTATTGATTAAACAATGATTGCTCTACTGATATGAGAATTACATGCATATATTTTGATGTGCATACATTATTATTTAATTCATAAGAATAATTGAATTTGTTGTAATCATGTATTATTTGGAAAGCATGCAAATTTGCAAGCATGTGTTATATTAAGAAGCGTGAGATTATATGTATGTTATACTGAATTGTATTTTATAATCTCTGTATTATATATTGCTTCTATTATAGAGTAAGACAGATTTTGCAGACATAATGAGAACCTCAGACAAAACATAGTAGTGTTGTGGTAAGTTTTGAACCGATAGATACGATGATTGCACTGAGGAGGGTGCTATTTGAACAACTCCAGAGTTATTAATCACCAACAGAGAATGATATAGAATATGTTATGCCTAAAAGAGGTTAATTTGAAGAGTTGGATCAGTTGTTCAAGTGAAGAATATTCAGATGAACACAGAACCAGCTTGATTTTATATCAACTCCATGACTTAGCAAGAATTTGGTGACTTGTGCATAAGAGATTGTTGAAGAGCAGAAGCACTGAAATTGTTTGGCAGGTTTGTAAACAGAATTGTTATCAGAAATTTCTCTATGTATTGGATAAACTAAAGCATGGTAACTCGAATGAGTTGATTGAAGCCATTGACAGAACAAAGAAACCATGAATTGATTGTACGATGCAGAGTGGAATTTCATTTATGCCTCCGTAGTTGAGAAAACTACGATCATCACCTCCACTACAGATTTCATGGCAGTACAGCTATGAAGCAAGAGGTAGTGACAACAGCAGCAAAGATCGATTAAGTCTAAGGGTCAGTATTTTAAGACATAAGTGACTAGTTGAAGGAGATCAAGAGGAATTAAGATTGTTTGATAATATAGACTTGGAGTACTAAGATAGGATGCATTATAGATATGAATGCAATAATGATGTACCAGTTAACAGTCGTTTTTTCTATGCTGTGATTAAGGCAGATCATCAATAGAAGTGACTACAGATTTATGATATGAGTTTCAAATAATAAGATTCATTTTATTTGGTACTGAGTATAATAAGATTAATGTAGAAGAGTGTCGGAAGAATTCTAGTCGATGTACTAGACCAGTAAAGAAATAACTTAGAATTGGAAGATATTTCAATGTTCTTAATGTACCGTGGTTTTCAGATTAGATATTCTGACTTTTCTACGTTATGAATGAAGTTCTATATTAAGTTTGTGTATGATACGAAGATATTATGAAAACTCATATAGAATATCACCACTTGAGCTGAAGATCTTCAAAAGCACTTAGAAGATCAATTAGAGAAGAGTTACCCCAGTACCGAAGTGGTTATTAATGGTACGACAATAAGTTGAGTTGATAAGATTATATTCGACTATTTTCAATTGGGAATTAATCGATAAACTCATATCAATTGAGGATAAGAAAAAAAAATCAGCTACAGTCGGGCCTTCTTCGATTTTGCTGAAGCTATTACATCATAGAATCATTATTCTTAAATCTCTTGATATCGATTTTGATTTTTTTGTTATTCGAACTCGATCGATTTTTATTGACTCCTATTTTTTTGTCAGAGTCTGATTTGATTCACTCTTTTCTAGTTTTATAATGCAAGTGAGTTGTTTTTACTTGGCAGCTTTTGGTCATTCAGAATATTTGATTTTAGATGACTTTGACTTGAGCGAGCTCCTTTTGATATTCGAGAGTCGTTGATTATTTGATGTGTACATTTAGTGTATTTGAAGTTTTTGACTCGTAACTGATAGAAATTTTGATATAGATTACCAACAAAATTTATGAATTGATTGCATGATTTTCTAGTAATTGGGAAATAGAAAGAAGAAACTAAATGAATTCTTGATTGATTAATTACAGATCTTTGTTTTTGTACTTGAGTTTCTAGACAAATACTCAAATAATTAGAATTGTTTCAATCCAAGCTAAGATAGATTGTTTTTGAAAGATTAAAGCAACATTGATATTAGATCAAGCAATTAGAATTCGATTTAGAATGCTAGATCAAGATACGAGACAAGACAACAGATTAAAATGGATGGATTGGAGATGAATAATCGTTTGATTATGCCAGATGTTCTAGAAATGGGACATCAAATTCTGAAAGAGACACACTACATGTAATGGTCCGGGTGCGTCCTATCAATGGTACCAGGAATCGGAAAACTTTGTACTTAAGCCTAGAGGTACAAGGTTCGATTCCTAGGGAGGGAAAAAACTCCCCTAGGCAGGTTGGGAGAAGGCCATGAGTAGCAAAAATGGTTGCGGGCCCCCGAAAAAAATGGGATGCACCCGGACCATTACAAAAAAGGTTGCTTGTCTTGCCTTGACTTTTGAATTATGTTTGATGTTGGTTTACATTATATTAATGTTAGATGATTAGAACCGAGGTCTCACATTAAGTGGTATCAGATAGTTAAGATTCTTGGTTAAACTAGAGTGAGCAGGGTAGTTCGAGTCCGCATGTATTGGCTCCTCGCATGTGTTTGAGTTATTTAATTGTTTATTTAATTCCATGCGAGCATGATTTATTAATTGAGAAGCATTTGAATTACATGATTATGTTATTCGATTTATAAACCATGGTCTACATGAGATATAACTGTATTTGTTATCGACAGGTATCCGATTTTCTGAGCGGTTGAAAAGGGCACCGAATTGTAGTTATTGAGATATCTTGTGTCCTAACTTTTGATTATCAGATGGGTCCTCGTCGAGTTATAAACAGAAACCCACCACCAGCTACGACTGAGCAAACTAGTACTGAAGTTGATCAGTTGGATGCTACAGCAACGCCGATGGAAACCTTGCTGAAGAGGTTTCAGTTTTTTAATCTGCCCTTGTTGTTGGGTACAGAAAATCCAGTTGATTGTGAAAGCTGGTTGGACGACATTGATCAGTTGTTCGATTCCCTTGATTACTCTGACGACCTCCGAACTAGGTTAGTCATTCATCAGCTTTGTGGTGTTGCTAAGAACTGGTGGATCATGACCAAGAGATCCATGGAGAACCGAGGTACAGTTGTTAATTGGACTCTTTTCAAATCTGAATTTTATAAGCGATTTTTCCCTATTTCGTACCGAAAGGACAAGGGAGCCGAGTTTGCTAATCTGAGGCAAGGGAATCTGAACATTGAGGAGTACGTAGCCAAGTTTGACATCTTGTTGCGTTTTGCACCGCACATTGCCGACAGTGAAGAAGCCAAAGCCGATCAGTTCATCAACGGCTTGAATCCCGACATTTTCACGTTGTTAAACACTGCTAGACCTGATAACTTTGCGGATGCCATGAATCACGCAAAGGGAGCTGAAGAGGGTTTGTGAAGATAGAGAGGAAATCAGATGGTAACTTAGCAGCAGAGACAGTATCAGAACCAACCGTCTCAGTATCAAAATCAGCCACCTTAGCATCAGAACCAGCAGCAGAGGTATGAAGGTGGAAGCAGTGGGGGAAACAGAAAAGATCAGTACAAAGCAAGAGGGAAACAGTTCAAGAGGCATGGGAACAGTTCTTTTAGTTCCAATGGTTCCAAGAAGTTCTATTCAGGACAGAGTTCTGGATCATCATCGTTGTATTGCAACAAGTGTGGAGGTAGACACTCACCAGATCAGTGTGTAGGAGTCTTTGGGAACTGCAACCCCTGTCTGGGACACTTTTCTAAGGTGTGCCCTTAGCGTAGTAGAGATCGAGCTCAGAGTGGGATTTCATCTAGACCTACAGCTCAGCCTGAGAGGTAGTCTTCTGCAGTTCACTCTTTGCAGCCTCAGCAGAAAAAACAAACAGGGAGGTAATCCTAGTGCGAACCAGCCTCCGAGACAGCAGGCACGAGTCTTTTCTCTGACAGAGGATCAGGCTCAGGCAGCACCGAACGATGTTATAGCAGGTAACTATTCAAATTTCGGTTACTCCATGTTTTGATAGATAGAGGTGCTTCTCATTCCTTTATCTCTGAGAAATTTGTGTTATTGCATTATTTGCCTACTGAGTTATTGCCTACTGTAGCTGTTACTTCACCTTTGGGTGGAAGGATTGTTTCTGTCAGATTAGTCAGGAACTGTGAACTTTGTTTTGAGGGAAATATTCTAGAGTTCGACTATATTGTACTTTGGCTGTCAGATTTTGACTGTATTGTTGGTATAGATGCTTTAACCAAGTATAGGGAAACAATCGATTGTTTTCAGAAAGTTGTCAGGTTCAGACCTGAAATGGCAGACGAGTGGAAATTCTTTGGTAAGGGTTCTTGATCTAGAATTTCTTTGATTTCAGTGTTATCTATGGCTCGTTTGTTACAGAGAGGTGCAGAGGGATTTTTGGTTTATGCAATTGATGTACTGAAATCTAGCCCTGAATTGGTTGATATAACAGTGGTTAGAGATTTTGCTGATGTATTTTCGGAAGATGTTCCTGGATTGCCGCCTATTCGAGAGATCGAATTCAGCATCGATTTGGTGTCAGGTACTCAACCTATTTCCAAAGCTCCGTATCGTATGGCACCGATTAAATTGAGAGAGTGGAAAGAACAGCTTGAGGATTTGATTTCCAAGGGATACATCAGACCTAGTGTATCGCCTTGGGGTGCTCCTGTTCAGTTTGTTCGGAAGAATGATGGTTCTATGCGGCTCTACGTTGACTACCATCAATTGAGTCAGGCTACAGCCAAGAACAGGTATCCTTTACCCCGAATAGATGACATTTTTGATCAGCTGCAGGGTTCTTCTGTCTATTCGATTATTGATCTGAGGTCAGGTTATCATCAGCTGAGAGTGCGAGAGGAAGATGTTCCTAAGACCGCATTTAGAATGAGGTATGGTCATTTTGAGTTTATAGTCATGCCGTTCGGTTTGACTAACGCTCCAGCGGTTTTTATGGGTTTGACGAAATGTATCTTTCAGCGCTATTTAGATGAGTTTGTTATTATCTTCATTGATGATATTCTTATATATTCGAAGAACCGTACTTACCATGCAGAGCACTTGAGGATCATCTTGCAGATTTTGCGAGTTGAACAGTTGTTTGCCAAGCTATCTAAGTGTGAATTCTGGTTAGATCGAGTTGTCTTTCTCGGTCACATTATTTCTGGAGATGGGATTTCTGTCGATCCCAGCAAGATTGAAGCGGTTATGAATTTGCCTAGACCGACATCAGTACCTGAGATCCGAAGCTTCATGGGTTTAGCTGGTTATTATCGCCGATTCATCGAGGGTTTATCGTCTATTTCCAAACCTATTACCCAGCAGACTAAGAACAAATGCGCCTTTTGTCTAGACTGCAGAGTGTGAGGCTAGCTTTGTTAATCTGAAGAGGAGACTGACCAGTGCTCTGATTCTTTCTATTCCGAAAGGTGCTGGAGGTTTCACCGTCTATTGTGATGCTTCAAGCCGAGGCTTGGGTTGTGTTTTTATGAAGCATAAGCATGTGATTGCGTATTCATCAAGGTAACTGAAGCCACTCGAGACTTGTTATCCGGTTCATGATCTTGAACTAGCAGCAATCGTATTTGCTTTGAAGATCTTGCGTCACTATCTGTATGGTGAGTCTTTTGAGATCTTTTCTGATCATAAGAGTCTTAAGTACTTGTTTTCACAGGAAGATCTGAATATGAGACACAAAAGATGGTTAGATCTATTGAAGGATTTTGACTGTGAAATCAAGTATTATCCGGGAAAGTCGAATGCAGTTGCAGATGCCTTGAGCCGAAAGCTTTCTACTATCGGTGTTTCTCAGTTGATCGATGATTGTTGCACTTCTGGTTGGGAGTTTGAATCAGATAGGAAGACTATCAGAGTATGCGCTATTCAAGCCAAGCCAGATCTGTTTGTATTGATCAAAGAAGCACAGAAGTATGATCCGAGCATTTAGGTTTCAGTAGAGAAAGTCAGATCTAGGCATCAGTTTGAATTCCAGGTTAGAGATGACGTTTTGTTTGTGAATAACCGTATTGTTGTGCCTGATATTTCGGAGTTGAGATAGCGTATTATCCGAGAGGCTCATTGTAGTCGGTTTAGTGTTCACCCTGGAGGCCATAAGATGTATAACGATCTGAAGAACAAGTTTTGGTGGAAGAGAATGAAGAGCGATGTTGCGAGGTTTGTATCTCGATGTTTGAACTGTCAGCAAGTGAAAGCAGAAAGGAAGCGACCGGGTGGTCTGTTGCACAGTCTATCTATTCCTGAATGGAAATGGGATCACATTTCTATGGATTTTGTCATGAAGCTACCGCGATCTGTTGGAGGATGTGATGCTATTTGGGTAGTGATCGACCTATTGACGAAGTCTGCTTGTTTTATTCCGTACAGGATGACGTATCGTCATGATCAGATGGCTGAGTTGTATGTTAGCAATTTTGTGAGATTACATGGTGTGCCAAAGTCAATCATTTCAGACCGAGACCCTAGATTCACTTCGCACTTTTGGCAAAGTCTGCAGAAGTCACATGGTACTCGATTGCATCTGAGTACAAGTTATCATCCTCAGACCGATGGACAGTCAGAGTGGACTATCCAGACGTTAGAGGATATGCTGCGAGCGGTAGTGCTAGACTTTGGCACTAGTTGGCAAGATTCTTTGCCTCTTGTTGAGTTTTCTTACAACAATAGCTTCCAAGCGAGTATCGGCATGACGTCTTTTGAGGTTTTGTATGGTAAGAAGTGCCGATCTTTGTTTTTTTGGGACGATTTTTCCGAGTCACCTTATTTGGGACTGGATATGCTTAGAGATATGGCAGAGCGAGTTAAGATCATTCAGTTGCGAATGAAGTCAGCTTAGGATAGACAGGCGAAATATGCGAATGTCAGACGTAGACATCTGAATTTCGAGCAGGGAGACTGAGTTTTCCTTAAGATTTCTCCTTTCAGAGGTACTGTCAGATTCGGTAAGAGAGGGAAGTTATCTCCGAGATTCATCGGGCCGTACAAGATTCTCGAGAAGATAGACGATCTTGCCTACAGAATTGCACTTTCTCCGTCTTTATCTCGTATTCACGACGTTTTTCACGTCTCTATGCTGCGGAAGTATCATCCAGATCCTTCTCATATTCTTCAACCTGACGAAGCCGAGTTAGATGAGACTCTAAGCTATTTTGAACGACCAATTCAGATCCTTGATCGGAAGGAGAAGCAACTCAGAACCAAGTTGATTTCGTTGGTGAAAGTGCAGTGGGTCGTCACGGGGTCGAGAAAGCAACTTGGGAGACATAATCCGACATGAGACAACGTTTTCCTGAGTTATTCGGATGACGTGAGTTCTTCTTAATGTCTTTAGTTATTTACTCTATCTTATGAGTTGTGATTCTTATTGATTTCGAAGACGAAATCTCTTCTTAGAGGGGGAGAATTGTAACGCCCCGTTTTTATCTTAATTGAGTTTATTTGAGTTAATCGGAGATTACAGATTTGAAGAGCCAAATTGATTTTGATCAGGGTCTATTTTGCAAATTTTGGAAATTTCAGGGACTAAAGTGCAAAATTGAGTTTTTATATATTATCTACACTTGAGGAAGGTTGACTTAGTCTCCATTTACCTTCACCTCCTTCTCCTCCATCGACTCCCTCCATTGTTAACGCCCAAGCTTTCTCCCAAGCATTGTGATTTCAGTCCGAGCTCGATCCAGCCATTAGAATTTATTTCTGAAGGCAGATTAGCGATCACTGCAGCGAGAGCTTTGTTCTATCGTATGTTTTTCTACGATCAGTTACTTTCTATTTTTCGGATGTTGATAGAATCTTTCGAGTTTCGAGTATGTTGTTCTTGGCAGAGTTCTGATCGTTTATTATCTGTCGGTTTTGAAATAGAGCGACGTTCGGAATTGTTATGATTTTTGGAAGAATATTTTTGAAAATGATATTTTGAGATGTGTTGGAATTGCTTTGTTATTGTTGTCTTAGCATTGATATGAGTTGATATCGATATTGATTTGCTGTCTGCGTTTCCGGTTCGTTCAGTTATAGCCAATATGCCGCCGGTTTGAGTTTTGAGATTTGGAACCGTTTGAATCGTAGAACTTTGGCTATTGAATTTTGATCGTCATTGTTGATCTTCCTTTCCTTCGTACAGATTTGTTTGGTGTTTGTCGAGCCCTGTGTTGACAGCATTTGATATTCAAGAGATTTGACGAGGAACGGTAAAGAGAATTACCTTGAACCGTTGTTGTTGTTTAGGTTGTATAGTTCTAATATAGCTTTTGTTGTAGCTTATCCAGAGTTGGAGCTACTTGCCTTGAAAGGTAAGAGCAGTCATCGTTAGCGGGATAGCATACTCGGGACAGTTGGTTATCGAGTTTCCCTTAAAATCACATACTTGCATCAATACTTATTCTAGCATGTGGAACTCGTATTTTGTTTATTGATTGAGCTTTTGTTATGTGTCTTTTGTTTTATGTTTTCTTATGCATTCATCTTGAGCCAACTTTGATTTCAGCGGGCAGAGCAGCCTTTTTTGTTTATACGTTTTGGGTGCTATACTGTGAGTGGTCTGGGTGTAGAGGTTCACCTAGTGTCAGCATTCTTCTTATAGTTGCACCAAAGTCTAGGGGAGTGGGATACATGGCACCACCTCGATTGGGAGAGTCGTTGAGTCGTTACGTGATCTCATCCTCAGGATCCCAAAAGCACAACAGAAATCCCTCTTTTATCATAATTGATATCCCGATTTAAAGACATGCATTTCATTACGTTGATATTAATTACGTTGTTGCCTTGAAAGCATGTTTGTCGTTGTATTACTTGTTATGTTTCTTTTACTGGGAATATCTTTTTCACCGGAGTTATCCTTCTATTGCATTATTTTGTATGTGTACTTGGCAACAGGTGGGGCAGGATCAAGTCAGCAAAGACCCGGTTAGAAACACGAGGGAGAGTTAGTGGTGGGACTCGGTTTAGAAGTCGTGTCAGCATGTCTACCTAGTTATGTTGGAAAATGTTTTGATATTGAACTTTGTTATCTTGTTTTATTGAATAAGTCGATTTTGGTTATCGAATATTGATGTTGCATGTTGTAATCCCTAATTTGAAATGTTGTTGAAGGTTGATTTATAGCATGTTCTATTTCTGAATTTTCTGGGCAGAGGGCGCGCTCGATCGTGCGAGTTCACACGATCGAGCGCGGCCCTTCATTATGTTGAGGCAGAGAATTGAATGAATTGGTGCGCTCGATCCCATGAGTTCATAGAATCGAGCGCAAGGTTTGAGTTTTCTCTGGCAGAACTTGAAGCATGATTGGTGTGCTCGATCGTACGAGTTCATGTGAACGACCGCAGCCCAGTTTTAAAAAAAAAATTATTATTGTCTTGCCTTGAATTTTGAATTATGTTTGATGTTGGTTTACATTATATTAACGTTAGATAAATAGAACCGAGGTCTCACACTACAACAGATTTAATATACATCCAGATGTTTTAACAATGTATGAATTACGTGGAAATCAGTATTGTTGAAAATTAAAGCAAATACAACAGAATTGAACTGTCCGATACTAAATTTCCAGTAAAAGAAGCAAAAAAGAAGAAAACAAGTGATATATGTAACAGTTTAGTTATTTAAGAGTCAAAATGAGATCAAATTTTTGAAAGATTTTAGTTCGAAACTACTCAAATCGTCATGACTTTGCGATTGAAATTGGGGTAGATTTCGACAGATTTAAGAATACGTTGTATTAGATGTGATACAAATATGATTACATAGTTGTTAAGAAATATGCAATGTTATGGGATTACAGGGATTATTGATATCCATTGTCGAGATAGAGACTTTAGATTTATTTGATAGATTGTGGCACTGATTATCAGATGTTCTGAGTGTTTGGTTGTATGAGATTTCATTATACCATACTCCGATAGATGGACTATCTGAAATGAATATCCAGATTTTCGAGGATATGCTCAGAACTGTAGTACTAGATTCGGTACTAGTTGATTGAATTTTGCCACTTGATTATTGTAATTCTTGTGACAACTATCTGATAGATATAGAAACGGTGTTTTTATTATGAGATTATAAGAAAAGAAGAATTGTCTTTACATTGAGACAGTATTTCAGAAATATCAGCCATCACATCAGATGTGATTTAAGATAATACAGAGAAGGTGAAGATTGATCCGAACAGAACAAGAACAAAGCAAAATACACAGATTTAGCAGAGGAATAACAAATACAGATTTTGAAGCTTGAACAGAGTGATCAACGAGAAAATTCTTTCCCGAGCATCGTCGGATTCAGGAAGATATTCCAGATGTGATCCAGCAATTGATCCTTGTGAATATTGTAGATGGAGTTAGAAATCTAGCTTATCTATTAATATTGTATCTAGATTGATCCGATAAAGGAGACGTAATCCTTGTGTATAAGCTGAAGAATATCAGCTAGATTTTTTTCCTGTGAACTTCACTTGGGTGAAGCAGAAGTTGATAAGACTTTGAGCTAAGCAGAATAACCGATATAGATTTTGATCATAAGAAAGAGCAGCTCAGATGTAAGTTGACTCAGTGACTACAGAACAATGAGAGTAGATATGAGTGAAGAAATGTTCAGAAAGAATAGGAATAAGATAAGATGTAAGAAAAGATATCTAAAGCTCACAGAATTGAAGTAGGTATTACTTCAGTCAGCTGTATAGTGTATGAGATTCAGTAGTAAGATTGAATACGATTTCGAGGAAGAAATCATTCCTTAGAGAGGAAGAATTGTAAGACCCTAAAATATTAAATAATTAATTTTGGAAATTGAGATTTAAATTTCTAATATGAGAAAATAATAATTTGAGAATTTTCGGAATTAGAGATTTAAATTTCGGGTAAAAAATATTTAATTTTAAGATTTACGGATTTTAAGATTTTAATTTCGAAATTCTTAAATTAAAATAATAAAATAATTGAATTACATATTTATGGAATTTAAGATTTAAATTCCAAGTTCCCGAATTTAAAAAGATTTAATTGAATATTTATGGGATTAAATGACGCAGGGACTAATTTGCACTTAATGAGAAGTTTAGGGACCAAAGTGCAATTTTTGTGTTCAATTGGGAAATTAAACGTGTGATGTTTATAATTAGGGTGAATTGGATGCATTCATCAGAACTCCAGCAAAGAAGTCGAGAGAGGAGATAAAAGGAGGTTTCAACCTTTTCTTGCACTTCAAATTTCGATTAAAAATTGATCCGCCTGGTAAAATTTCTGATTGATCATATATTTGCTATCACGGCTTCGAGTGCTACGTTTTGACGTAAGTTTTAAGAATTTTTGTCAACTTTTAATTTTAATATATTTTTAGAATTAAGATTTGATTGTATAAACATATTCTAGTATATACGACGATAACATATCTAAGATGGATCGAGAAAAGATCGTTGTTTGGACATGTTTTTTGAATTTTTAGAAATCTGAAAATAATAAGCTATCATGTATGTGTTTATGCTGCTTAATAGTAATGATATTATGTTGAGATGATGGTATTATTGATGTGTATGCTTTGGGAATTACCGAATTCTCACTGTTACGCCGTCGGTTTATATTTGAGTTGTTAAGATTTACGGTTTCGAAATCGGTATGTCGTCGGTTGAATTCCGGTCACTTAATCAAGAATTGAAGTTGTTTGACCGTTGATGATATTGAAATAAGTTTATGAGCTGATGATTGAGTTGTAAACATTATTTCAGATTGAAGTAAAAGTTATCGAGTTTGAGTCGCCGAGTTTGAAAGGAAAGAATATGAATTAAGAAGAAGATCAACTAGACGATTGAACGAGCAAGATTTGGAAGGAGCAGATTTTGTCAAGTTTGAGTAAAGCTTTGGAAGGTTTGAGTACTTCAGAATTGAGATAGAAAAGGTATGAATATACATTAGATAAAATCGGAAGAACAACTCGAGATCGTTTATGATTATCGAGTTTCCTAAAACCACATACTTAAATGGTTATGTGCTCTTATGTGATTTAATTGTATTTTTTTCTTTGAATGATTATGTGAATTATGTGTTCAAGATGTTTTTACAGTATTGTATGATTTAATGCATCAAAATTATGTTGCATTCATCTTGAACCCTAACCTTGAAAAGCATAGAGGGTCGAATGGCCTAGATTGCAAATGACGTTTGGAGAGCTATAGTTGAGTGGCATGGAAGGTAGATTTACTTCCATAGCTAGATGACTCACTATGGTTGCACCAAAGTCAGGGGATTGAGATATTTGACGCCACTTTGATTGTGAGAGTCGGTGGTCTGTTAATGATTTTATTCCCCGGGATCCCAAGAACTAAGATTTATTGTTATCAGAGTTGATAGCATATTCCTTGAAACATGCATTGCATTTATGCATTAGCCTAGAGATTTATATGGTTTAGAATATGCATTTATAAATGCTAGCATGTTATTTTATGACATTCAAGATATGAATGTGTTTATATGCTTGGTACGATATTGACATAAATGAACAGTTATGCTTTAACAATTTAAGAATTTATTATGCTTTCATGATTTACATGTTATTTCATATTTTGTTTTTTAAGATTATTATGGCGTATATAGATTCAGTATTCTTAAATTCTTTATATGCATGCCGTTCATAATGAGATTTATTTACACTGGAGTTATCCGGATGTTGCTTTGTTTGTATGTGTGCAATGCATCAGGTTTTGGGCATGAGCGAGTCAGAAGGGCTTGGATAGCTCGAGATTGAGATTTAGAAGTAGATAATCGGGTTAAGAAGTAGATTTTGTTGTCAACCTTGTGATCTTGAAGCCTTTGAATGGTTTGAGAACTTAGATCTAGACTTGATCTTGTTTTTATAATGTACTTTGAAAACATGTAAAAGATGCCTATACTTTGAGATGCATGTTCTACTTTTTTTTCTTAATTATAGACCATATTAGAATTGATTTAGGTTGATGAAATGTTGGAAATAAGTTTGACATGGCAAAGGACAACAAAAAAATCAGATGGGGCACTTTCGGGCAGCACGCTCGGGCGAGCCCCCTTTGATCCTTGGCCAGAGGAGTGCTCGCTCGAGCGCGCCTAGAGTGCGCTCGAGCGAGGCACGTGGTTTAAAAAAAATTTATGGATTACTCTTTTATTACTTGATCAGAGTGATTATTTTTAAGCTTCGTGGTTTAATTATCGTATTGTTATTGATTGTGTTTAAGAATTGAGATTAGCACCCGAGGTCCCCACAATATCCTTCGAGATAGGCCTGTGTTATAGGGTGCTTAGCCCTTGTTAGGACATTTTGGGACACTAAGAGTAACTCGATGACCGGCTAAATCGGTGTGATATAAATTTACTGGCAAGCGCATCAGATCAAGTAATAGTAAAGTGGACTGAGAGTCCAATATCGATCCCACAGGGACTGCAGTCAATTCTCAAGAATTAATTATTAAGCTTAATGTAGACAAAATCATAAAAAGCAACTTGATTTTAATAAAATAAGAATTTATAATAAAAACTGCTTAAGAAATAAGAATTAAAATAGTTGAAAATAAAATTTAATTAAAACGAGACAACCAAGATACACGTAGGTAACGAGCAAATCATGTAACATGTAGCCGATTCAGGACTCAGATTTAATCTTAGATTACGGGAATTCTCCTAACTTGTTCAAAGGTCTATTTCGGGAACAATAAAACCTACTCAAAAATTGACGGATTAATCTTTCGTAATTATAATCAAATTTGAATGCATTAAATATTTGTGAAAATTCAGTTTACACCACAACCGCACACTGAAACCGAATTCTATTTCTAGTCGGTTTTAAAATATATTGATTATCAAAGTGATCGAAATCAATACCTCCTCTGTCGACTTGGAATCGATTAACATGCAAGCAAAGAGTTGATCAGGCTATTCACAAGACAAATATAAATCTCATAATCAATAAAACAAAATCAAGTTTGAAAAATTCCAAACAAACATCCAAGTTTTTTACATGAATTTGTTCGGCCCAATCACACCGTCTTGGTTGAAAACAAACTACTCTATAATTAAAATTATAATTCAATAAATAAAAATAAAGAAGAACAGAAGAAGAAAAAGTGTAGAAATCTGCTGCGCGCAACGATTTTTAAAAATTCATATCTTGAGTTCTAGCCGTCAGATCGACCTGAAATTTGGACAGTAGCTTAAAAACATCTTGAAATTACTTTTTACCAATGGAGAAGGATTTGGATCTTCTAAAATAAAATATGATTTTTGAATCGTGGCTGCTCTGTAATTCATTCTTCATAAATCCATTTTCCTACAAAATTAACCCGGAGAGTGCAATGCTCATATAAGCAATAAATTACATAAAAACACACATAAAATAATAGGAGTGCACACAAAATAGAAATAAAAATATCACAAAATAATTCATACAAAATGCACTCATCAACACCACCATACTTAAATCTTGCTCGCCCTCGAGCAAGACATGCAAAATAATATGCAAATACAAACATAAGTAAGGATGAGTAATGGAAAATACAGCCTCCGATAAGTTCCAACAATAACAAAACAAAATCACAAAAAATTTCTCTCGATTTTTCATAATACACCATCAGTTTAATGTGAACATGTGTGTGTGCCATGTTATTTCAGCTGCATGCAACTTAAAAAGAATCCTCTATACGACTGCTTAGCGACCTATGACAAATCAATGCAAGTGTCACAATCAAGTATTCCTTCCTCCCAATAATCTCTAACAAAAACACAACTCTCTTGAGATAGATTACACACCTCCGGATTTTGCACACGATTTTCTAAGCCCCAATAATTACCGGCAAACTTTGCTATAACTAAGATAGGATTAGAATTAAAATCCCCTCGTCAATAGCCCGGATGGAGCTAAAATCCCATTAAACCCGCAAACTTAGCCATGGAAAATTTATTAGAATTTCAATCATTTTCCAAGCCCGGATGGAATTTTTATTTTTAAAATTTTCAAAATTTTTTAAACCCCATGGAATCCGCATACTTAGTCAAGAAAAAGGATTAGGATTTCAATCCCTTACACATAACCCGGATGGAGTTAACTTAATTTTCAACCAAAATATTTAAAAAAATTTCTAGGTGCGCCCAAGATCATACATGCAATGTCATAAAATTATCAGGAATCCAAAGACACTATCATGATCAACAAACACCTATTTCCGTGAAATGGTCAAGCAGACACAAACATCATCAATGATATCGCTACACTTCACCAGTCTAACATGCGTGCTTAAAAATGATTCACGATTCAACCAACAGCTTCTCATGTTCAATCAAAAGCAACATTTTCTAAAAAAAAAACAATTTTTTTCACAACTCTGTCATCATCGGCCAACATTCATCATTCTACTTATTCATGCAACACACACACAAAACACAATGATATGGTTGATTACAAAGTATATCCAAAAACACTAGACCATATGAATGCAAAACACAGTGATGAACGACACAAAACTAAATAACACCCCCTCATAATTATCCAAAGCATTGTCCTAAATGCTCTAGAAACACAAGCAAAGAACAAATGCAAGACGGACAACAAAAATAGAATGAAACTGAAAACTAAAACTCCCCTGGTTAATTCGCTGGCATCTCCATCGCTCTCTTCCTCTTCACACTCTAGCAGCGATATCTTTTGAGGTGACAGTAGCAGACTGGGTGAATCAGCATTCACGGCAAACCGGAATGGGAAATAACAAAAATCAAATAGAAATAAAAAAAACCAAAAATTGAACTAAAGAACAAAGGAAAGAAAACTGGGTTGCCTCCCAGTCAGTGCTAAGTTTATAGTTTACATCCCGACTATGCAGAAGCAACCATCAAAGAGCGGTTGCCGCCCATATTAGGAATCATACGACTCAACGTATGGGTTTTGATTTCCTTCGCCCTCAAGCTTGGCGTGATATATGCAGTTTAAGCTTGTCGGTCCAGCAATACTCGGCATGGATTTTTTCTTTTGGAAGGAGACTCCGAATCTAGACTGAAGCTCATAGAGGATGCAATATTGTGGAGTTTGCGTCAATGGCAAGAACGCATCTTCTAATGGTGGACAAGTAAAGACCATTGAAGAGGTCAAATATTTTGCCTTGTATGTTTCGTCCTCCTCCACTACCACTTTTGGCTCCTCTTCACATAAATATTCTTCAAAAAATAGTTCTTCTTGCTCTGGCTCAATTACTTTATTCTATTGGCAGATCTCAAAAATTGATTCTCTAAGAAGCGCAATCTGTTCATCCAAAAGACTCAAAGACTTGATGCGGATTTCTAAGAACTGATTTGTCTATGTCTACCGTCGCACCAGGTTCTCCAACTTAGCCACATGATCCTCAAAATTCCCTATACAATCTTCTTGATTTGTGCAGTTGAATTGTGGAGGATATTGGTGACTCCAACCGTGCAGTGAAGGATCACAATGTCAATGGTAGTCAAAATCTGTCATATCATTTAACAAGTGCATCGCACTGTCGTAATCTCTATTGAACAAGTGACTCCCAGTGGGCAAAACTCCCTAATCTACCCAATGTCTTGTTAGCTCATCCAAATAACCATAAAAAAATTTGTACAAGAGTGTAGTTTAAAAATCATGGCATCGAAATCTGTTCGCCAAACCATTGAATCTCCCTCAAGCATCATAGAAAGGCTCCGAGTATTGTTGGCCAAACCTTGTGAACACTTGTCGATGATCCATCTCCAAGTACCACACAAGTAAGAAACAACAATATTAATAATAAATAATAAATAACTAAATCGATGTGATATGAATCTACTGGAAAGCGTATCAGGTCAAGTAATAGTAAAGTGGACTAAGAGTCCAAGTATCGATCCCACAGGGACGGCAGTCAATTCTCAAGAATTAATTATTTAGCTTAATGTAGACAAAATCATAAAAAGCAACTTGATTTTAATAAAATAAGAATTTATAATAAAAACTGCTTAAGAAATAAGAATTAAAATAGTTGAAAATAAAATTTAATTAAAAAGAGACAACCAAGACACACGCAAGTACCAAACAAATCATATAACATGTAGCCGATTCAGGACTCAGATTTAATCTTAGATTACAGGAATTCTCCTAACTTTTTCAAAGGTCTATTTCTAGAACAATAAAACCTACTCAAATATTGACGGATTAATCTTTCGTAATTCTAATCAAATTTGAATGCATTAAATATTTGTAAAAATTCAGTTTACACCCAAACCGCACACTGAAACCGAATTCTATTTCTAGTCGGTTTTAAAATATGTTGATTATCAAAGTGATCGAAATCAATACCTCCTCTGTCGACTTGGAATCGATTAACATTCAAGCAAAGAGTTGATCAGACTATTCACAAGACAAATATAAATCTGATAATCAATAAAACAAAATCAAGTCTGAAAAATTCCAAACAAACATCCAAGTTTTTTACATGAATTTGATCGGCCCAATCACACCGTCTTGGTTGAAAACAAACTATTCTATAATTAAAATTATATTTCAATAAATAAAAATAAAGAAGAACAGAAGAAGAAAAAGTGTAGAAATCTTCTCCCTAGCTTTGAAGCCGCCTCCCTTGTGTTGTCTGCGTTCGGAACCCTTAATCTGATGAATAGATTCGTATTTATATGCCCAAGGTGTCTTTAAAAGATAGTATCCTTCCCGAGAAAGAGTTTCCAAAAATCTAAATTTTTTACGCTCCGCTCGCTCGAGCGAGCAACTTTCTGCTCTGAAGGAATTTTGGCCTGTCTCGCTCGCTCGAGCGAGCTCAATTTTCTCTTGCGCGCAACGATTTTTAAAAATTCATATCTTGAGTTCTAGTCGTCAGATCGACCTGGAATTTGGACAGCAGCTTAAAAACATCTTGAAATTCATTTTGAACAATGGAGATTGGATTGGGATCTTTCCAAAATAAAATATGATTTTCGAATCATGGCTGCCCCGTAATTCATTCTTCACAAATCCATTTTCCTACAAAATTAACCCGAAGAGTGAAATGCACATATAAGCAATAAATCACATAAAAACACACATAAAACAATAAATGCACTCATCAACACCCCCATACTTAAATCTTGCTCACCCTCGAACAAGACATGCAAAACAATATGCAAACACAAACATAAGTAAGGACGAGTCATGAAAAATATAGCCTCCGATAAGTTCCAACACCAACAAAACAAAATCACAAAAAATTTCTCTCGATTTTTCATAATACACCATCAGTTTAATGTGAACATGTGTGTGTGCCATGTTATTTCAGCTACATGCAACTTAAAAAGAATCCACTATACGACTGCTTAGCGACCTATGACAAATCAATTCAAGTGTCACAATCAAGTATTACTTCCTCCCAATAATCTCTAACAAAAACACAACTTTTTTTAGATAGATTACGTACCTCCGGATTTTGCACACGATTTTCTACGCCCCAATAATTACCCGAAAACTTAGCTATAACTAAGATAGGATTAGAATTTCAATCCCCTCGTCAATAGCCCGGATGGAGCTACAATGCCATTAAACCCGCAAACTTTAGCCATGGAAAATTTATTAGAATTTCAATCATTTTCCAAGCCCGGATGGAATTGTTATTTTTAAAATTTTCAAAATTTTTTAAACCCCATGGAATCCGCATACTTAGTCAAGAAAAAGGATTAGGATTTCAATCCCTTATACGTAACCCAGATGGAGTTAACTTAAGTTTCAACCAAAATATTTAAAAAAATTTCTAGGTGCGCCCAAGATCATACATGCAATGTCATAAAATCATCAGGAATCCAAAGACACTATCATGATCAACAAACACCTATTGCCATGAAATGGTCAAGCAGACACAAACATCATCAATGATATCACTACACTTCACCAGTCTAACATGCGTGCTTAAAAATGATTCACGATTCAACCAACAGCTTCTCATGTTCAATCAAAAGCAACATTTTCTAAAAAAAAAACAATTTTTTTTCACAACTCTATCATCATCAGCCAACATTCATCATTCTACTTATTCGCACAACACACACAAAACACAATGATATGCATGATTACGAATTATATGCAAAAACATTAGACCATATGAATGCAAAACACAATGATGAACGACAAAAAACTAAATAACACCCCCTCATACTTATCCAAAGCATTGCTCTCAATGCTTTAAAAACACAAACAAAAAACAAATGCAAGACGAACAACAAAAATAGAATGAAACTGAAAACTGAAACTCCCCTGGTTAATTCGCTGGCATCTCCATCGTTCTCTTCCTCTTCACACTTTAGCAGAGATATCTTTTGAGGTGACAGTAGCAGACTGAGTGAATCGGCATTCACGGCAAACTGGCATGGGAAATTACAAAAATCAAATAGAAAAAAAAAACCAAAAATTGAACTAAAGAGCAAAGGAAAGAAAACTGGGTTGCCTCCCAGTCAGCGCTAAGTTTATAGTCTACATCCCGACTATGCAGAAGCAACCATCAAAGAGTGGTTGCCGCCCATATAAGGAATCATACGACTCTACGTATGGGTTTTGATTTCCTTCGCCCTCAATCTTGGCGTGATATATGCAGTTTAAGCTTGTCGGTCCAGCAATACTCGGCATGGATTTTTTCTTTTGGAAGGAGACTCCGAATCTAGGCTGAAGTTCATAGATGATGCAATATTGTGGAGTTTGCGTCAATGTCAAGAACGTATCTTCTAATGGTGGACAAGTAAAGACCATAGACGAGGTCAAATCTTTTGCCTTGTATGTTTCGTCCTCCTCCACTATCACTTTTGGCTCCTCGTCACATAAATATTCTTCAAAAAATTGTTCTTCTTGCTCTGGCTCAA